>NC_047121.1:41451197-41808743 GCF_902500255.1 Thalassophryne amazonica
TTAAGACAGACGTGCGGAGGAGTTCGGCACGTCGTGGTGGCAGCCGGTCGGCGCAAAGAAACACCGTGATGAAGCCTCACAGGACATGTTGGGGCTTGTCCAGCTCAAGCTCAATTTCTTGGATATTCACACGACAGAAAAGCAACCGGGATCCGTCTGAAAGCCGTCCTGAGAGACCAACACCGAGGTGGTTTTGTGCCGCGTCCCTCAGCTTCTTTTTCCATGAAAAAAAAAACTCCTGTAATGGTGGAATGTGCCGGAAAAAGTGCTGATGTCCACGTCTTTTCACAATTCCTGTGCTAGTCAGAGGACATACATACAAGACAAGACAGGATCAAGACAGCGTCCAGTTTAGAAATGAACGGCACATTTCACTGTTACAGGAGTTTTGTCATGGAAAGAGGAACAAAGGCGGAGGAATTCTGCGTGTCGTGGCGGAGCTGCATGGCGTAAAGAAACGCCGTGATGAAGCCTCACAGGACATGTTCTGGCATGTTCAGCTCATGCACTATCACAATCGGATATTTACACGACTGGAAAGCAACCGGAATCCATCTGAAATCAACCTTTAAGCCGTCCAGTGAGACCAACACCGAGATGGTTTTGTCCCGTGTAATGAACAGAGCCGTGGCGCGTCCCTCAGCTTCTTTTTCCATGAAAAAAAAGCTCCTGTAACGGTGGAATGTGCCGGAAAAAGTGCTGATGTCCACATCTTCTGCCTTTTTGTGAAAGTCAGACGAGGTCCCGGATCAACAAAGCTTTCACGTTGGAAATTATCTGGTTGTTTGTGCGGGGTGTCAGCCTGTCCATCGGCGCTGGGAGCGCGCTGCGCTCTCAGCAGTTGTGGGCCGTCCTTAAAGGGGCAGTAACACCCCCGTAATCTGTTTAATCCCCATAAAATCGTCCCTGAAAGCCATATTAATTTTTCGAACGGTGTCCACCTGGAGGCCTCTTACAGTTTCTGGAAAAAAAATTGATGCAGCAAAGACCCAAATCGTTCAGACATTTATTCGCAATAAAAAATAGACGAGAGGGGTGGACCACACCTCACTCAAAGCCTGCTCACAGGCGAATGAAGCAACCGACAGGCATGAAAAAACTCACGCATGCGCACGAGGGTTCAAGCTTGGTTGACGCAATCACATGTGATTCAAATCCATATGGTTTTGAAAAAAATAAGGTCGGATACTTTTCTAACAGACCTCGTACTTGTCATTATGTTTGAATTTTATTACCTGACTGCATTTTTTTTAAATTTAATTTTTATTGTAAAGCAACATAAAATTTACACTTCCACGACAAAATTATAATACTTTCAATACAGTATGTCTGCTTTACCCTTTTTAACTTTTTACCTGACTGCATTTTATCTGGCCACCGATCCAGTGGTCAGTTTGCTCTGCATACTGAGATTTTTCTGTTGTTTTTTTTTTGTGACAGAGTTCCTGATTGAGCGACAAGAGCCAGAGTTTCAGGACCTAAATGCGAAAGCTCGAGCTTTGAAACACATTCTCAGCAAAATACCTGATGAAATCAATGACAGAGTACGATTCCTACAGACCATCAAGTAAGGGTTAACAGGAAATCATCACTTTACACCGCTGCACTCAGGGACATTCGTGTGTGTGTGTGTACAACATAACTCAAAGGGCTTCAATCCCATTTGGCTGCTAAGCGTGTTGGAATGAAAGAGTCCGCCAAGGAAAAAGGGATTTAATTTAGAGAAAAAAAACTGGTTAATAGTCAAGTTCATAGGCCAAGCTAAACATTTTTGGTTTAGTGCTATATTCTATAGTACGTTTCCATCTTGCATACACTCAAACCACTCTACTTACATTCCCAGCCAAGGCCGATGTCGCAGACTAAACAGTCCCCCCCCGCCAAAAATTGGTCCGCCCTGCCTCCACTGTGCATGCATCATTTTTGAGTTCAGCCGCTCGTCTGAGACAAAGTCTCTTCACCCAAAGCGATCAAATGGATGAATGTGTTTATTAACCATCAGATGACAAGGTAAAACCTCTTAAATCATTCTAAAGTTAGTTTTAAACAGAAACGAGGCGATACTGAGTGACGCTTTGAAATGACCAACGTGCAGCGAACGCATCAGCTAGCAGCTTGTTTAGCCGCGGCACTCTGATCACTTCCTCTGTCTTTTATGATGAAATAATGCTGAATTTATGTGGAAATGATTGTTGTACAAAAGCTTCAGATATCTGTCGCTGAGATAGATGATGACTAGAGGCAGTTTGAAGCAGAAACAAGGTGATAATCGGTGAACCGCGGCTGATGACGCATGCGCAGTGAAGGCAGGGCGGTCTGATTTTTAGGGGGAACCGTTCGGTCTGCGACACCGGTACCCATATACAGCTGGGTGGACTGAGACAACACAGATATAAGTGGTGTCCAAGGACACAGACAGGTAGTATGAGGACGATTTGAACCTTGACACGCTAGATCCTTATCTGCTGAGCTACCAGCTCTACAGGTTGAACAAATATGCTCATGAATTGGTTAAAGATACACCTACAGTTACTATTAAACACTTAATATGACACAATACATCACCTTTCTGTTGGGCACATGAACTTTAAACTTGCCCATAAAAGTTTAACTCAAATTAT
This sequence comes from Thalassophryne amazonica, assembly GCF_902500255.1. Lineage (NCBI taxonomy): Eukaryota > Metazoa > Chordata > Actinopteri > Batrachoidiformes > Batrachoididae > Thalassophryne > Thalassophryne amazonica. The sequence goes on from NC_047121.1 coordinate 41,453,819, forward strand.
TTGGAGAAAATCTGGGTTAAACATGGTGGAAGGGTAGTATTTTAGTGAAGATTTAATTTGGGACAGAATTTATAGAACCATATTTTAAGGTGTTGCTGAATCAGAAAGAACTAAATTTTGTGAATTGGTGTCAGACATGTAAGGTGCGGGTTTGACACTCTGTGAATGTTCCTTCTGGCCGATTGGCTGCTACTTTAGCTTCATCAAAGCAAAATATAATGTCAGCTGTCAGACGCACCACAGTACACATGCAGGAAGTAACAGGAAGTGGAAAGCGGTATTTCACCATTGACACATTTACTTTCACTCATTGTAATTTTAAGTGTCACCTTTTCATCATCTGCTGTGAGAGAATAGAAATTTATGATATTCAGCGACATTAGGGCCACAATATGAGTTTACTGATGACTGTTAGTGTTAACTGGTGCAGCAGATGGTGTCCAACAATATCATTGTTACAATATTGTAATGTTTTAAAAAGCTCAAGTCTGTTTCTGTGTTTAGAAATGATGAAACTGTTTCAATATGAACAACAAAATCAGTAATTTATATAAATCAGTGTGATCTGCCTGACTGGGTTCATAATGCAGTTTTCTTACTCATTTAGTTTTTGTGAATTCTGTATAATTTTTAGTAGAGGTGCACCGATCGATTGGGCACCGATCATTATCGGCCAATCACGCCTTGATCGGTTTGATTGGTGATCGGCAAAATGCGGCGATCAAAAGGACCGATCACAACAGTGCAGGCAGTAGCGCAGGGAGCGCTTGGTCCTGTCATGACACGCTTTCCTCTGTGATGTAAACTCATTTGACTTCTTATATGAGCTGGACGGACAAGGAGAGCAGTCGCCATCATCTAATGTAGTCCATGTCTGTCCAGCTCATATCAGAAGTCAAAATGAGTCAAATGGCTCAGAGATCTAAATAGACTGCTGTGTAATGAATGGAACCACACTGCCATCTAGTGGATATCCAGTGTGCGCGAGTGTGTATTTGTGAATCAGTAGGCATTTTGATTTTGTTTATTTTTTCATATGAGTGTAGAGGTACAGAGAGTACAAAGAAGCTTTGTTCATTTGATTTGCTTATATTGTGAACTGCCATGATACTGGAATTGACAACTAAGTTCGAAATTAAAAAAAAAAATTGAATTGATTGTTTGTGGATCTGTGGATTTCGCGAAAAGAATGTCTCAAAATTACATCAGAGGAAAGCGATGAATGCATGTAATTGGTGATCCACAAATGCTGAAACTCAATTCACAAATACAATTTCCAGTTTTACAAGTGTAATTTTTTTTTTACAAATTAAGTTTTATATTTGCAAATACATTATTTGCAAAGACCAATTTACAAGTTACAAATATGAAATTTGCATTTGTGGATATCTGAACACATCTGCAAATCAATGATTATTTGTAGATCACCCTGTGTGCATTTACAAATATTAATGAGACAATTTAACCCCATAGAATGAGGGCTGTATTTTACATTCTCAACGTGTTCTCTGTAGGCTGTAACCTGAGCAACATGAAACATGGAAAAAAAAAAAGCTTGCTGGTAGAACAAAGTCAGTGTAATAAAACAAAAGTTGGCAGTTTATTCTAGTGTCTTTATTTGAATGCGTGTTTTTTGTTTTCATCATTATGTTTTAATGCAAAAGTAGTCCTATACATTAGACCTATATTCTTATTTTGGGCATGATCCAAATATGTACTTGATCGGTATCGGTGATCAAAATTTCGGTGATCGGCCTAAAAAATCCTGATCGGTGCACCTCTAATTTTTAGCTTGGACTCACAGTAAGAGGCTTATCTTCTTGATGATGTCTTGAGGGGCCTTTTTCTGCCTTTGTCAGTGCTCGTGTGTGTGTGTGTGTGTTGTGAAACTGTTCCTATCAAAAAACAACATTCAGTGTAATGTGTTAAGCATTAAAGACCTTTTTCATTGTGTCAGAGATATAACTTTGGTGCAGAGGTTGACTAATTTATTAGTTCAGGTATTTCATCACAAAAGATTTACTCATGCAACCAAGTAATGTACCGGGGGGGTGGGGGGGTGGGGGGGTGGGGTGTTGTGTACTGTGAACTTGCTCACAGATTTGGAGTTTATTTTTCGTGTTTGTCAGCTGAAAAAACTTCTGTCGCTTGCACATGGAGGAGATTCACCCATTTCCACATCTGCTTGGAAGCTGATCTGAAAACATGCAGTGTTATGTTGTTTTACCAAAATGAGAGTATCACTCATGACAATACTACAGAAAAACACAACTGTTTTTTTTTTTTTTTTTTTTTAAGTAAATATGCTCAAAAATTTACCACCTTCACCTATACTTCTATAGTATTTTAAGGTGTTGTTGGGCAACCTCATTTCCTGAAGAATGAATTAAAGGCTGTTTCATTGCATAAATCTCTCCTAGTCACATACGAAAAGGTTAAATAAATTTGTGCATTTTGGGATTTTTCTGTTTTTATCCCCTGCTGGTCGAAGCCTCGCAGGAAGATTATGTCGTGGCGATTTCCACTTGTCTGTCCCGAAAATGGTACAGTCCCAATTCCAGTGAAGTTGAGACGTTGTGTAAAAGGTAAAGAAAAACAGAATACACTGATGTGCAAATCCTCTTCAACCTATATTCAGTTGAATACACCACAAAGACAAGATATTTAATGTTCAAACTGATAAACTTATTGTTTTTGTCCAAATATTTGCTCATTTTGAAATGGATGCCTGCAACATGTTTCAAAAAAGCTGGGACAGTGGTATGTTTACCACTGTGTTACATCACCTTTCCTTCTAAACAACACTCAATAAGCGTTTGGGAACTGAGGACACTAATTGTTGAAGTTTTGTAGGTGGAATTCTTTCCCATTCTTGCTTGATGTACGACTTCAGTTGTTCAACAGTTCGGGGTCTCCGTTGTATTTGCACTTCATAATGTGTCACACATTTTCAATGGGCGACAGGTCTGGACTGCAAGCAGGCGAGTCCTAGTACCCGCACTCTTTTACTACGAAGTCACGCTGTTACAACACGTGCAGAATGTGGCTTGGCATTGTCTTGCTGAATAAGCTTGGACGTCCCTGAAAAAGACGTTGCTTGGATGGCAGCATGTGTTGCTCCAAAACCTGGATGTACCTTTCAGCATTGATGGTGCCATCACAGATGTGTAAGTTGCCCATGCCATGGGCACTAACACACCCCGTACCATCACAGATGCTGGCTTTTGAACTTTGCGCTGGTAACATCTGGATGGTCTTTTTCCTCTTTTGTCTGGAGGACACGACATCCATGATTTCCAAAAACAATTTGAAATGTGTACTCATCAGACCACAGCACACTTTTCCACTTGTATCCTTCTATTTCAAATGAGCTCAGGCCCAGAGAAGGTGGTGGTGTTTCTGGATGTTGTTGATGTATGGCTTTTGCTTTGCATGGTAGAGTTTTAACTTGTAGATGTAGTGACGAACTATGTTAACTGACAATGGTTAACTGACAAAGATCCTTTCCACAGTGATGTCGGTTGTTAATGCAGTGCCCGCCTGAGGGATCGAAGGTCACAGGTATTCAATGTTGGTTTTCGGCCTTCCCCGCTTACGTGTAGAAAGTTCTCCAGATTCTCTGAATCTTCTGATTATATTATGGACTGTAGATGATAGAATCCCTAAATTCCTTGCAATTGAACATTGAGAAACATTGTTCTTAAACTGTTGGACTATTTTTTTTTTATGCAGTTGTTCACAAAGTGGTGATCCTCGCTCCATCTTTGCTTGTGAACGGCTGAACCTTTTAGGGATGCTCCTTTTATACCCAATCATGACACTCGCCTGTTTCCAATTAGGTGTTCTTTGAGCATTCATCAACTTTCCCAATCCTTTGTTGCCCTGTCCCAACTTTTTTGAAACGTGTTGCAGGCATCCATTTCAAAAATGAGCAAATACTTGCACAAAGACAAAAAAGTTTATCAGTTTGAACATTAAATATCTTGTCTTTGTGGTGTATTCAATTGAATATAGGTTGAAGAGGATTTGCAAATCATTGTATTCTGTTTTTATTTACATTTCACACAAAGTCTCAACTTCATTGGAATTGGGGTTGTATAAGTATTCTGAAAAACAACTACTCTCACATTTTAGTAGAAATTTCATGTAACTTGGTACAAATCCTTGTTATAGGTCAGTAATATGTATATTTTCATATCATTCAGTTGGGCTCATTTTACAGAGTTAGATTAGATAGAACTTTATTGATCCCTTGGGAAGACTCCCTCAGGGAAATTGAGGTTCCAGCAGCATTGTATAGCAGCACACACAGGGTAAGAAGCACACAGAGTATCAATCAGTTAATCAGAGTATTTGGTTAACAAAGCTGGACTCCGTCAGTTTCGTGCTTGGGTTGGTTGCCTGCAATCTGAAATCAACTTCTCTCACATTTTTAGGAGGAATTTTGGGAAACTTGGTATAATCCTAAAATGTTATTAGAATGTAGCAAACAGTTGTACCAAAGCAGTATTTGCCAGCAGGGGATATTGTGCTGTCAGAGCACTCTTGTTAACTGAATTTAAATAATGACTTGAATTTTAAATTGAGTCTGAAAAAAAAAAACAAAAAACAACAAAATGACAGATGCATCATAAAGCTCATGCATTTGGTCCTAATTTTTTGTTGAACGTTTCCTTGTTATCTGACATTCAAACCGCTGTTTCTGACAGAGACATAGCCAGCGCCATAAAAGAGCTCCTGGACACAGTCAACAATGTTATCAAGAAATATCAAGTACCAGAATCGCAGAGTGAGTAGCAGTTGTACCTGCACATGTCACATTTCATTGTTGTGTTCTGCTTCTTAAATGTCAGATTTGTTTACTTCTTCTTGTAAAGGCTCTGGAACATCAGAAAAAGGAGTTTGTGAAGTACTCCAAAAGTTTCAGCGACACACTCCAAACATACTTCAAAGATGGAAGTAAGTGTATCCATAGCAACCCATTTTTTTGCTTCATCTTTGCATTGCAAGCGCTCACAGAAAGCAGATATTAGTCTGAGCCCTGCCTGAATGCTACATGCTTATACTCTCTACAAACAGCTATTAAAAAAAAAAATTAAATATGACTGTTAATTGAGCGTCATAGTTGGAGACAATTCCATTATTGCCTTTCAGCTGATGGACATGGTACTCCAGTCATTTTATGAAAAAAAAAAAAGAAAGGGGGGGTCAACCCGGAACAAATTGCAACAGAAATGATTTTGGTGCATTTGAACCGTAAAACTGTTTTATAAAACATACTAAAAGTCAGAAAGATAAAAAATCGAGAACGCTCCCCAAAATCCAACATGGCCGGCCGAAAACATGCAAAAATGTAGTTTTTCCAAAATAACTAAAAAAATATCTATTTAAGCACAGATGTATTGATGTTAAATATAAACTTGGGTATTGTGGACATTTTGACACACATTTTGAAAATTAGGTCTCTATCTGTAGCGGTTCTTGAGATACAGCCTATACATACACTCAAGGATGGCAATTTGGTTTGTGTCCTATTACGTTAAAAATATTGCAGTTAAGGCCCATAAATATATTGAAGTTGAATATAAACTTGTGCATTGTGGACATTTTGGCACCAAAAAAATAGCTGTAGCTATTACAGTTTTTGAGATATGGTATAAAAATACATCTACACTCGACAAAAATTGATGAAATTGAGCATTGTTATGTTGAAAACTAAGTACCATTTCTGAAATGTTCATCTAAAGAAGGTAATAATCTTTTTGAGTCAATATTTCACTGGAATATGAATAGAGAAGTTACTCATATATTATGTATAATAGAGTGGCTGTCAATGCACAACCAGGGCACACTGGTGACACTACTGCTGTGTGGACAACATGGAGAAAGCCTCAATTCTCTGATACAGGCACAGTGTTTGCCACCCACTTCAGCAGCTGCAAGTTCAGGAATGGAAAGGTGAAGATGAAGGTGACAACATGCCATTGCAAGAATGGGGATGGAAAGTTTCTGATAGTCAGGTTGTCCCAATCATGACTGACTTGCAAGCAGCACCAGATTCTCTTCTGCATGCTGTGAGATGTAACTGCAGTACTGACTGTAATACATTGCGATGTACATGTTGCAAACTTAACTTAGATTGCTCAGCAGCGTGTGGCAACTGCAGAGGTACAGGGTGTACAAATGCAGGCCAACTCAATGATAACCATGATGATGCGACTGAAATTTGAACAAGTAAAATTCCAAGTGTCATGATGTACACAATACTGATTTCACCTGAACTTTTATTATCATGCTTCATTGGTTTTACTGTAAAATTAGTGTGTGATTACATCTGTGTCATTAAAAAAGTTAGTGCAGCTGACAAGCACTAAGAATATTATTACATTCTTTAAATGAACATTTCATAACAGTTACTTGGTTTCAACATAACAGTTTCACCATTTTTAGCCAAGTGTATATGGCTTATATGCTGTATCTCAAAAACTGTAAGAGCTACAGCCATTCTTTTGGTGCTAAAATGTCCACAATACACAAGTTTGTATTCAACTTCAATACATTTCTGGACCTTAACTGCAATATTTTTAACGTAATAGGACACAAACCAAATTGCCGTCCTTGAGTGTATGTAAAACTACAAATAGACTGTATCTCAAGAACCGTTACAGATAGACTTAATTTTGGTGTCACAATGTCCACAATACTCAAGTTTATATTTAACATCAATACATTTATGTGCTTAAATATTGATATTTTTTGAGTTATTTGGGAAAAACCAAATTTTTGCATGTTTTCAGGTGGCCATCTTGGATTTTGGGAGTGTTCCCGATTTGTGTTTTTTTTTTTTTTTTTTTTTTTTTTATATATATCTTTCTAGACTTTTAGTATGTTTTATAAAACAGTTTCACTGTTCAAATGCCACCAAAATCATTTCTGTTGCAATTTGTTCTGGGTCAAACCATAAAATGACTGGACTATGGTGACGGGCATCTCTTAAGTTCTCTGTAACTTGCAATTTGGACAAATCCAGCTACATAAATGCCAATAGTGTGTTGCAAGTTCCTGATGTGATTGGATGCGCATGTAAGATGTGAAATGCTGTCAAAATGCAGAGAAAACCTAATCTGAATTTTGAAACCCATCAGTTCAAGGTCTGTTGAGTTTAGAAAAAGTGAGGCAAAGTGCATCAAGAGTGCAGCCTGCAGGACAACAAAAGAACACATATCACAACTGATGAGATCCTGCTGAATAGTTTGAGGTCATTTTATTATTTGGAATAATGCCAATACAGTATTATCTTCTACACTTATTCAGTCATTTGTTGGGGTTTCCACTGTAATTAATTTGTTATAAGTGGTTGTGGTGTTTTAATCATTCCGTTTGTGTTCATCCACAAAACATTGTGCAGCGGAAGCGTGTGGGTGGGGGGGATCTCAACATTTTCTGTTTCTCACTTTGTGACTGTCTGTTGCCAGGGCGATAAACGTGTTCATCAGTGCAAACCGGCTCATCCACCAAACCAACCTCATACTGCAGACCTTCAAAACCGTGGCCTAGCCCTCAGAGACCACAAGTCTCCCGTCCTCTGGGGGAGCAACCCGCTAGAATGGTGGAAGCTTGACGAGCGCCTAACCCATTATTTGTAAATTAAAGTTGATTTTTAGGGTTGGAGTTCGATTCCATTCGGATCAAGATCCTAGATTCCAGTTCAAGAGACTGAAAAGTGCCATTTGTTTTTTTTTTCTTCAATGAGGATTTTTCCAATCTTGAAATGGAACAGAATGGGCCCAAAGTCTGGTTGATTGATTTTATTTGAACAGTTTTAATTTATAACCCTGGTCTTTTGGGAGTAGGTTGAGACGAGGTGTTTATTAAAGACTAATTGCCATTTTTCTAATATATTCATGTTTGTTTTACTTTTAGCTTTACAATCATTACTACACATCTGAGACTGCATTCAGTAGGGGTGCATTTCAGTCTGTATTGTTTGTTCCCCCCCCCCCCCTTTGTCTTTCACCATGGTCAGCACTTGCAGTCGAGATAAAAGCAAATCAAAATTCTCACTCACTAATAAGTGCATTTTTGTCTGCATTCATCAAATGACCACAGGTGAGAGATGGGCGAGGACAAGAGGGGGAACCTGTGTTGGACATTTGAGAAGCAGGCCCAGATTTCTTTTCTCTTTTATCCCCAGAAGACAGAAAGCCAAAAGACTTGGAGCACAGTGTGCACCTTATCAAGTCCTGTAACATTCCCTCCTCTGAGCGTAATGAAGCGCAGACGGTCCCTTCTGCTGAAGGATGTAGAGAGAAATGAAAGTTCCTGTATTTAATGGATATGTTTGCAAATGTTCAATAAATAGTTTCCAAAAAAATGGGTGTTTTCTTTAATGCATCCAGTTGCAACATGTAATTAGATCATTTTCACAGGAACTGATGTTTGTGAGGCAATCCTGGTCTGAGCAAAGAGGTGTGTGTGTTTAACCCCCTACCACCCGCCTCATTTGGGCTTGTTACTATCTAACAAAAAGTGAGATTTCCTATCGATGAGATATACAGGCTTAGAAGGGGTTAAATGAACATGCCTTACCGCTACCCAAACTCCAAAACACATGACGATCACTAGATTAGAGTCGTTTCATGAGGTTCTAACTGAATTCCTCAAGTACTGTATGTTGACTGTGGCTTTTAAATACAAAATTCATGATTTGATATGGCCGCACATTCCTTAACCATCCAACAGGTGGCAGCACAGCATGTGATCTACATTTTGTGCTGGATGTTTGAGCAATGTTTCATTACCAATTTGCAGTACAGACTAGAAAACTTTTGGTATCATCTCCATGTTGCCACGCATTTTGTCATTCTTTAATTCCAGTTTTTCTTTGCCATTCTGTTATTTCATCCTCTCTAACTTTGTAGCATGTTTTCCTAGTTTGTTGCTAGAGAAATATAGTACTAAAAGGCAGCGACGGCGCGTAACCATCTCGTTTAAAGAGTTTTTACCCAAGGTAAACAGGGTAGCACGTCCATGCTCAGATAAAACTTATAATGGCATAGTTTCTGATATGTTTAATGTCACAGTGTATCAATGCTACAGCTTACTCTGGTATACAAATGCTAACAGGATGCTAACATCGAGTTGGTCAGGCCTCAACTAATAATTTTAGTGTTCGCTCGCCATATATTTCCACTTTGCCATAGTGTTACTTTGGTTTATTATCGTCATGTCAGCAGATGACTTTGTCATTAACTTTAGGTAAAACAGTCGCCCTTCGTAACATTACAGCAACTATCTCAAGCAGATGGCTAATGCATTGCTAAAGATTTAGCAGTTAGATAGAGCTACTTAGTTTAGCTTGTTGGCTAGTCGCAGAGTCTCGTCAAAAATATGTAACTTAATGTGTGGCTTGTTAACATGATCGATACTTACTTTCAAAACTCTGTCACAAAGTGCTACTGTTTTAAATAACGTCAGTTAACAGTTCATTAACAACATAGAGCTGTTTCGTTGTCCAAGACATTTTTTCTTGCTGTCATTTGGGATTCTTTATAACAAGATAATATTGAAAATATAAAACCACTTTAGATTTTCATATATCACTATATATTTTCATGCAGTATAAGCAGATTGTGTTAGTGTTTCCTGGTATGACATCATTGCATATCTAAGTTGCTGCCTGGTTACACCTTTTTAGATAACAATGTTGCTGTTACCAGCAATTAATGTCATTCTGTCACTCCCGTATTTTGGCCTTTGCCATCGTTCCTTGCTTCTTCTCCAGGGAACAGAGATGCTGGTGTGTGAATTTCACAGTAGCTCAAGTAGTATGGCGCTTCCTGAAAATGTGGATGCCAGACTGTTAATGCAGATGAATCCATATATTACAGATCATTTCTTGCAGAGTTTAGAGATACAGAAACTTTATTTTGTATTTACATTAATTGTATCACTGGAGATGGAAGCTAAATGTGCTCTGTGATGAAAATTGTTTTTTTTAAATGCAGAATGTAACTCCAAGCATTGCAACAATTATTTGATATTATGCACTATTAAATTGTCACTGTTATGAATCACTATTTGAGTTTGATTTTAGCTTCTTAAATGCAAATAGTTTCTGGTGTTATTTACTTGTTTCTTTACTGTTATCTATTGTAAACGAATGTCTTTGGGCTGTGGACCAAAACAAATATTTGCAGGTGACATTTGGGCTCTAGGTAACTTTTAGCAATATTGTCACTTTTTAAAAACATTTTAGGACCTAACAATTATCATCTAATTAAGAAATAATCAATCAACCAAATCAGTTGATCTTTTACCAGGTCCAAGACATTTGACACCCTCTCTATTATTGAACTGTCTAGTCACTGGGACATACTTTGCAAGTTATGTATTTTGATATGCACATAGCATATGTTTTCCCTCAACGACTTTGGTTCGTGGACTAGTTCTGTTGAATATACATGGTACCAAGGTGCCCACAAAAAAAACAAAACATGCCATATCAACCAATGTGCAGTTGAACTGTTTTCTTACCATGCTTTCCTATGTAATAGTTAAATATTACTAAAATAATCATGCATAGGACATATAGATGCCTTCTACTTTTTTAAAAACATGCTTCTGACCCACCATATATCTTCGAAGGATCTGGCTCACTTTCCATTGACCCTACTATTGTTGAAGCTAAATAAAATGTCCTGGGGCCTCATGTACAAAGGCTGCATAAGCACAAAACGTGGCGTACGTCTCCGCGCTAACATTCAGGACTATCAAAGTGAAATGACTGTGGAAATGTGCGGTGCACCATTCCAAGTTCACAACTGGCGTACACTTGTTTCCACAGCTACCGTCCACTCGGGACATGTAAAGATGCTGGGAAACTGTTAATAGTGTGAAAACAAGTATTCATCAGAGTGATGTGCACATCAGAGACACACTTATGAACAATTAACACACCCCGTGTTTGCAGTTATATGGGTATATGAAGCATGTGCAAAGTGATGAGGAAATGGGATTAACAATGGCTGGCGTTAGCACTGTTAGAGGACCTTGCAATGTGCAATCTGACATGAGCGTGACCGGGGAATGCGAGGATTTACTTGCAAATGATGATAATTAAGTCGATTTTAGTTACCAAGGTCAGTATTACTGTAGAACAGTAGAACTGTGGTCGGCCCACAGCACAATACAGCAAGGAGCCAGGAGTTGTCTGTGCCCACACATGTGCTGACCACGCTGGGGTTCCTGGCAATGGGGGCATTCCAGTGGGAGCTGGCTCAACGTCAGGAGTATGCCTGTCAACCTTGAGCCAAGCCATGCCAGCTGTGTGGGACGGATCATCTGATTGTCATCCAGATACATCACATACCAGCATTAAAGCGCAATTTGCAGTGTGAGCCGGTTTCCCTAATGTAATCGGAGCTGTTGACTGCACACATATTGCTATAAAGGTGCCATCATTATGAATTGTTTTTGTTAATTTTCATTCCATCAACATTCAATGATGTCATGTGCAAATGCATTGTTTGTTGGGAACAGGCTAGAAGCTGGCACGGTACACGATGGGTGGCGCTTGGTGAGGAAATAGTTTTTGTGTAAAATTAAAAAATTAAAACCAGCATGATCAAACATGTTTATTGTTATTATTTAATTTTTTTTTCTTGATGGTTACACTACAGCTGCAGCACGTCTTTACAGGCCTCTGATTGGCTCCCTGTGTTCAGTATTCGCCAATCAACATGGCTGTACAGTTGTGGATATCACACACTGTCAGCCATGGCATACCTCATTTTATTAACTTGTGTGTGTGCTGCTCTGAGCCCTCAGCATTTACGGCCTCACACACACATGCACACACGCTCCCACTAACTTTTTTCCTATTTCATGTTTATTATGTTTGACAGGGTACCAAATAAAGTATCCCTGTGTGTCTCTATTTCCATCATCACACTCTTTTTTTTTGTTCATGTTGACTGATCTGACTGAGAGGGGAATCCCAGCTCACTTGGCCTATTTACATGAATTTGCATATTTAAATAGGGACGTGGAAAGGGAGGAGTTTGGTACATCTGCATATGCTCTCAATTCCATGTTGATTGGGATGTACAAATGCAACATGCTTGGATCCATGCGGACAAAACACTTTGATACATCTGGACATTTTTGTGTGTACGTTAGTTTCTGGGTTTTAGTGTATGGCATGTTTCAGTAGGAAATCCACACAAGTCTTTGTACATGAGGCCCGTGGTCTGTTAATTTGCTGCTTGTTATCCGAGCAATCCATTGGGCAGTTTGTAATATTTCCCACTGCTGTTTCATCTGGCACCAATGCAATGAATGTGACTTGTTTGTGTTTTTGTACTGTAATTTGTATGTGTGTACCTGTCTACTGTAACTTTTTCATGCTGACGAAGAAAAATACACTCCCACCTAGTGCAGTTTTGTGCCTTGCAGTTTTCTGGTTCATTTTTTGAAAAAGCGTTTGGGTTCTGCAAATCTGCACCAGTTTTATTTTGTTTAAAATTTGCAAAATTAGGTTTTATTTAAGATGTCTAACATTAGGTTCTTTAACCAGAACAGATTTGGTTCTGTCTTGGTGGAAATGCCAAACCAATCTGTTAAAAATACTTATCCATGGGGGGGTATAAATACATTATTTACTGGTCAGTAATATCATGAACTGAAACGACTTGTCTCTTGTCTTTTAAACTTTCAACAGCCTCTTGTCAGCCTGGAGCTTGCGTGGTTTTCAGATTGTGTGTGTGAGTGGTTGGGTGCATGTGTGTGTGTGAGCTGCAGTTAGCCTTCCTTCTCACCTTTTCATCACGAGCTGTTCCTCCCTGGAGGATGACAATGGAGGAGATGAAGAATGAAGCTGAGACAAATTCCATGGTATCCATGACACTGTATGCTGTGATGTATCCTGTTTTCAATGAGGTACATTTATTTTTTTGTGGTCTTACGATGTTCTGTCATTTTCTTAGGCACTGGTCACACACAATGAGTTTGAAGTCATAATCACAGTATAACTGTTTTGGCCTCAATGTATGTGCTGTGTTGTTAACTGATGACAGGGATCCTGTGTATCCTTAGAAAGTCTTAAAAGGCATTGCATTTGTTTGTCTAAAAATAAGGCCTTAATTGGTCTTAAATCAGTCTTTCAAAAGTCTTACACATGCCAAGACATAAGAAGTAGGATTTTATTAATCTTTTCTTCTGACATTGGAAATAAAAACCAAAATAAATGGCAATGTCAGGTTGATTGGTTATTTATTGTTTGTTTAAAAGAATTCAGTGAAAGTGTCTCCTAACTACACAAAGTCATAACGCCATAACATGATGATAGAGGTGGTACTCCACCATTTCTAATATGTACTGGTTAAAAATACTAATGATCATATGATTAAAAGTACATTATTGACATTGAGTGAAGAATGAGTTATTTATGTCTGACTGAACACATCCAACTTTTGCACTGATATGCGCGTGTGTGTGTTTTGTTATCAGCTGGAGAAGATCAACCTATCAGCGGCGCAAACGCTTAGAGCAGCTTTCATAAAGGTAAAAGTATTGTATGCATGGGTTATTTTAGTTTTCTCCTCGTTCTTTAAAGAATACATCCTTTTGATACTCAGCATGGATGTGATGTTCTTTCAGTATCATGGCAAAGGTTTGGTTTTTACTTCAAGGACACTGACAGCATGCTGACTGAGGTTAAAATGCTGACTTTTTACTTCCAGAAGGATCAAAGCGACTTTCAGTGTTGATTAGTGCAAACGCTGATGACTAGATGACTATAAAGTGTATCAAAGTAGTCCTGAGCAAGAAAGCCTTGATCAGATGTGCTCACGGTACACAGCGTCTGTTGTACCCTCATATTTCAAAGTATCATGCATTGAGAGAAATGTTTACATGGGCTTTTAAACAGTCAAGTTCATAAAATATCTCACCCACTTTTATAAAATTGGCTTTTTTTTTTCCTCTGCCATGTTGTAATGTTTTCAGTGCTGTTTGTCTGTTTGACTTTTAGCTAGGATTATGCAAAAACTGCCAAACTGATTTTCCTTGAAACGTTGGTGGGAAGTGCTGTCTATGGGCCTAGGAGGAACCTAACCTTTAGGACTGGATCTGCCGAGAAGGGGGCGGATCTGGGAATTTGTAGGAATGAGGTTGTTTCTGTAACTATTATGTAAATTCTGGATTTCTGAGAGCTTGCAAACACGGGATCCACCTACGTATAATATTTGGTGTCCACGGGGGAATCCTTTTTTGAGCACGATGAGATTGAGATTCTTTTGTCATTGTTATGCTACATACAAGAACAAAATTGTTTTAACACCTCCACCAGTCAGTAGTTTATTGCAAAGAAGCCTGTATTATTGCTTTAATAAATAAGGGAATACTCCTTGATCTGATGCCTTTTGGAGACCTTTTGATGATGTTGCTCTACGCATGCAGCGCTCAGTGTGGATGTACTGTGGACATGGCAGGAAGGCACCAGAGATATAATATATTTTTTTGTTCTCCAGCAGCGCTCACTATCCTGTTCAGTTTATCTCTCTCTCGGTTTGCACTGTTGCCAAACAGGAAGCGATGCAGTAGGTGAGAATGCTCTCAGTGGTGCATCGTAAAATGTGATCATGGCCAGAATAGTAAGCTCCACCCTCTTCAGCCTACGGTGGGATAGTGAAGGCCCTGTTGGGCCCTCTTGAGTGGCTGCTGTGGTGTTGTTCCTGGAGTTCAGCTCATCTGTCAGATGGATCCCCAGGAACTTGGTGCTCAGAGCAGCTGATGGTCAGTAGGAGATGGTGCCAGTGACAATCCTCTGAAATGAGTTACCATGTTGTGTTGTTGAAGGCAGGGTGTTTTTTGTGCACCAGGCTGACAGATGCTCCCACCTCTTTTCTGTAGGCTCATTCATCATTGTTGGTGATGAGGTTGATAACTGCGGGGTCATCGCCAAATTTTGTGATGTGGGTTGGCATTTAATCTGGTGAACAGTCATGCATCAGCAGCGTAAACAGTCACTGGGTCAGTACACACCCTCTGGAGATCCTGTGCTTACTGTGGTCATTTTTGCTGCTATGCTACTTACATTGACTCTCTGCCATCTCTCTGTGATCCAACTGCACACGCCATGATCCACGCCCCAGCACAAGAAGTTTCATGAGCTGTTGTGGCAGTATCATGTTAAATGTGGAGCTGAAGTAAATTAACAGTATATTGGCATAACTATTGCTGTTTTCCAAATGAGATGGCATCCTCCAATAGACCGGTTTGCTCTGTAAGTGAACTACAATA
This sequence comes from Thalassophryne amazonica, assembly GCF_902500255.1. Lineage (NCBI taxonomy): Eukaryota > Metazoa > Chordata > Actinopteri > Batrachoidiformes > Batrachoididae > Thalassophryne > Thalassophryne amazonica. The sequence continues at coordinate 41,469,122 of NC_047121.1, forward strand.
GGTCCAGACAAACTGCTCAAGGCATTTCATGGCTATGGGGGTCGAGGCTACAGGCCAGTTGTCATTCAAGGACTCTGGCTTGTTGAGCAGAGGTATTTTTGGTGGCACCTTTGAAACAGGCATTCAGGCTTGGCTGAGCAAGATGCAGTCGTCTCTAACTCCACACTGTAGCGATCTCCACATGTTGATGTAGTTCATTTTAGCGTCCAGTGAGTGAGTGTTAGGGTTAGGTTTGCAAATTAATGGCTGGTTTGCTTGTGTTAACCCTTAGGCAGGTGTTGACGCCTCCTTGCTTCCCTCACTTACCTGTTCTGTCTCAGTGCCTGGAGTGTAACTTCCTCACTGCAGTGGCTCCAGATGAGTCCAGCATTGGTTCTGTGCAGCCTCAGTGTAGCAGTCTGAGCTTGTTAAGCTAGGTTGTCATTATCAGTTTGCAGTTCATACAGCACTTTCTATTTTCCAGTAGGAAGTTGGCAGTTATAAACAACTTTTCACCTATTTGCTTTTCAGGGCAGGATGAAACCACTTGTGGCACTGAAAAACTTCAGCCAGGCTGCCTTGAAGTACCCTCATGCAGCCGCTGGCTGTTGATTCTTGATTCTCTTTACCAGATTATTTATCTGATCCACTGAATTTTGGAATCGGGTTGTCGCATATGTCGCTGACTTAAGACGGGTTTCCATATGTACTCCTGAAGCGTACCCATCCTGAATAGTTTCTAACTCTGCTTTACTTTGCTTCTACAGTCTGGTGTCTGCCAGCTCTTGATGGGTTGACCACACTGACCCAGTTAGTTACCTGTGGGTAGAACACGAAGAATGGAACAGGGTTAAGACCCTACATGTATAGGATCCTATTCCTTTTCTTCTTTTATTTCTTGTCAGAGCTGCAAATTTTGCACCTACTTCTCCAGTTTCATATTGATCAACTCCCAAAATAAATGTTGACTATATACAAATATTTACTTAATTTTTTTGTTGCTGAGTAATTCAGCAGGAGAATCTCATCACTTACCAAGTAAGTGTTACACTGGCATTTTGTGAGTAATTTTAGTAACTGAAGTGATATTTTGACTTTTTTTTTTTATTGGAATTTTGTTGAACAGATTAGGTTCAATTCATGTGGAATTTGTTTGCCGGTGCTGTCATTGGCATGACTGATATTCACAAGTATGAATTGGTAATCAGTGTAATGTTAGTTAAAGATCTGTGGCTTCAGAAACTATGCTCACTTAAGTCCTATATCGACCCATGATGCTCGTTTGTGTCGGCGGTTATTTCCAGATTCCATAGTATGAAGCATCCCGTCCAGGGATGCTACGCTAGTCCAGTGCAGATTACTTCCCCAGCTAAGGACGGCACCCATTTACAGCTGGGTGAACTGAGACAGTGCAGATCAAGTGTCTTGTCCAAGGACACAGACTAAGTGCATGGACAGAATTCAAAGCCAGTCCTGCAGATTGGCAGTCTGCAGGACTGCAGGATCAGTTCCTTATTCATTCACCAGACAAAACATGACATAAAAAGAACCCAAAACTGCATTTTCCATTTTATTAATTTGATGCTATTGTCACATTGGTTTAGTTCATCTCACAGTCGTAAGGTTTTTGCTCATTGTTGCTGTTGTGGGTGTGCTAAAACATGAAAGAACATGCACAGAGAAGTTCAAACATGCTTGACAATATCCAAAGGTGAGTGAGGTGTCGGTGAGGCTTGTGCATCATGTCTTTGAGCAGCTCAAACATAACATGTTTGCTCATAGACACATGCAGTTATAGTCGCGTGCATTTGTCAGCAGTATACCAAAAAACAGTTTACAAGTGAGGAATTGGAACTAAAACCATGCGCTGTCATCAGGTGAGACTTTTCAAGTGTCTTCATCGTGTCTTTTGTTTGTGCATTTCTCACCCTGCTGTAATAAATGCACAGATAACCTCTGTACTGCAGTAATGGCACTCACCAAGTGTGCATATGAACAATTAATGGAAGAGCTTTTGTGAAATGTAAGACTCGTAAAGGGAGATGTGATCTGCGAGAGATTCATGAGCTTTTTTTCATTTCAGTGCTGTATTATGAAAACAGTCATGTGAGTTGTCACCGGATCTCTGTTTGGACATTCATTTTGGAGTCTGAATGTTAACAAGGATAGGTCAGGACACAATGTTGCTTTGTGGTTTAGATTAATCAAATTTGACTATTATGTGGACAAACTCTCTAAATCCAATGTCATACTGTATTTTGCCCCCCTTTAACATCAGTGACAGCTTGGAGTCAATTATGAAGAAATACAAACAGTATGGTGCTCTATGGTAAATCTGCATGGAGTAGACAGTTCTCAAAAACTGACTTAGTGCAGCAGATAACTAAAACAATCATGCAAATGGTGATAAAAGCATCAAATTCGGCAGAAATACTCCTTAGACACTCCTCTTTTGGAAAAAACGATTGGTCACTTGACTTTTCAGTCGGTGGTCAGGTAGGGTCAATTGAAGAATTACACAGAGGTCAAAATTAAAAGATGCTCCAATCATATTGAAAAATATTCCACATTATTTGCCTGATCATAAAGATTCCAAAAGGTATAGTTTGGACTATCTGTGACTGAATTCTATGGAGTTACGGGATAAAAACAGCAAGAATGGTGACAAAGGTCAGTTTCATTTTGTATAGGGGTCAAAAGTTAAAGTTGCTCCAGTTTTGGTAAAAAGTGATGCAAATTATTGGTTGAGCTAATAGGATTAATAAATGGAATAGTTTTGACAATGTTGAATGTTTGGTCTCCAAAGTAAAGGTCAAACAAGGTCTACGTCTGTTGGATGTTATGTTACCCCTGCAATGTGATAAGTAAGGATGATACATGGTCCAAACTATTCCTTTTTAAAACTGTGTTAACTCAACTAGTAATTTGCATCACTTTTTACCAAATTGGAAGTAACTTTAACTTTTGACCCCTGTACAAACCTTTGTCACCATTCTTGCTGTTTTTATCCCATAACTCCATAGAATTCAGTTACAGACCATCCAAACAATACCTTTTTGGAATGTTTATGATCAGGCAAGTAATGTGGCATAGGTTTCAATATGATTGGAGCATCTTTTATTTTTGACCTCTGTGTAATTCTTCAATTGACCTCTACCTGAACGCCAACTGAAAATTCAAGTGGCCAATCAGTTTTTTTCAAAAGAGGATTGTCTGAGGACTATTTCTGCCGAATTTGATGCTTTTATCACCATTTGCAGGATTCCGCTCTAAATATTCTTTTATCTGCTGCACTAACTGTGCAAGGAGAAGAAGCGTGAGGAAAGCCACCAAGACACCCAGACAACCCAGAAGAAGTTATAGGCTTCTCTGGCTGTGATTGGAGAAATTGTGCACAGTGCAAATTTTACATTTTGCATCATAGTGGAATAGAGCAGAGAAGGATATTCTTTCACCAAAACAGATCAAATCTAGGCTTGCATCTCAGATGTACCTTCTGGCAATTTGTAGCTAAACATTCAGTACCAACAAGATACCAGTCACTCTCACAGTGACAGTTTTCACTTGTTTGTTTTTGTAATCATTCCATTTTACACACACACACACACACACACACACACACACACACACACACACACACACACACACACACACACACACACACACACACACTCTTGCAACTTCACATATAGCAGCTCTGGCAAGATACCTTTCAGCACACTAAAGGATCAAGGTTAAAGGTCAAGGCCACAGCAAGGTCAAACACTAAATTCAATGAAACAACTTTCCTGGTTGCAGTTTTTGGAAAATCTGCCTCCAAGTTTGGTATGAACATAGTGATAGGCCTTGCCCATAAGCCATTACCTGGGATAAGTGATTGACCTTGATCTTCAGGTTTTGCTTGAGCTCAAAGGTCACCTAAATTAAGTCAAACTTTAGATTATAGTAAAACATGTCATGTAATACAGCAAATTAAAGGGCTTGATGAGAGGATTTAGAATATTGCAAAGGTTTTCAAGTTATGACGTCTTTTGATGACATCATCATGAAAAACCTGTGTCGCAGACTGAACAGTCCGCCCCCAAAAAATTGGTCCCACCTTTTGCATCTGAGCATGCGTCATTTCGGACCACAGCAGCACGTCTGAGACGAGTCTCTTCACCCAAAGCAGGGGCGGGCAACTTGTTCCAGAAAGGGCCAAGAGGGTGCAGGTTTTCTTTGCAGCCACCGATTCCACCAGGTGATTTCACTGATTGATATCACTTTGAGCAGATGGAATCAGTTAATCAAATGAGGTCATAACTTGAAAACCTTTGCTGTGTTCTGGATCCTCTCATCAAGCCCTTTAATTTGGTGTATTACGTGACATGTTTTACTCAAATCTGAAATTTGACCAAATGTAGGTCAAATTTCTTTTCTTTTTTTTTTTCCAGTTTATACTTTATTTTAGTTTTCAAAAGGTACAGTTTTACACAAACATTTGCACAGATTAAACTTGGTAGCATCCCAAAAAATAATTAACATTTGTGAAAACTTACTTTTTTTTTCTCTTTAAATTAAGCGAGAACTGTAGCATTGAACCCAGGTGTAAAGAAATAATCTTATTCACAAGTCCACTTTGTGAAAGTCCATTGAAATATGTTGAAAACATAGAAAGCAGATTCACCTACAGCATTTACACATTTTTGTACCCCTGTCCCCCATTCTTACTTAATATGTATGTGGTAAAATCCTATATAAAGTCAGATCTATATTGTCTAATGTATTGTAGCCATCCTTTCCATACATTATTGAATTTGTCAACTTCCAATCTAACAGATGCCATTACTTTTTCCATAGTGTATATATTTAACATGACATCAACCCATTCCTCCACCTTTGGGATCCGATCTGTTTGCCATCTTTTGGTGATTGCTTTTTTACTAGCTAAAAGCATGATTCTCATAATTTTATAGTCATCTTTTCTTCTTAATGTAACATTTCTATATTAGTCAAATATAACATTTCAAAACTTAACGGGATTCTGACCCGTACTACTTCATCTATAATGTTTTGATTTCAGACCAATATTGAGTCATTAAAGGGCAACCCAAAAAGATGTGAAAGATGCCGCTTTGTCTTCCCCACATGATCTCCAACATTTTGTCTACATATTTTCTTTGAGCAGGTGTTAAGGAAAACCTTATTACATTTTTCCAGCCATATTCTCTCCAGAATAAAGAGCTTGTTGTTTTCCATTGATATTGGAGTATTTGATCCCAGTCCCCCTCTGAAATTAAAATGTTGCTTCCCTCTCCCACCTTTCTTTGACATATCCTGTGGCATCCCCCTTTAACTCCTCTAAAGCTGTATATAATTTTGAAATAACTTTGCACTTAACTCTGATTTATAAGCATCTAGGATAAGTTTGAGTATATTTGACCGAGTAATATTCATATCCTTATTTTCATTTCTTGCTTTAAATAATGCCTTAGCTGCAGGTACCTATGGAAATCCTGATTTCCAAGATGAAAGTCATCTTTTACTTGTTGGAAACTCATTACATCATCTCTTTGATTATTTCCCAGTGCATTCTTGGACCATTTCCCCACAATTTAAATGTGCTGTCCAATGCATTTGGTACAAAATCAGTATCATATGCAATCCATCTCAAAAGCCTGCATTTTCAACTAAATTATACTTTTTTTCAAAATTTCAGACCAGATTCCCAGAGAAACCCGCAGCAAAGGGTTCACATTTTGTCTCCAGTTTACCTGTAATTGCAAATCACACATCAGGGCTTGTACTGGTGGCTTCATTTTCCCCTCAATATCTTTCCATTTTGCTACATATTCTGGATCACACAAACCCATCAACACCTTCAACTGAGCAGCTTGATAGTAGTTCTTGAGGCATGGTAAAGCTAGACCTCCATGTTTTTTTGGCAATTGTAAAGTTCTGTATTTAATGCGTGGTCTTGCCCCCTGCCATATGTATCTATATATTAATTTGTCCCATTCTTTAAAGTCCCTCTCAGTTAATTCAATAGGAAGATTTTGAAATATATATATAACAACCGTGGCAAAATATTCATCTTATTCACCTCAACTCTTGACACCAGGCCTAAGAAAGGGATTAAGTTCCATTTTGAAAAGTCTGCTTTGATGTTAGACATCACCTTGTCATAATTTGAGATTTTCAAATGTCTAAGATCTTTAGTAAGGTGAATGCCCAAGTACTTCATTGATTGCTGCTCCCAATTAATTGGATAATTTTGTTTTATAAATTGGTTTGGTATATAATTATATGATAGAGCTTGGGTTTTCTGCACATTAATTTTATATCCTGACAGCTTTCCAAACTCTGCCAAGAATGACATCAGGACTGGTAGTGATGAGTTTGGGTTCTCCAGGTAGATCAAGACATCATCTGCGAACAATGCTAATTTCTGCTCTATTCCTGATATGGTTATTCCCTTGATATTGACACACTGTTTTATCCTCTGGCTTAGCGGTTCCAAAAAAAATATAAAATAATAACGGACTGACTGAGCAGCCATGACGACAACCCCTCTCTAATTGATTACCTTTGACAGACTACCATTGACTTTGATCCTTGCTATTGGGTCCACATACAGAGATCGAACAATCTCAATATAACCATCATGAAAGTTAAATTTTTTCATTACTCTAAATAAAAATTCCCACTTAACGGAATCAAATGCTTTTTCTGCATCCATTCCCAGTATGGCGGCCTCCAGGTTTCTTTCTTTGATGTGCTGCATAATAAGTAATGTACGGCGAATATTGTCATGTGTTTGCCTTTGCTTTATAAATCCAGTCTGTTCTAAACTGATAATATCTGGTAATATGTCCTCCATTCTTTGAGCTAAAATTGCTGTAAAAATTCTATAATCCACATTAAGTACACTAATAGGTCAGTAGCTAGAGCAATTTGTTACGTCCTTACCCTCTTTTGCAATAACGGAAATGATTGCTTCCCTCCAAGAATCTGGAATTGTCCCACCCTGTGAAATCCAATTGAAAGTTTTTTGTAATAAAGGGATTAAAATTTTCCTGTATACTTTATACCATTCGGAGCCGTAACCATCTGCACCAGGACTGGTGTCAGATTTAAGTCTAGAAATGGCTGAATTGATTTCTTCCACCGTTATTAGAGCAATTAATTTCTTATTCTGCTCCTCTGTTATTTGTGGCAAATGTAACTTGTCTAAATACGTGTCTATTTGAGATTCATTGTTATTTTCTGTTTGTGCATACAACTTGGCATAATAATCTTCAAAACATCTATGTATAGCCTCTGTTTTGTATACCATTTGCTTTGTTTTAGGGTCTTTCATCTTAGAAATTTGTCTTAATGTCTGTTGCTTTTTAAGTTTATACGAAAGTAATTTGTAGATTTACTCCCCGCCTCATAATATCTTTGCTTTGTGTAAATCATTTTTTTCTGGATTTCTTGAGAAAAAATGTCATTAATTTTTGCCCGTATTATCTTTAATTCTTCATTAGTTTTATCATCAACTTTGTTTTTATGCTCTCTTTCCTTTTTTCCAAATCTGCTTGTAATTGTTTTAGTTCAGATTGTCTCATTCTTTTTATGTGAGCTGATTTTGCTATCAGCTTTCCCCTCAATACCACCTTGCATGCGTCCCATAGTATAGGTGGAGACACGTCACCGTTATTGTTTTCTTTAATATATTCGCAAATATTCCTCTCAATTTCCTCTTTCATCTGACCGTTGAGCAAACTTGAATTTAGTCTCCATACTGTTGTTTTCTTTTCAGTCCCTGTGAATATTTTTAAAAATATTGGGCAATGATCAGATAGGTCCATAACCACCATATAACATTCTTTTACTCTATAACGATCTTTTGAGTTAATTAAAAAAATAATCGATTCGTGAATACAGAGCATGAGGAGCTGAATAATAGGTGTAATCTTTTTTGAGTGGATTTAGGTCCCGCCATATATCTAAAATCCCATGTTCTGACAAAAATTTAGAAATTCTTTTACCAGTAGTGGTCTTTTGTTGGGTGTTCCCTGTCGAATCTAAATTCGAATTAAGACGCTGCTTTAGATCACCTCCCCCTATTAACACTCCTTCACTCTGTTATCACCAGCTCAAAGAGAAGTTTGAAGAAACTCCAATCTGAACCTGGAGGGGCATAGATATTGAGCAATGTAACCAGAACTCCCTCTAGTCTACCTATAACTATTACATATCGACCTTCCTTATCCTTTATAGTTTTAAGCATTTCGAAACTTAGTCTATTGGATATTAATATACAAACCCATCTTCTATGCCCTGACTGATATGAAGATGAAAATTCCTTATATCCATTTCTCTTGAGTTTTTCATGTTCTTTATCAGTCATATGGATCTCCTGTAAATATAGCACTTCTACACCCTCTTTTTTCATGTTGCTCAACACCTTGCCCCTCTTGATTGGACTGAGGAGACCATTAACATTGTATGAGGCTACTTTTCTATGAGTACTCTGTGATGGTATTCTATGTTACATAATATAAATATCGTTATTCCTTTCACCCTATGTGCTACGTAAAACAAACGTTTGGAACAGTAATGAATAGAACAACTTTGAACTAAGTATACTCAAGACTTTCAAACATGAGGTCCAAAAGGAAACCTTTGTAGAGCAAAGTACCAGCTCTGAGGGATAACCCCTAACCCCGTAGGGTAGGGGGCCCTTGTGACCATATTTGGCCCTGTTCATTCCTCCCACTTTTTGTCCACTTTGAAATAAACATAAACTCCCCGACTGATAAATTAACTAAATAGAGGAAGGCTCCCTCTCTGTTGTAAACATATACACACACACACAGTCATTTTCAACATAATTTCCATAACATCACACTGTTGTCTTGATAAGAGAAGGTCCTATTGGTCCAGTGGCTTACTGGTCCTCTTGCCCCGCTCTTCTGTAGTTGAAGGCTTGCAGTTTCTCCTTATATCCCAAAGATGCTGCCTGGTCCGGTTTGTCCCCTCCTCGAGCAGAGTGCCACATCAGACGAGACAGCCTCTCCAGGGGGTCGTCCACGGGTCTGATGATCCGGACCTGGAGACACCTCGCCACCATATCCTTAGTTGCCTCTGCTGCCGTGGTATACAGCGAGTTTCATCTTCATAGAAAACACGAAGCTTCGCGGGAAAGGGCGTCTGGAATCTGACTTTTTTTTTCTCTCTCAGCACTCGCTTTGCTTCAGCGTATTCCTTTCTCCTTTTCATGAATTCAGCTGCATAATCATGATCCACGTACACCCGTTGCTCCTCAAACATGAAGCCTCTCATTCCCCACGCCTTCTTTATGATTTCCTCTTTACATTTATAACTTGACAGCTTCACAATAATCGAGCGTGGAGGGGCATCTGTGGGGGGACGTGGTCCAAGTGCTCTGTGTGCTCTCTCCACTCGGAGTGCAAATGTTGGTGGCAGCTCGAGTTTTTCCCGGAGTAAAGTTTCCACGAATGTGCACATTGACTCCGCGCTCTCCTCAGCCCGTTCTCTGATGTTGTGCAGACGTATATTTTCGCGTCTGCCCTGTCCATCCTGGTCCACCAACCGCTCCTCCAGCCTTCTCTGGATCTTGATCAGCTCACGTCGCTTGATCAATGCACTGGACTCGGTCCTCAGTCCCTTCAGTACGTCTTTCCGCTTCATCAATTCTGCTATTGGCCGTTTTTATTTCTGCCCTGATATCTTTCAGATTTTCCACTGTTTCACGGCGAAATTCCCTAATTTCACGCAGAACAGTCTCCAGCTCAGACATTTTCCTGGGTTCGGGGGACCTGTGCACTGCCCGTTCCTCCTCCGCATGCACCTCTGTTAGCTCGGTTAGCTCTGGTGTTAGCTTACCCCACTCTTCTTCGTCCGTGTGTATCAGTGATTCTAGAAAATTTTTTCGTCTTTCCTCTTGTCATTATCAAAAGCCCATTTATGCCTTGATATTTTAGGGATTACACGGCAAAATTCACCACTCAGGGCTTCACCCAACTTAAAAGTCGGGGAGCAATGTTTTTACGCTACCGCTATCATCGAGTCCCGACCGGAAGTCTTGCAGGTCAAATTTCAATCATGAAAAAACGTGCACAATTTAGATTTTTTTTGTTTGTTTTTTTTGTTTTGTTTTTTTTAAGGGTTTAACAAACCATGTAAATCATCATTGTGGTCTCTTGTAAGTTTACATGTTGCAGTCCTACGGAGATACGTTTCAGCACACAAAAGGGTCAAGGTCACAGGAAGGTCAAACACTAAAATCACAAAAAGAAACTTTGGTGGTCACAATTTGTGCTTTTTTTTTTTTTTTTTGCTTCCAAATTTGGCATGAATATAGTATATTCCCTTGCCCATCAGTCCCTCTTCATAGTGGTTGTTCCTCGTGGTAGTCTCTTTTTTGTTCACCTTTTGGCAAGATACCGGTCACTCTCAGGGTGACAGTTTTCTTTTTTTTTTTTCTTTCTTTCATTTCGCGTTTCTTTTTTTTTTTTATTTCTTTCATTTCACTTTTGATTATTTATTTACTTAGGTCGTTTCGGAATATATAGTACTTACAAATATAACCAAACTAGTTAAAAACAAAAAGTGGACTAAGTTCGGAGCATGACTGAGCCAGATGTCTGTTTAAACAGTGCACAAGCCTGTGGGCGACAACATGACACCTGGTGTGTCGTTTGTCAGCTTGGACGGGATGCAGCTCCATTTCGCTTCCTTCTTTACGGGCTCCTCCTGCTGCAGGGAGTTGATTTTGTAACAAAAGTTAGAAATATTCAAGAGGTTTTTATGTTCATGTGTGCCAGGAACAGCAGTCATTAGAGTGCACACCTCCACAGAAAAACAACAGCTCACCATATTTAGACCAAATTACATTTGAGAAACAACCAATATCTACGTAAAACCGTGCTCCTTTAGTTTTTGACTCATCCTGCTGACTGTCAGACAGACTGATGCAAAAATGTAAGTGTCCTTTGACGGTAATATCTTTTTGCTGTACATTCTGAAGGTGAGCTTTCATTATTTATGTGTGGTGTTGTGGTTTTTTTTATTATTATTATTATTATTTTTGGTCAGGCTGAGAGGGAGAACCCAGGTCTGACTCAGGACATCATAATGAAGATTTTGGAGAAAAAGAAAGTCCAGATCAACTTTACTGAATCGCTGCTGCGCATGGCGATTGATGATGTGGAAGGTGTGTTGGACATGACTCCCAAGTTATTTTCTTCTGTGTGTGGGTGATTCTGAGTTTTATGTTTGTCAGTGGTACATTATACCTTTTACAAGTTATACGAGGTCTGTTAGAAAAGTATCCGACCTTATTTTTTTCAAAAACCATATGGATTTGAATCACGTGTGATTGCGTCAGCCAAGCTTGAACCCTCGTGCGCATGCGTGAGTTTTTTTTCATGCCTGTCGGTTGCTTCATTCGCCTGTTAGCAGGCTTTGAGTGAGGTGTGGTCTACCCCTCTCGTTTATTTTTTATTGCGAATAAATGTCTGAACGATTTGGATCTTTGCTGCATCAATTTTTTTCCAGAAACTGTAAGAGACCTCCAGGTGGACACCGTTCGAAAAATTAATATGACTTTCAGGGACGATTTTATGGGGATTAAACAGATTACGGGGTGTTACTGCCCCTTTAAGGACGGCCCACAACTGCTGAGAGCGCAGCACGCTCCCAGTGCCGATGGACAGGCTGACACCCCGCACAAACAACCAGATCATTTCCAACGTGAAAGCTTTGTTGATCCGGGACCTCGTCTGACTTTCACAAAAAGGCAGAAGATGTGGACATCAGCACTTTTTCCGGCACATTCCACCGTTACAGGAGTTTTTTTTTTTTTCATGGAAAAAGAAGCTGAGGGACGCGCCACGGCTCTGTTCATTACGCGGGACAAAACCATCTTGGTGTTGGTCTCACTGGACGGCTTAAAGGTGGATTTCAGACGGATTCCGGTTTCTTTCCAGTCGTGTGATTATCCGATTGTGATTGTGCATGAGCTGAACATGCCAGAACATGTCCTGTGAGGCTTCATCACGGCGTTTCTTTTTGCCATGCAGCTCCGCCGCGACCCGCGGAATTCCTCCGCCTTTGTTCCTCTTTCCGTGACAAAAACTCCTGTAACAGTGAAATGTGCCGTTCATTTCTAAACTGGATGCTGTCTTGATCTGGTATGTCCTCTGACTAGCACAGGAATTGTGAAAAGACGTGGACATCAACACTTTTTCCGGCACATTAAGACAGACGTGCGGAGGAGTTCGGCACGTCGTGGTGCAGCCGGTCGGCGCAAAGAAACACCGTGATGAAGCCTCACAGGACATGTTGGGGCTTGTCCAGCTCAAGCTCAATTTCTTGGATATTCACACGACAGAAAAGCAACCGGGATCCGTCTGAAAGCCGTCCTGAGAGACCAACACCGAGGTGGTTTTGTGCCGCGTCCCTCAGCTTCTTTTTCCATGGAAAAAAAAAACTCCTGTAATGGTGGAATGTGCCGGAAAAAGTGCTGATGTCCACGTCTTTTCACAATTCCTGTGCTAGTCAGAGGACATACATACAAGACAAGACAGGATCAAGACAGCGTCCAGTTTAGAAATGAACGGCACATTTCACTGTTACAGGAGTTTTTGTCATGGAAAGAGGAACAAAGGCGGAGGAATTCTGCGTGTCGTGGCGGAGCTGCATGGCGTAAAGAAACGCCGTGATGAAGCCTCACAGGACATGTTCTGGCATGTTCAGCTCATGCACTATCACAATCGGATATTTACACGACTGGAAAGCAACCGGAATCCATCTGAAATCAACCTTTAAGCCGTCCAGTGAGACCAACACCGAGATGGTTTTGTCCCGTGTAATGAACAGAGCCGTGGCGCGTCCCTCAGCTTCTTTTTCCATGAAAAAAAAGCTCCTGTAACGGTGGAATGTGCCGGAAAAAGTGCTGATGTCCACATCTTCTGCCTTTTTGTGAAAGTCAGACGAGGTCCCGGATCAACAAAGCTTTCACGTTGGAAATTATCTGGTTGTTTGTGCGGGGTGTCAGCCTGTCCATCGGCGCTGGGAGCGCGCTGCGCTCTCAGCAGTTGTGGGCCGTCCTTAAAGGGGCAGTAACACCCCCGTAATCTGTTTAATCCCCATAAAATCGTCCCTGAAAGCCATATTAATTTTTCGAACGGTGTCCACCTGGAGGCCTCTTACAGTTTCTGGAAAAAAAATTGATGCAGCAAAGACCCAAATCGTTCAGACATTTATTCGCAAAAAAAATAGACGAGAGGGGTGGACCACACCTCACTCAAAGCCTGCTCACAGGCGAATGAAGCAACCGACAGGCATGAAAAAACTCACGCATGCGCACGAGGGTTCAAGCTTGGTTGACGCAATCACATGTGATTCAAATCCATATGGTTTTTGAAAAAAATAAGGTCGGATACTTTTCTAACAGACCTCGTACTTGTCATTATGTTTGAATTTTATTACCTGACTGCATTTTTTTTTAATTTAATTTTTATTGTAAAGCAACATAAAATTTACACTTCCACGACAAAATTATAATACTTTCAATACAGTATGTCTGCTTTACCCTTTTTAACTTTTTACCTGACTGCATTTTATCTGGCCACCGATCCAGTGGTCAGTTTGCTCTGCATACTGAGATTTTTCTGTTGTTTTTTTTTTGTGACAGAGTTCCTGATTGAGCGACAAGAGCCAGAGTTTCAGGACCTAAATGCGAAAGCTCGAGCTTTGAAACACATTCTCAGCAAAATACCTGATGAAATCAATGACAGAGTACGATTCCTACAGACCATCAAGTAAGGGTTAACAGGAAATCATCACTTTACACCGCTGCACTCAGGGACATTCGTGTGTGTGTGTGTACAACATAACTCAAAGGGCTTCAATCCCATTTGGCTGCTAAGCGTGTTGGAATGAAAGAGTCCGCCAAGGAAAAAGGGATTTAATTTAGAGAAAAAAACTGGTTAATAGTCAAGTTCATAGGCCAAGCTAAACATTTTTGGTTTAGTGCTATATTCTATAGTACGTTTCCATCTTGCATACACTCAAACCACTCTACTTACATTCCCAGCCAAGGCCGATGTCGCAGACTAAACAGTCCCCCCCGCCAAAAATTGGTCCGCCCTGCCTCCACTGTGCATGCATCATTTTTGAGTTCAGCCGCTCGTCTGAGACAAAGTCTCTTCACCCAAAGCGATCAAATGGATGAATGTGTTTATTAACCATCAGATGACAAGGTAAAACCTCTTAAATCATTCTAAAGTTAGTTTTAAACAGAAACGAGGCGATACTGAGTGACGCTTTGAAATGACCAACGTGCAGCGAACGCATCAGCTAGCAGCTTGTTTAGCCGCGGCACTCTGATCACTTCCTCTGTCTTTTATGATGAAATAATGCTGAATTTATGTGGAAATGATTGTTGTACAAAAGCTTCAGATATCTGTCGCTGAGATAGATGATGACTAGAGGCAGTTTGAAGCAGAAACAAGGTGATAATCGGTGAACCGCGGCTGATGACGCATGCGCAGTGAAGGCAGGGCGGTCTGATTTTTAGGGGGAACCGTTCGGTCTGCGACACCGGTACCCATATACAGCTGGGTGGACTGAGACAACACAGATATAAGTGGTGTCCAAGGACACAGACAGGTAGTATGAGGACGATTTGAACCTTGACACGCTAGATCCTTATCTGCTGAGCTACCAGCTCTACAGGTTGAACAAATATGCTCATGAATTGGTTAAAGATACACCTACAGTTACTATTAAACACTTAATATGACACAATACATCACCTTTCTGTTGGGCACATGAACTTTAAACTTGCCCATAAAAGTTTAACTCAAATTATTTGGAGAAAATCTGGGTTAAACATGGTGGAAGGGTAGTATTTTAGTGAAGATTTAATTTGGGACAGAATTTATAGAACCATATTTTAAGGTGTTGCTGAATCAGAAAGAACTAAATTTTGTGAATTGGTGTCAGACATGTAAGGTGCGGGTTTGACACTCTGTGAATGTTCCTTCTGGCCGATTGGCTGCTACTTTAGCTTCATCAAAGCAAAATATAATGTCAGCTGTCAGACGCACCACAGTACACATGCAGGAAGTAACAGGAAGTGGAAAGCGGTATTTCACCATTGACACATTTACTTTCACTCATTGTAATTTTAAGTGTCACCTTTTCATCATCTGCTGTGAGAGAATAGAAATTTATGATATTCAGCGACATTAGGGCCACAATATGAGTTTACTGATGACTGTTAGTGTTAACTGGTGCAGCAGATGGTGTCCAACAATATCATTGTTACAATATTGTAATGTTTTAAAAAGCTCAAGTCTGTTTCTGTGTTTAGAAATGATGAAACTGTTTCAATATGAACAACAAAATCAGTAATTTATATAAATCAGTGTTGATCTGCCTGACTGGGTTCATAATGCAGTTTTCTTACTCATTTAGTTTTTGTGAATTCTGTATAATTTTTAGTAGAGGTGCACCGATCGATTGGGCACCGATCATTATCGGCCAATCACGCCTTGATTGGTGATCGGCAAAATGCGGCGATCAAAAGGACCGATCACAACAGTGCAGGCAGTAGCGCAGGGAGCGCTTGGTCCTGTCATGACACGCTTTCCTCTGTGATGTAAACTCATTTTGACTTCTTATATGAGCTGGACGGACAAGGAGAGCAGTCGCCATCATCTAATGTAGTCCATGTCTGTCCAGCTCATATCAGAAGTCAAAATGAGTCAAATGGCTCAGAGATCTAAATAGACTGCTGTGTAATGAATGGAACCACACTGCCATCTAGTGGATATCCAGTGTGCGCGAGTGTGTATTTGTGAATCAGTAGGCATTTTGATTTTGTTTATTTTTTCATATGAGTGTAGAGGTACAGAGAGTACAAAGAAGCTTTGTTCATTTGATTTGCTTATATTGTGAACTGCCATGATACTGGAATTGACAACTAAGTTCGAAATTAAAAAAAAAATTGAATTGATTGTTTGTGGATCTGTGGATTTCGCGAAAAGAATGTCTCAAAATTACATCAGAGGAAAGCGATGAATGCATGTAATTGGTGATCCACAAATGCTGAAACTCAATTCACAAATACAATTTCCAGTTTTACAAGTGTAATTTTTTTTTTTACAAATTAAGTTTTATATTTGCAAATACATTATTTGCAAAGACCAATTTACAAGTTACAAATATGAAATTTGCATTTGTGGATATCTGAACACATCTGCAAATCAATGATTATTTGTAGATCACCCTGTGTGCATTTACAAATATTAATGAGACAATTTTAACCCCATAGAATGAGGGCTGTATTTTACATTCTCAACGTGTTCTCTGTAGGCTGTAACCTGAGCAACATGAAACATGGAAAAAAAAAAAGCTTGCTGGTAGAACAAAGTCAGTGTAATAAAACAAAAGTTGGCAGTTTATTCTAGTGTCTTTATTTGAATGCGTGTTTTTTGTTTTCATCATTATGTTTTAATGCAAAAGTAGTCCTATACATTAGACCTATATTCTTATTTTGGGCATGATCCAAATATGTACTTGATCGGTATCGGTGATCAAAATTTCGGTGATCGGCCTAAAAAATCCTGATCGGTGCACCTCTAATTTTTAGCTTGGACTCACAGTAAGAGGCTTATCTTCTTGATGATGTCTTGAGGGGCCTTTTTCTGCCTTTGTCAGTGCTCGTGTGTGTGTGTGTGTGTTGTGAAACTGTTCCTATCAAAAAACAACATTCAGTGTAATGTGTTAAGCATTAAAGACCTTTTTCATTGTGTCAGAGATATAACTTTGGTGCAGAGGTTGACTAATTTATTAGTTCAGGTATTTCATCACAAAAGATTTACTCATGCAACCAAGTAATGTACCGGGGGGGTGGGGGGTGGGGGGGTGGGGTGTTGTGTAACTGTGAACTTGCTCACAGATTTGGAGTTTATTTTTCGTGTTTGTCAGCTGAAAAAACTTCTGTCGCTTGCACATGGAGGAGATTCACCCATTTCCACATCTGCTTGGAAGCTGATCTGAAAACATGCAGTGTTATGTTGTTTTACCAAAATGAGAGTATCACTCATGACAATACTACAGAAAAACACAACTGTTTTTTTTTTTTTTTTTTTTTTTTAAGTAAATATGCTCAAAAATTTACCACCTTCACCTATACTTCTATAGTATTTTAAGGTGTTGTTGGGCAACCTCATTTCCTGAAGAATGAATTAAAGGCTGTTTCATTGCATAAATCTCTCCTAGTCAACATACGAAAAGGTTAAATAAATTTGTGCATTTTGGGATTTTTCTGTTTTTATCCCCTGCTGGTCGAAGCCTCGCAGGAAGATTATGTCGTGGCGATTTCCACTTGTCTGTCCCGAAAATGGTACAGTCCCAATTCCAGTGAAGTTGAGACGTTGTGTAAAAGGTAAAGAAAAACAGAATACACTGATGTGCAAATCCTCTTCAACCTATATTCAGTTGAATACACCACAAAGACAAGATATTTAATGTTCAAACTGATAAACTTTATTGTTTTTGTCCAAATATTTGCTCATTTTGAAATGGATGCCTGCAACATGTTTCAAAAAAGCTGGGACAGTGGTATGTTTACCACTGTGTTACATCACCTTTCCTTCTAACAACACTCAATAAGCGTTTGGGAACTGAGGACACTAATTGTTGAAGTTTTGTAGGTGGAATTCTTTCCCATTCTTGCTTGATGTACGACTTCAGTTGTTCAACAGTTCGGGGTCTCCGTTGTATTTTGCACTTCATAATGTGTCACACATTTTCAATGGGCGACAGGTCTGGACTGCAAGCAGGCGAGTCTAGTACCCGCACTCTTTTACTACGAAGTCACGCTGTTACAACACGTGCAGAATGTGGCTTGGCATTGTCTTGCTGAAATAAGCTTGGACGTCCCTGAAAAAGACGTTGCTTGGATGGCAGCATGTGTTGCTCCAAAACCTGGATGTACCTTTCAGCATTGATGGTGCCATCACAGATGTGTAAGTTGCCCATGCCATGGGCACTAACACACCCCCGTACCATCACAGATGCTGGCTTTTGAACTTTGCGCTGGTAACAATCTGGATGGTCTTTTTCCTCTTTTGTCTGGAGGACACGACATCCATGATTTCCAAAAACAATTTGAAATGTGTACTCATCAGACCACAGCACACTTTTCCACTTTGTATCCTTCTATTTCAAATGAGCTCAGGCCCAGAGAAGGTGGTGGTGTTTCTGGATGTTGTTGATGTATGGCTTTTGCTTTGCATGGTAGAGTTTTAACTTGTAGATGTAGTGACGAACTATGTTAACTGACAATGGTTAACTGACAAAGATCCTTTCCACAGTGATGTCGGTTGTTAATGCAGTGCCGCCTGAGGGATCGAAGGTCACAGGTATTCAATGTTGGTTTTCGGCCTTCCCGCTTACGTGTAGAAAGTTCTCCAGATTCTCTGAATCTTCTGATTATATTATGGACTGTAGATGATAGAATCCCTAAATTCCTTGCAATTGAACATTGAGAAACATTGTTCTTAAACTGTTGGACTATTTTTTTTTTATGCAGTTGTTCACAAAGTGGTGATCCTCGCTCCATCTTTGCTTGTGAACGGCTGAACCTTTTAGGGATGCTCCTTTTATACCCAATCATGACACTCGCCTGTTTCCAATTAGGTGTTCTTTGAGCATTCATCAACTTTCCCAATCCTTTGTTGCCCTGTCCCAACTTTTTTGAAACGTGTTGCAGGCATCCATTTCAAAATGAGCAAATACTTGCACAAAGACAAAAAAGTTTATCAGTTTGAACATTAAATATCTTGTCTTTGTGGTGTATTCAATTGAATATAGGTTGAAGAGGATTTGCAAATCATTGTATTCTGTTTTTATTTACATTTCACACAAAGTCTCAACTTCATTGGAATTGGGGTTGTATAAGTATTCTGAAAAACAACTACTCTCACATTTTTAGTAGAAATTTCATGTAACTTGGTACAAATCCTTGTTATAGGTCAGTAATATGTATATTTTCATATCATTTCAGTTGGGCTCATTTTACCAGAGTTAGATTAGATAGAACTTTATTGATCCCTTGGGAAGACTCCCTCAGGGAAATTGAGGTTCCAGCAGCATTGTATAGCAGCACACAGGGTAAGAAGCACACAGAGTATCAATCAGTTAATCAGAGTATTTGGTTAACAAAGCTGGACTCCGTCAGTTTCGTGCTTGGTTGGTTGCCTGCAATCTGAAATCAACTTCTCTCACATTTTTAGGAGGAATTTTGGGAAACTTGGTATAAATCCTTAAAATGTTATTAGAATGTAGCAAACAGTTGTACCAAAGCAGTATTTGCCAGCAGGGGATATTGTGCTGTCAGAGCACTCTTGTTAACTGAATTTAAAATAATGACTTGAATTTTAAATTGATTCTGAAAAAAAAAACAAAAAACAACAAAATGACAGATGCATCATAAAGCTCATGCATTTGGTCCTAATTTTTTGTTGAACTGTTTCCTTGTTATCTGACATTCAAACCGCTGTTTCTGACAGAGACATAGCCAGCGCCATAAAAGAGCTCCTGGACACAGTCAACAATGTTATCAAGAAATATCAGTACCAGAATCGCAGAGTGAGTAGCAGTTGTACCTGCACATGTCACATTTTCATTGTTGTGTTCTGCTTCTTAAATGTCAGATTTGTTTACTTCTTCTTGTAAAGGCTCTGGAACATCAGAAAAAGGAGTTTGTGAAGTACTCCAAAAGTTTCAGCGACACACTCAAAACATACTTCAAAGATGGAAAGTAAGTGTATCCATAGCAACCCATTTTTTTTGCTTCATCTTTGCATTGCAGCGCTCACAGAAAAGCAGATATTAGTCTGAGCCCTGCCTGAATGCTACATGCTTATACTCTCTACAAACAGCTATTAAAAAAAAAAAATTAAATATGACTGTTAATTGAGCGTCATAGTTGGAGAAATTCCATTATTGCCTTTCAGCTGATGGACATGGTACTCCAGTCATTTTATGAAAAAAAAAAAGAAAGGGGGGTCAACCCGGAACAAATTGCAACAGAAATGATTTTGGTGGCATTTGAACCGTAAAACTGTTTTATAAAACATACTAAAAGTCTAGAAAGATAAAAAATCGAGAACGCTCCCAAAATCCAACATGGCCGTCCGAAAACATGCAAAAATGTAGTTTTTCCAAAATAACTAAAAAAATATCTATTTAAGCACAGATGTATTGATGTTAAATATAAACTTGGGTATTGTGGACATTTTGACACACATTTTGAAAATTAGGTCTCTATCTGTAGCGGTTCTTGAGATACAGCCTATACATACACTCAAGGATGGCAATTTGGTTTGTGTCCTATTACGTTAAAAATATTGCAGTTAAGGCCCATAAATATATTGAAGTTGAATATAAACTTGTGCATTGTGGACATTTTGGCACCAAAAAAATAGCTGTAGCTATTACAGTTTTTGAGATATGGTATAAAAATACATCTACACTCGACAAAAATTGATGAAATTGAGCATTGTTATGTTGAAAACTAAGTACCATTTCTGAAATGTTCATCTAAAGAAGGTAATAATCTTTTTGAGTCAATATTTCACTGGAATATGAATAGAGAAGTTACTCATATATTATGTATAATAGAGTGGCTGTCAATGCACAACCAGGGCACACTGGTGACACTACTGCTGTGTGGACAACATGGAGAAAGCCTCAATTCTCTGATACAGGCACAGTGTTTGCCACCCACTTCAGCAGCTGCAAGTTCAGGAATGGAAAGGTGAAGATGAAGGTGACAACATGCCATTGCAAGAATGGGGATGGAAAGTTTCTGATAGTCAGGTTGTCCCAATCATGACTGACTTGCAAGCAGCACCAGATTCTCTTCTGCATGCTGTGAGATGTAACTGCAGTACTGACTGTAATACATTGCGATGTACATGTTGCAAACTTAACTTAGATTGCTCAGCAGCGTGTGGCAACTGCAGAGGTACAGGGTGTACAAATGCAGGCCAACTCAATGATAACCAGGATGATGAGACTGAAATTTGAACAAGTAAAATTCCAAGTGTCATGATGTACACAATACTGATTTCACCTGAACTTTTATTATCATGCTTCATTGGTTTTACTGTAAAATTAGTGTGTGATTACATCTGTGTCATTAAAAAAGTTAGTGCAGCTGACAAGCACTAAGAATATTATTACATTCTTTAAATGAACATTTCATAACAGTTACTTGGTTTCAACATAACAGTTTCACCATTTTTAGCCAAGTGTATATGGCTTATATGCTGTATCTCAAAAACTGTAAGAGCTACAGCCATTCTTTTGGTGCTAAAATGTCCACAATACACAAGTTTGTATTCAACTTCAATACATTTCTGGACCTTAACTGCAATATTTTTAACGTAATAGGACACAAACCAAATTGCCGTCCTTGAGTGTATGTAAAACTACAAATAGACTGTATCTCAAGAACCGTTACAGATAGACTTAATTTTGGTGTCACAATGTCCACAATACTCAAGTTTATATTTAACATCAATACATTTATGTGCTTAAATATTGATATTTTTTGAGTTATTTGGGAAAAAACCAAATTTTTGCATGTTTTCAGGTGGCCATCTTGGATTTTGGGAGTGTTCCCGATTTGTGTTTTTTTTTTTTTTTTTTTTTTTTTTTTTATATATATCTTTCTAGACTTTTAGTATGTTTTATAAAACAGTTTCACTGTTCAAATGCCACCAAAATCATTTCTGTTGCAATTTGTTCTGGGTCAAACCATAAAATGACTGGACTATGGTGACGGGCATCTCTTAAGTTCTCTGTAACTTGCAATTTGGACAAATCCAGCTACATAAATGCCAATAGTGTGTTGCAAGTTCCTGATGTGATTGGATGCGCATGTAAGATGTGAAATGCTGTCAAAATGCAGAGAAAACCTAATCTGAATTTTGAAACCCATCAGTTCAAGGTCTGTTGAGTTTAGAAAAAGTGAGGCAAAGTGCATCAAGAGTGCAGCCTGCAGGACAACAAAAGAACACATATCACAACTGATGAGATCCTGCTGAATAGTTTGAGGTCATTTTATTATTTGGAATAATGCCAATACAGTATTATATCTTCTACACTTATTCAGTCATTTGTTGGGGTTTCCACTGTAATTAATTTGTTATAAGTGGTTGTGGTGTTTTAATCATTCCGTTTGTGTTCATCCACAAAACATTGTGCAGCGGAAGCGTGTGGGTGGGGGGGATCTCAACATTTTCTGTTTCTCACTTTGTGACTGTCTGTTGCCAGGGCGATAAACGTGTTCATCAGTGCAAACCGGCTCATCCACCAAACCAACCTCATACTGCAGACCTTCAAAACCGTGGCCTAGCCCTCAGAGACCACAAGTCTCCCGTCCTCTGGGGGAGCAACCCGCTAGAATGGTGGAAGCTTGACGAGCGCCTAACCCATTATTTGTAAATTAAAGTTGATTTTTAGGGTTGGAGTTCGATTCCATTCGGATCAAGATCCTAGATTCCAGTTCAAGAGACTGAAAAGTGCCATTTGTTTTTTTTTTTCTTCAATGAGGATTTTTCCAATCTTGAAATGGAACAGAATGGGCCCAAAGTCTGGTTGATTGATTTTATTTGAACAGTTTTAATTTATAACCCTGGTCTTTTTGGGAGTAGGTTGAGACGAGGTGTTTATTAAAGACTAATTGCCATTTTTCTAATATATTCATGTTTGTTTTACTTTTAGCTTTACAATCATTACTACACATCTGAGACTGCATTCAGTAGGGGTGCATTTCAGTCTGTATTGTTTGTTCCCCCCCCCCCCCCTTTGTCTTTCACCATGGTCAGCACTTGCAGTCGAGATAAAAGCAAATCAAAATTCTCACTCACTAATAAGTGCATTTTTGTCTGCATTCATCAAATGACCACAGGTGAGAGATGGGCGAGGACAAGAGGGGGAACCTGTGTTGGACATTTGAGAAGCAGGCCCAGATTTCTTTTCTCTTTTATCCCCAGAAGACAGAAAGCCAAAAGACTTGGAGCACAGTGTGCACCTTATCAAGTCCTGTAACATTCCCTCCTCTGAGCGTAATGAAGCGCAGACGGTCCCTTCTGCTGAAGGATGTAGAGAGAAATGAAAGTTCCTGTATTTAATGGATATGTTTGCAAATGTTCAATAAATAGTTTCCAAAAAAATGGGTGTTTTCTTTAATGCATCCAGTTGCAACATGTAATTAGATCATTTTCACAGGAACTGATGTTTGTGAGGCAATCCTGGTCTGAGCAAAGAGGTGTGTGTGTGTTTAACCCCCTACCACCCGCCTCATTTGGGCTTGTTACTATCTAACAAAAAGTGAGATTTCCTATCGATGAGATATACAGGCTTAGAAGGGGTTAAATGAACATGCCTTACCGCTACCCCAAACTCCAAAACACATGACGATCACTAGATTAGAGTCGTTTCATGAGGTTCTAACTGAATTCCTCAAGTACTGTATGTTGACTGTGGCTTTTAAATACAAAATTCATGATTTGATATGGCCGCACATTCCTTAACCATCCAACAGGTGGCAGCACAGCATGTGATCTACATTTTGTGCTGGATGTTTGAGCAATGTTTCATTACCAATTTGCAGTACAGACTAGAAAACTTTTGGTATCATCTCCATGTTGCCACGCATTTTGTCATTCTTTAATTCCAGTTTTTCTTTGCCATTCTGTTATTTCATCCTCTCTAACTTTGTAGCATGTTTTTCCTAGTTTGTTGCTAGAACTATGTTGGCAATATCACAGAGGTGAAGGTTGAATCACAGTGTTCATTGTTTCATCAGATGGCAGACAAACCTTAAGTGCCCATAGAGATGTGTGTGTGTGTGTATATATGTATGTATATATATATATATATCCACCACAGGTCTTTGGAATTTTGCATAATTCATATGCAGCATTCACTAACCAGCCAGTAGATGGCAGTCATGGTTGGCATATTATATGGGCAAAAACGTTTGAGCTACTACATCAAAGTTCACCTTTGAATCATTTCATATATAGATTATTTTTGATCATTTGATTTAAAATATTACAGCACATTTTTGAGCTATTATCTACACATGTAGGCTGCAGATGGATTAACTCAGAAGTGTTTATATGTCATTTTGATAACCACAAACCGCTATTTAGGGAGATGCTGCGCCTGTGAGAATGAGCTGTCAGTCAAAAAAGTTGTTGACCAATCATGGTGTAGTATGCATGGATGCCATTAAGGTCCTCCTACAGCTCAAAGCATTAAAGGTGTATGGCCTTTAAAAGTTATAAGATTTAAGTCAAAATAATTTAAAATAGGGGATCTATAATATAACTGCCAATATGATCAAAATTCGTGTTGTCTAGAAAAAATTAAGGGGAAATTTCCGTATCCCTGTTATCAAAGAAATATGCAAAAATATCCATTAACTCCTTAGTGGAGATAAAGGATTCAAGCAATGGGTTCCGATTACACATTTTTGTTTTCTGGGAGTACAATCAACCAATAAGATAAAAATATTTGTCTTCTGTGGATGGTAACTTACTTTTATTTTCATTTGCAGAGATCCGACTGACTTATTTTGCAGGGGGGTCATAGCTAGACTTGCAGTGTTATCTATCTTTTGGTTGCGATCCTGGCCTTGCCATTCCTGTGCTGATAATTTTGCCAAGACGTATCCTTACAAACAGATGTTTCCTCACTGTACAGGATTGTTTCCACAGCTTGCAGAAAAATGAGTGTTGTATGGAAACAGTGGAGATGCCGTTGGGCCTCTGGAACAGTTCCTTTTAAATTCCAAATTCACCAACTGATTTGTAAAACAAAATGCAAAGTACAGTGAGGAAACTAAGTATGTATATAGCGCCAAATCACAACAAACAGTTGCCCCAAGACGCTTTATATTGTAAGGCAATGGTGTGGTGGAAATTACATTTACAAGGCCAATAGTGCCCGTAGTTAAAGAATCACCCTTAAACACCCTGCGATTTTGCAAGTTCTCCCACTTAGAAATCATGGAGGGGCCTGAAATTTTCATCTTAGGTGCATGTCCACTGTGAGAGCCATAATCTACAAAAAAAAAAAAAAAATATCCAGAAATCACAATGTACGATTTTTTTAAAATTTATTTGTATGTTACTGCTGCAAATAAGTATTTGAACACTTACCAACCAGCAAGATTTCTGGTTTACACAGACCTGTTAATTTTTCTTTTAGAAGCCCTCTTATTCTGAACTCTTTACCTGTATTAACTGCACCTGTTTGAACTTGTTACCTGTATAAAGGACACCTGTTCACACAATCAATCACACTCCAACCTGTCCACCATAGCCAAGACCAAAGAGCTGTCTAAGGACACCAGGGACCAAACTGTAGACCTGCACAAGGCTGGGATGGACTACAGGACAACAAGCAAGCAGCTTGGTAGAAGACAACAACTGTTATATTTATTTATTAGAAAGTGGAAGAAACACAAGATGACTGTCAGTCTCCCTCAGTCTGGGATTCCATGCAAGATCTCACTTTGTGGGGTAAGGATGATTCTGAGAAAGCTCAGAACTACACAGGAGGACCTGATCAATGACCTGAAGAGAGCTGGGATCACAGTCAAAGATTACATTAGTAACACATGATGCTGTCATGGTTTAAAATCCTGCAGGGCAGCAATGTCCCCCTGCTCAAGCCAGCACATGTCCAAGCGCGTTTGAAGTTCAGCAGTGACCACCTGGATGATCCAGAGGAGGCATGGGAGAAGGTCATGTGGTCAGATGAGACCAGAATAGAGCTTTTTGGAATCAACTCCACTTACCATGTTTATAGGATGAGAACAACCCCAAGAAAACCATCCCCGCCGTGAAGCATGGGGATGGAAAGATCATACTCTGGGGGTGCGCTTCTGCAAAGGGGACAGGACGACTGCACCGTATTGAAGGGAGGATGGATGGGGTCATGTATCGTGAGATTTTGGCAAACAACCTCCTTCCCTCAGTAAGAGCATTGAAGATGGGTCGTGGCTGGATCTTCCAGCATGACAATGACCCCAAACACACAGCCAGGGCAACTAAGGAGGGGCTCCGTAAGAAGCATTTCAAGGTCCTGGAGTGACCTGGCCAGTCTCCAGACCTGAACTCAATAGAAAATCTTTGGAGGGAGCTGAAACTCCAAACCTGAAAGATTTGGAGAAGATCTGTATGGAGGAGTGGACCAAAATCCCTGCTGCAGTGTGTGAAAACGTGGTCAAGAACTACAGGAAACGTCTGACCTCTGTAATGGCAGACAAATGTTTCTGTACCAATTGTTAAGCTCTGTTTTTCTTGGGGGTCAAATACTTATTTTATGTAATAAAATGCAAATTATTTAAAAATCATACAATGTGATTTTCTGGATTTTTTTTTTAATTCTGTCTCTCACAGTTGAAGTGTACCTACAATAAAAATTACAGACCTCTCCATTCTTTGTAGGTGGGAAAACCTGCAAAACTGACAGGGGGTAAAATACTTATTTTCCCCACTGTACATTGTGAGAAAATATATTTGATTAATTTTATGTACTTACTGAAACGCTGCACAAATAGTGGAAAATTTGTTGGTGTTATCAAAAAACAGGAACACTGACAGCATGCGTAGTATTTGCTGGGATGCTGGCATTAAATGTTTTATTGTGAAAGGGTGTGAGCAACATGTAAACTATTTGATGTTGTTTAACGTTGCTACCAGTAACATCAGCGAGCCACACCATCTTGGAAGTACGAATGTGGACCAAAATCCCTGCTGCAGTGTGTGAAAACCTGGTGAAAAACTACAGGAAATGTTTGACCTCTGTAATTGCAAACAAAGGCTACTGTACCAAATATTAACATTGATTTTCACAGGTGTTCAAATACTTATTTGCAGCAGTAACATACAAATAAATTATTAAAAAAAAACATACATTGTGATTTCCGGATTTTTTTTATTTTTTTTTAGATTATGTCTCTCAACGTGGACGTGCACATAAGATGAAAATTTCAGACTCCTCCATGATTTCTAAGTGGGAGAACTTGCAAAATCACAGGGTGTTCAAATACTTATTTTCCTCACTGTACATGAATGCACAAATGACATTTATTTCATTTGTAAGATGCAAAAAAAAAAAAAAAAAAAAAAAAAAAAACTCATATCAATGAATTCTAATAATTCTGTCAACACCACAGGCAAGCTGAATCAGTGCAGTGGAAAAAAAATGTATTCACAAAGTCCAAAACAAGTGCAATAACATGTTTGAGTTATATTTTCCCTGCAGGCTACAGAGCAAAAAGAACAAGTGTATTTGGGTATGAAGCAACCTGTATGCAGGGATTAAAGCCAAAAAAATAATAAAATAAATAAAATCTGAATGCAAAAACTTTTTCACAGCCACATCATAAACTGTTCATCTACCTTTTTATACAAACCCTTTTGCGTTTGTTTCCTAGAGTTTAAGGTGAAACAAGACGGAGACCAGTAAGAAAACAGCAAATTGTTCTTCTGAACATGATTATATTTCACTCACTAACCATTGCTGCTCTTTTCTAATGCAGCATCATATTATAGATAGACTTTAACCTACACATTATTTAAATACTTCAGGATAAACACATTTTAAGAGGACAGTTTTTTTTCTTGAGTTTTTACTTCATTAAATAGCAATTAAAATCTCAGGCCTGTAGCCAGGATATGAATGGGGGGGGGGGGGGACACTCAAGACCCCCAGAACTGAAAATTTCAGGTTTTTGTTGTCCAGGGATACATTCTGGAGGGTTTTTTAATGATTATTCTCTCATCCCGATGTCCCCCCCCCCCCCCCCAATTTAGTTGTACTGCGTAATGTGTGCTGTATCCGCATTTTCTTTTGCTCATTTTCCCCTTTTTTTGCCTTTAGCCCAAATTGATACCACAACCCACGTTTGATAAGATTACTAAACACAAGAGCCGTGATCATTGATATTTTTGGCTTCCCTCATCCTAACTGACGTGATTTCAAAGCTAGAACCCCAAACAGACCCAGTAATGCCCGAGCTTAGACATTATATTAAAAAAAAGATATTGCTTTACATCCCACTTTAGTTATGTACAAAAGTTAAATTAACTAAACTTATTTTTATATGACTCATCAATTAAAATTAGTCCCAGATTAATACTGATTTAAACATTTTAGTTGTTAAACACTATTATTAAGTAGTAGTAGTATAAAAAATGTCTTCAAAATTGTACCTTTAATCAAGCGGTGTTGTGGAGGGCATCCCCCCCCCCCCAAAAAAAAACACTCTTTCCATCTAGATTTGCCCCTGGTTTGCAGTCTGAGCAGGAACAATCAAGAATTTGTGTATTTATATGGTAAGCACAACCTGATTGAGAGGTAAGAATGTTTTATCAGCACATTTACATCATTCCATCCTCAGAAAGAGATTTTAGGCATATTTTGTCGAAAAAAGGTTTGTTGTTATGTGTCATGGTTCTGCAGCTGTGTTTTAGTTTAACCACAGTGAGGACACTCACAGAAACACTCAGAGCAGATTTTGAAAGAAAATAAAAGTTTAAGAACATGTTTGTAAATCTTTGCTCTTTGCTCGCTGTGCGTCGAGACACTCAAACACACTGTCCCCCTCTTCCTGCAGACAGGAGATGACTCGGCAGGAGAAAAAAAAATAAAACAAAACAATGCAGAGACATTCTAAAAATCGATTTTTGAACATTTTGAACACAGCAAATTTTATATCTCGCATCCAACCTTGATTCTGTGCCAGGACTGTCTCAGCGCGAACACCCAATTGACAGAAATCCATCGTAGTGATGGAGAACTTTAATCTCTGTGTATGTCTTCAACTGGGACGGTGGTGTCACAGTTCACGGTCACCTCGTTTTGTCATAACATGAGCAAGGTGAAAAAATATCAAATCTACACTCAAGGGACAGTACATTCCCAGTTATTGGAAGACACACTGTATCCAAAGAAAGCAATCTGTAAGCACAAAACTATATGATTCACTCAGTCCAGAATATGCAAAAATGTCTCTCAAAATCAGTCCAAATGGCTTCACGAGAAGGAAGATGGGAACATTTTGCAATAGGGTTTGAAAAAGACAAACCCCTTGTATTTGTGAGTCTTACATCTGAATCCACAGGTCATGAAAACTCAAATGTAACCCAAACAATTGTGTTACTAAGAGAGCAGCTGCTGAAGCCTTTGAGGCAGTTTGCCACCACACCTGAGTGAAAATGATTTTCTTTCAGTTAAAAGTAAACTGAACTTCCAAAAAAAAAAAAAAAAGTCACTACTTCTTCCGCAAGGCTGCTTGCATCACAATCTTGCTGTTGCCAAAGCGTTTCCTTTATTCTGAAAAGTGAAAATAATGCATCTTGACACATTATTTTTAAACACATAGGCACAGCTGTGCATGAGACTTGAATTTTTTTTTTTGTTTTTTTTTTTACACACAAACTGAAGGCTGATCATTTAGGTGCAACATGCATCTAGAGTGAAATTATTTCATGAGCACTTACAATCAAGAAAGCCCCCCACCCAAAAAAAAAGGATTAATAATCCCCCCCATCAGCAGCAGCGAACTCCACATAATGCTGCCAAAAACCAGGTGGAAACTACTGAAATCCTTTTTCATAAGTTATTAAAACTTAGCTTCTGGAGAATAAAAAATATTATGTATGTAGTTCACTATAATGTTAAATTTATATAGCGTTCCCTTGCCCCCTTCCATCTGTAACAGACACTCTAAGCATTTTACAATGATACCTCAGTCACCTGTTCACACACACACACACACACACACACACACACACACACACACACACACACACACACACACACACACACACACACACACACACACACACACACACACACACACACACACACACACACACACACACACACACACACACACTCTGTTGAGCAGCTTGAATTAAAGGTTCCCTCAATGACATTTTACACATTAATATAGTAGCCAACAACTATTTTGTGTGCAAAGATTTAGCAGTTTAATGGCATCCTGTGCAAAGAATGACAAGCAATACTCCCTCTGTACCCTGAACTTTTCTCTCCTGTTACATTCGTCTGGCTGCGCATGCATTTTCAGTGCATTTCCACTGTGCACATTTAGTGCAGGAAATTCCTCCCCTGCGAAAGCATTGCCTGTCCACACATTGTAAATAGACAGCAGTGCTCACTATACTGCACCACTGTTGAATTCTGTCAAGATGTCAGAATACATCCAAAAATCAAATGTAGAAGCTAAAAATGCTGCTGATCAAGAATATGCTTGGACTACAATCCACATATGTACATATGGCTTTCCAACATAGAGAACCACTGAAGCTGTTTAAAGGTTCCAGCTTATGGTCTTCGGTTACTATTGGAAAAATAATGATATTCTTATGTAATCCTGCTATATACTATGTATTCATATAACCGTTCTCATGAAGGATGGCTCATCTAGCAATGTGATGCTCTTGTGGGAGATCAGCCATGAATTGTCTTCCAACCTTTTCATGCAAGTGGGGACATGTAGCACACTATCCAAGTATCTTTCTAATGGCCATGTTGGCACTGGGGATTCAAAAGCACGTAATTGCGCCCTCTGTGCACAACTTCCTTGTGAATCCTTCGAAGAATTACAGATCAGTAATGTGAAAGTCTCTAAACAGAATGATGGGCTGCTTATCGTTGTCTGGCATTGCTGCTCGGCTCAGTCGTCCACCAACTGTCAAGAGACCATCATGAAGCACAGGGTTGTGGCTGCTGCATTTCACATTCAGACCTTTGAGAAGAGCTGGCATTTCTGAGACTTTTTCCTTTTGATGGAATCTGATAATGGCAAGTTCTGCCTCATCCAGGACTTCCACTGAAATCTACATATTCTTAAATCTTTCTTTGATACCGTCCATGTGACTTTGACTTGTCTGGCTGCTGCGCTCTGATCGCTTCCTCCGATTTCTATTATGAAATAATGCTGAATTTATGTGAAAATGATTGTTGTACAAAAGCTTCAGATATCTGTTGCCAAGCTAGATGATGACTGGAGTGCAGTTTTAAACGCAGCTCTCACCTTCATCCTCGTTCACCAGCTTTGAATGGAGTTTGTTTGAGCTGGGTCGCTCTCACACAGCATTGTGTGCTGTGGTCTATCAGCCTCCTAAATATAATAAGGACATTGTAGATTAATTTTCCGATTTCCTGTCTGAAATTATGCCTAAATTTGACAGTGCCCTTATTGTTGGTGATTTTAATGTTCATGTGTGTTGTCCTGATAAGCCAATGGCAAAGGACTTTTTAAACCTCATTGACTCTTTTAATCTAATGCAGTTTGTGTCTGGACCCACACAAGAACACGGACACAAACTTGATCTTGTTTTATTGTGTGATTTTCCTGTTCTTCACTTAGAGACTTGTGACACGTGTTTTCTGATCACACTGTCATGTCTCAGTCCTGTTTGGGTCCCAGTTGGCATTTTGTTCCCTTGTCTTTGCTTTGATCTTGACTTTATAGTTTTATTTTGGCCTCTTGATTATGTTCATTCTAGTTTGGTTCTGATTATTCCAGTTCATGTATTATTTTGTGGTCCCTGGTTTTGGTTCTTTATTGTAGTATTGGTTCTCTGTATTGCATTTTCAGTTCAGTCATTTATGGCTTTTCTTTGTGTTTGCTGTAGTCACTAGTTCTGTTCTGGGTTACCGTTTATTTTGTTAGTCATATATGTATTGTTATCTTCAGTTGTAATTATGTATTCTCTGGTTTTGCTTTTTATTTATCTTCAGTGTTTTGCATCTGATTATGTTTGTGATTTATTGCATTCTCTATTTATTAGTTATTTATTGTGTATTGTCTTATTATCAGTCATTGTATTTATTTTTATACTTTATTCAGTGTCAGTTCTGTTCCAGTTTCATTTATTATTGATCTCCTGCTTTGTAGATTAGTTTCATTTGTTGCTAGTATTTTCCCCTTTTGTTTTGCTCACTTTAATTATTGTCTGCTTTAAGCACGTCACATTTTCCACCGTTAATTTTCTAGTCACTTAGTTCTGTCTGAATTACATTTTTCTTCCCTCACTCTCTTGCACCTGTTCCTCATCTGTCAGCCACACCCCCTTTCCAGATCCTTCGTCCTCATGTGCGTCTTGTTTTCCTGTCACCGCCTTCCTTATTTAAATTGCATCTGTTCACTCCCTTGTTGCTCGTTTGTTGATTGTTATCACTTACCAGCACTTCATCTCCGTCTGTGTTTTTGACTCTGCTCTGTGTACCGGAGCCTGCTTTTTGCCTCAGCTCTAAAAACCCAGTTTGCTCGTGTACTAACCCTGCTTGTTTATGACCACGTCCTCTGTCTCGTCCCTGCCTGATACCTTTGCTCCGTGGACTGCCTTCCTGTTTACCGACTCCTTGCCTGTAATAAAGACCTATATTTTTACTCATACGTCCTGCATTGCGAGCCTGCATTTGTGTCCAGCCTCTGTCTGTGCCTCGCCTCCGCTCAGCCTGACACACGTCTGCATTATTTGAGTCTGCTCTGTCCCATAATACAGTTAAACCTGCCGCATCATTAACTCTGCCACTGCTGTTCAGTTCTCGGTCTCTGTGTCCTTCCTGAGTCTGTGCTCAGTCCAGAGGAGCTTTGCTCATGGTTTCAGTCCACCTGTTTTAGATACTGTGACTCCATTAAAAAAAACAGGTGGCGTAAAACTAAATCAGAGCCCTGTCTAAATGACACGACACGTGCTGTTAGACGCGAGTGCCGTAGAGCTGAACACAAATGGAAAAGGGACAAACTGAAGGTGTCTTTTTGAGTGCTAAAGGGACTGCTGCCGTCATTCTCAAATAACTGAAAAATGCTTAAAATGCTTATTTGTCTGATATTATCCTGTCAAACTGTCACAAGCGTCATGTTTTATTTAAGACTATCGACTCAGTTGTTAATGCCCCACAGGCTGTGTGGGGACCGCCCCTGCTGTCGTGAAAATTTTCTTCACTTTGTTATTGGCAAGGTCCCCTATGCTGCTGTCTTTGACCTGCTGGAGCCCATGACTCTGTCCTTTTTACAGGAAATTGTTGGTCACTGAAGTCCAAACGATGCTGTCCCACCTCAACTATTCAAAGAGGTTCTCCACACTGTAGGATCATCTGTTCTTGCAATTATTAATAGCAGTCTGTCCTCAGGTATGGTCCCTGAAACTTTTAAACTGGCAGTAGTGCGAGCTCTGACTAAAATGCCATGAGCTAGATCCTGCAGTTCTTGCCAATTTCAGGCCTATCGCCAATCTGCTTTTTCTTTCAAAAATCCTCGAGAAGACAGTTTACAGTCAGTTAATGGGCTTTCTGAAAGAACACAATGTTCTTGAGGTTTTCCAATCCTGTTTTAAAACCATGCACAGCATCGAGTCAGCTCTTAAGAGTTTTTAATGATATTTTTATAGCTACTGACTCAGGTGACTGTGTTATTCTTGTGCTTTTAGATTTAACTGCTGCATTTAACACAATGGACCATAAACTCCTGATCTGCTGCTTGGAGCAGTTCAGAGGTTCAGGTCGTACCGTAGCACTTCATAATAACTAGACCTTATTTAGCTTTAATTAAGCATGAATAAATGTGCAATTAATTAGCAACAAATTAATTAAGAATGAATCATACTTAAGTAATTAACTGAAGCCCTGGTCCCACAGAATAATGAAGGATGAATAATGAGCCATGTTAGCATGTTTTTTTGGTACTAGTCCAGTTATTCAACAATCATGGGAGAATAGTGGCTCTGAGAGGCTCTTAGAGGCAGAATATTCAGCTAACAAGGCTCATCTTTGAACGTAACAACGTGGGGCAGGTTGTGTATGAGTTACGAGGACAAACGAGGATTTTAGAGGCATGTTTGTGGAGAGGACGAGGCTGTTAAAACCCCATTATTCGAGCACCTGGCGGCTACAAGGACAGGACAGGCTATTTTGGCTCCGCCCTCTTGCGCACTATAATCCCACCTGCTTTGTGCGCCGGATGCTAAATATAAAATAACTATTTTGTAGTGGATTAATGATTTTCTGTCAGTTTGGATGTTAAAAACACCTCTAATTGCTTCTGGAATCACAGAGGACATTTGGAGCTTTTTTCCTCTGTCTCGTGCGCTGAGGTGGAGAACATATTTGGAACAGCCTAAAAGGTAATTATTTGTAATGTTTATATTGTAATAGCTTGGTCAAACAATTGCATGTTCGTTCCTTCTTTATAAGCACCTGTAAAAGTATGTTTATGATAGTTTTAACATCTTGTTATAATGGATCAGATGAGGCGTGCTCTGTACGCTCTGACGCAATGACTCGCACTAAAGATGAGCATTTATACATAACGCGAGCACACAGAAGAGCAATTAGGCAGACGATAACGGACGAACACAAATTTAAAAATTCCATCAGTGTCAAAATGACTGTAAAGCCATGGGAAAAATAAAGCCAGCGAAAAGAAGCGCAGAGGCGATTGTCCAGGAACCCCTGGGTTGGTTCTAGCTGGTCTGGTCTATGGATGCGTTTTGTGTTTTTTTTTTTTTTTTTTTTAAGTTTTTTTTTGGGGGGGAAGTGATTCACACAGTTGTGGGTGTATATAATTAAAGCGGCCACCTCATTGCGGTGTTTTTTATTTTGGTCACAGAGAGCTGAATGAACACGCAGAACTGCTGCATTTAATGACTGTGGAACACAGGTGAACTGCAGCGTGACACATGGACATGCACACCAGCAGGACTGTGCAGGATTGTCTTTTTTTGGATTGCATATAAAAAAAAAAAGTGATATCTTGAACGGATGCTGTGAATTGAAAACCCACACTTTAAAGGGACCAAGTGTGGGAGGGCTGGAGGGTTGGACCAAACCCGTGCCTAAACATGCACCAGTGTTGCATTACATGGCGCTACATGGATCATATGTGGCTTGATATGGATCATATGCAGCGACACGAGCCATTCGAGGCTGGACGGGGCTCATTAGAGGCTGATACATGGCACGTGAGGTACTTCAAGGCACTTAGAGGCTTCTTCATAGCAGGTACGTGTTAGATTTATACATGGATCAATATTCGAATAATCACTGACAAATCCATACGTGGCTCATTATTCATGGCTTTATTATTTGGTGGGACCAAGGCTTAATACATTTAATTAATGCTTTGCTTCTAATGAATAGTCCCATGCAGTATGCGTTTACTCGTTTTTTTCCATACTTAATAAATCACGAACAAACTATTTGTAAGTGTACGTATGTATGCACTATTACGCCATGAGTCAGACATGTATTAATGATTAGGAAGTGTCTGAATAAATGATTTCCTAATTGTGCAATGTATGAGTAATTGAGGCACTTGCTAATAGTTAAGTGTTTCTGTGAACTTTTCTAAAGTGAAGACTATGCTTTATTACATATTTGTTAATGTATGTATCCTTCCTATGGACCTGGTGCCCTGTGTCCTAATTAAAGTTTTGAATGAATAAATGAATCACCCCAAAAATCAATCCATGACACTGGAATGAAGAACATATTCTTTGTATTTAAAATGGTACAAGCATTTAAAAAAAATAAAAAAATAAGTAAACATGGGTCATGCCAACAGCACCTTATTTTGAGCCCAATTTATTTTTATAAACCTAAGTTGCATGAATCAGGTCATTTTCAGCCATAAAATGTTCTTAAAATTTTATACAATTTTTTTTAGGATATATAGCGCTATATCACCATGTGCCCTGCGCCGCGAATACCTCCTGCTCAAATGCTTCCCATCTCGCTTTTGTTATGTCATCAAAAGAGGATGGTACACCTAATGTCATGCAACAGTTGCATGTGATAAACTTATACAGTCGATGTAAGAAATGTGTTAAAATTTTAAATATACCGCAGTCTGTTTTTTTGTCATTATGTGTTCTTTGATGTGTCATGTTTTGTTCCCGTTTGCACTTTGTAGACTTTTGAGTTCCATGTTTGTTTTCTCTTGTGTACTTGATTTTATATTTTGGATTTTGTTATTTCCTTCTTAGGTTGTTTGTTATCTTTATGTTGTGGTTCTACTCACCCCCAGGGTTCGGTTTAGTTCTGAGTCAGTTTCCCCTATTTTCATTCGCACTTCACACCTGCCGTGTTCTGTGCATTTCAGCCTGCACTTTTTCCTTGTTTGTTTGCCAGTTCCTTTCATTGGTCCTCCCTGCTTGTCGGTTCTAAGTACTTTGAGATTCCTTGTCATCACCTCTTAGCATCAGTGTTTAGTTTTTGTGTCTTGATCATTTCCTGTAACTCTTGTTGGATTTTGTTTTGTGTTTATCCTGGACTCTTTACTCACACTCACATTATTTGTTAGATTGGATTTATGTGTTTTTGGTACAATAAATCACCTGTGTTTTTCACTCATCTCCCCTGTGGCTGTTGCCTGCATTATTGGGTTAATTTTGACACTGCTATCCGTAACAAGAGTGGCATAAAATGATTTAAAAACCGAATGAATTTCACTTGGGTCAGATATTTTTTATTTGTACAATTTGCTGGGTGGTAGCGTAACCGAGTTGGTGGCCCAATACGCGAGTAGCTTTTTCACCATATTCATAATAGTTACCACGAGACTGTAATAACAACTGCTCAGCTTCCCTCATTGAGATCAAGTCAAACTCGAGTTGCAAATTAAGACGTTGCATATAAACATCTGGGGAAGGTTTCTGGGCTTTCTCTGTTTCGCAGTTGTGATTCTCACGCCATCTCACGGTCCGTGACTCATGCGAGAGGTCAGTTTCAGCAGAGTTCCGGTTCAGGGTACAATGTAAACAAACCTTGTGAAGTATGAACAACAAGACAACATCAGGGCACAGCAGAAGTCCATTACAGGTGCTACACCTCCTCTAGATAACCCTCTCACCTTGGCAGAATGTGTCATCATCATAATCACCCGTGAACTTGCTGGATTAATGCCATCCACATCCTCACTAGTCACTGTTTACATGTGCTGTGAGACGCCGGAACTCTGCTGGCGTCACGGTTTCCATTTCAATTTACTTTCATTTATATAGTGCAAAATCACAACAAAGTTGCCTCAAGGTGCTTCACACAAGTAAGGTCTAACTTTACCAATCCCCCAGAGTAAGCACACAGGCAACAGTGGTAAGGAAAAACTCCCTCTGATGATTTGAGGAAGAAACCTCAAGCAGAACAGGCTCACAGGGGTGACCCTCTGCTTAGGCTATGCTACCGACAATTGACAAAAACGAATGTACAGGAAATTCTGGGCGTCCATGTTGGCGGACAGGATGGGAGGCTTGCAGAAAAACACACCACCCCTCTGGATGGAGCTGCACCTCAAACAGAGAGAAAAAACAGAATCAGGCATCAGAAAAACAACAAATACAGTATAATTTGTCAGCATTAAGCAACAAGAAAAACAGAAGAAATACTAAGGTGATCGCCGGATACTAGCCCAAAGCTTTACTAAAAGACCCAGACTTTAGATAAATTTGAGGCCGCGGGCCACTCTTTACTAATAAATGAATTTGAAAGGGTAAAAAGCATAGTAACATACTATGCCAGTATGCTAGCCATACGAAAGGGAAAATAAATGCATCTTAAATCTGGACTTGAAAGTCTCTACAGAATTTGTTTTATGGATGCAGGGAGATCATTCCACAGAACAGGGGCAGTTTTAAAATTTCTGTAGTAAGGTCTTTTTGTCTAGCTCTCGTGGACCTGGACAGGTGAGATGAATAAGAAATAATTTGGGAGATAAAGTATTTGAGATGGCATCAGATTTATTAGTAATTAAAAAATGTTATCAATAGAAGTTGAAATATACTCACAGAAGGTCGAGTCAGTGAGTAGCAAGGGGTTTAACCTCCAAGAAAGTCAAGTTGTACGGTGAGGGGACGAGGCAATATCAAGACCCAAAGGAGCATGATCCGAGATGACAACTGGAAGATATTCGGAATTGGGAATATTTGAAATTAAAGAGCAAAAAAAAGGGGGGGTTTCGACAAGAGTATGTGTGATGAATATGCAAGAAAAAAAAAATGAATATTCTCTGGCTTGTGGATTATGAAATCTCCAAGGATCAATGTATCTGTTTGGGTAATAAAGTCTGAGAAAGATTTGGACATAGAGGATGTTTTTATGCAGGAGGCATATCTACCAAGAACAAGATCAATAACTCAATTTAGATTACCACCAAAAATCCGGTGTGTATTTAACAGGGATCATCCCCAAAAGGTTATCAGCAAACTGGACATTATCAAAATTTGGAGAACAGACATTCACCAGAACAACAGGATTGCGCAGGATAGTGCCTGCAATAATTAATCATCCATTTGTGTATGGGATCATTTTAGAAAATGAGAAATGTATTTTCTTACTAATTAAAACTGCAACCCCCTCTTGCTCTGGAGTCAAAATTTTAGTGACAGACGTGGCCTATCGAAGTCTCAATTTTCCTTTTTTAAATGGAGTAGAGGTGTTGTGGTCTGGGGAGTCGGTCTGGGCTCTGTGTTTCTCCCCCCCCCTTCTATTTCGCTGCCAGAGGAGCTGATTGACTACACATGTGGCCGTGGTGCACCTGCATTGATTAGCGGCATCCTACTTAAACATGGCCTGAACTGATCTTTCCATCTATGGAAGTGGTAACCTGGCCTCACAACTATTTCCTCAGTGCCTTAGTTTACCTCTCCTCGTGTTTTCTGGATTATACTCTGTTTGCTCATTTTGTTTTTCCTTCTCTTGTAAGTCCGCAGCCGCCACCTGCTCCACTGGCTCACCTGGCAACCTGCGGTCCATCCTCCAGTGACTTCACCTCCTGGGTCCATATTCACAAAGCATCCTCAGACTAAAAGTAGCTCTTAGTGATGACATTCTAAGGAAAAATCTTAGAATTCCTCAAATTCTTAGATCTTTCTTGGAATTTTCCCTTAGTAAGATAAAAGTTATTCAGAAAGTATCTTAGGTCTTAAAAGAGCTCCTAAGGTGCAAAACTGTTAAGAGGAGGAAGGAGGACTTTTAAGAAGCCTAAGAATGTCAAACAGACAAGATGGCAGAAAGACAGAGGAAGGAGAGACATTCTCCGTCTGTTGAATGACATTGATTCAGTAACACGCTACCGGCTTGATGGTGAAGGGATAATGTTTTGACCACATCAGGAATGAGCTTCCTTTCCCACCCAGCGTAGTAACCCCCAACCTCCCCACGGTGCTGCATTTAGCCCAAAAAGTATTAAAGTGACAGGCACCTAATTCTCCAAACCATCAATACAATTCAATGGCTTTGTCTAACCTAAAATATCTGTCAACAAATGCAATCCATTTACTGCAACAATCACCAGATAGTAAAATTACCATTAATAGTGCAAAATAATAGTAGTAATAATGACTTGGATTTATAGAGTGCCTTATTATTACTAAGATACCCAAAGCAGGAACAGGTCTCAGTCTTAACTTTATCTAAATTTTGGGTCTGTTAGTGAAGCTTAGGCGATCACCTTAGTATTTTCTCTGCTTTGTCAATTTACTGCTGATGAGTTATACCTTGTGCGTAGTTTTTTTTCCCAGGAGACTGAATGTTCTCTTTTTCTCTCTCTCTGAGGGAGGATAGCGCGATGGCTACTCAACACAGGATGCTGGACTGACAAACTGAAATATATGTTGCTGTGGGAACAGGCCCAGTGTTGACATGAGGACTGCTGGATGACCCCCGGCTGTGGCATAACCGCCTGCATAGACTTCTCATCAAATACATATTCTTTTCTTATTATGTCATGTTTTGAATTCCTGTTTTCTGTTTCTTCAGTTTTGTAAATCTTTGTACAAACCTTGTAATTGTTAGAATGGCCTCAGTAGTGGGTCACCACTCTGAGTCTGGTCTGCTTGAGGTTTCTTCCTCAATATCAGAGGGAGTTTTTCCTTATCACTGTCGACTATATGCTTGCTCTAGGGGTTGGTAAAGTTAGACCTTAATTATGTGAAGCACCATGAGGCAGCTTTGTGGTGATTTGGTGCTATAGAAATGAAACTAAAATTGAAAGCGCTTACAAGTTGCATCATTATTCATTCACTCAAACATTTACACATTGCTGGTGGCAAGCTAATAGTGTAGCCACAGCTGCCCTGGAGCAGAATGACAGAAACGTGGCTGCCATTCTTTGTCTACGGCCCATCCAACCAACACCTCATTCATAAATAAGCATGTTTTGATTGTGGGAGGAAACCGGAGTGCCTGGAGGAAACCCACGCAAACACGTGGAGAACATACAAACTCTACACAGTAAGGGTGGGACGCGATCCCACAACCTTCTTGCTGTGAGGCAACAGTGCAAACCATTAAGCCACACTGTGCTGCCAACTGTCATTAATTATGCAAGGCACAAATTTCCTTAAGTCAACAAATCATGGCTTTAATATCACATATGTCCATACGCGTATGGCACCAACAGGAATCAAAGGATCGTAACATCTAAAAGTCTATCACAACAACTAAGAAACAGACTAATGAAATGTGTGGGTTTGGACTGTAACCTTATATGGCTCAGAAATAAAAGTTCAAAATGTTGGGAGTGTTGTGTGACAAAGTTCTCAGGCCCTATGACACACCTTATGGGAACACCTAAAATATGTTGGCCCAATGTATCCAGACTGGATCATTTTTATGAAGCAATGTTCTCTCTTTTTAGTTAGCACTGCCATAGTCCAGGAGCTACAGAAATGGGCTCCACCTGTCAGTGCCATTAATCAACACCAAATCATCACAGAATTAAGATATTTCAGATTTAAGTTCATATTATAACCCTCATGTGGTTTCAGAGAGTGCCAACCTTGACCTACTTTGTTTGGATCAGATTCAGGTCAACATAAAAATAGGCCTTCACCACAATATCACTCGACGTCAAATCCTGGATTGTAATGTGCTTGCTTGAATTCAGAGATCATCGACCTTGACTTACTTCTTCTGGGTCAGCTCCTTGGTTCACATGTAAAAA
This sequence comes from Thalassophryne amazonica, assembly GCF_902500255.1. NCBI lineage: Eukaryota > Metazoa > Chordata > Actinopteri > Batrachoidiformes > Batrachoididae > Thalassophryne > Thalassophryne amazonica. The sequence goes on from NC_047121.1 coordinate 41,510,172, forward strand.
TGGGCTTTCGCCTCACAGTACCTCCACACCAATCATTGCAGACCCATGACATTTGAATATACGTTCATATTACAACCGTCTTGCATGATGTCAGAGGATGTCAACCTTGGCATCGTTTTTGTGAGACAAATCAGGGAAGAATGCCAAATATCTCTCACTCGAGTTTACAACACCACTTTCAAAGAAGCGACTTGTCCTTCAGGACAGATCTCTTGTTTAGTTTCAGAATTACGCATCTCAGTGATATGAGCCAAATCCACTAGTCTATTTTAAAAGTTGGGGAAGCAACAGTGATAAAACAGTGTCTCGTTAAAGCTTTTAAACCCACACTCATATGAGGAGATACTTCCTCAAATCTTCAATAAATGTGGTCTGGGTTGCATTAATTTGGTTTGTCAGTGTGGCAATACCAGATAACTGTCACATGTGACATCTGAGTCACTGTAGTCTAAATGTTCACAGGCATGGTTGTACATTTGAGAACAGATTCTTTAAAACATTGTCACCTGTCCACTCAGGTTCTTCTTTGGGCTCAACATGTCCAACTTCAACACCTTGTCCACGTTGACGATCATCCTATCACTGAAGTCCCACAGTCTTTTGTCCACATGAAGCTGGTCCAGCGTTAACACCTTCCGCAGAGCCACGCGGACGTGAATGAGCCGACACACATCTGGGTTAACAGTCAAAGTTTCTCCAAACCACTTGAGCACACTGTGCACAGACGTCTGCTCCACAGCTCTGATGCACACAGATGGACAGACACACAATTAGACTGCAATTCACGCTGCATTATGTTGTGCTGGTACTGTTATTGTGCAGTATGCACTGCTGGAGAATGGTTTTGTGTCTTCTGCAGTGCACACTGAGCTCTCTGACAGGAAAGAAATATGACCTCAAAACAAAGGCTTTGAACCGGTTCGTGGAACGACAAACCAGAAACCTCTCTTTTTCTGGAACAGAACCATTTATTTAAAATAATGGTAACCTGTTCTTGAAAAGCTGATGCTTCACCCTACCCCTTTTCGGACATGTTGGGTACACAGTAGGAACTTTTTTGTTGTTGTCTTTACTGATCTATCTTGTAATTGTTGTTGTATCAAATGTTCGAAATAAACAGTTTTCATTCATTCAAAGATTTCCATTTACAATGACCCAGTGAGGACGTCAGATTCCATTAATGCACCACACCTAAACAGTTGGTGACAGTAATACATCGTGTTGGCTTGCAAACCACCAATAAACTCAACAGAAGAAGAAGAGCCGGTGGGGTTAACTTCTACATGTTTAATTTGGATGTTGGTGGCACAAAGCGCTGCTGTCCCGTGTTTCACTCTGAGAAATGCACCAGGAGCAGACAAACATTGACGGACTTCTTTAAAACACTGCATTTATTTGGTTCATTACAATGCTTTGCTTTTTCTTTTATTTGTGTCTTGGTGGATCAAATGGTATTTTTTTTCATCACAAGCAGAACGCTGAAGCTACATCACATGGCTGAACGCTGGCGGAATATATTTCAGCTTCAAAAGCATGTTGGGGCAACCGTTTGTGATTTGGCGCTATATAAATAAAATTGATTTGATTTTAAAATAACATTTTTCTTCTTGTTGATAGGATAAAGCATTGGAGTTCTCTGGTTCAGGCTGAGAAAAGGCCCCGACACTTGCACGCACTTTGCCGTGCACAAGAGTAAACCCGTCTCAAAGTTGTTGTAAACCGGTGCAAGTGCACAAAGAAAATTTTGAAATGTTCAAATCTCCATCACACATTAATTACATAAGCATTAAAAATCTTCTCTAGGGTGCCAAATTGGTTAAGGCCGGCACTGCTGAAGCGACGCTCTGATCTGATGAAACCATACAGTCTCAACTTAAAGTTAAGCATGACCTCGCCTCATGGCTACATTGTAGCAAAATCACACCGTAGATAACAGTTGGCATATGTATTTGAATATTTACAAATCATCAGGTGGAAACTAGCAATGGCAAATGTGCTGCACTGTGCATTGCTCCCGGAGTACAATAGGCCTCTGATACCTACAGAACCCCAGCAAGTATTTGTTATATCCTGAATTTTTGATTGTGTGTTTTAACTTGTTTCAGTTTCTTGAGTGAATTTCTGTTCATCCGGGTTTTTTTTTTTTTTTTTTTTTAATCTTTCTATTGATGCTGGTTTGGTACTTTTTAGGCTTTTATGGTAGAAATGGTTTCCTGTATTATGTTTGTACTCCCTCCTCAGACTTCACTGCTTCCTGCTCTCACTGATAGTTCCACTCTGCTGCCTTGCAGTGACCTGCTGACGCCATGGATCTGCTGAGTGATTGCTTTGTTTTGAACATTTACACTTAATAGATAACAGATAAGACGATGAATCAACATGATGTTAATAACACCTGCTAACAGGGCTTCATTGTAATATTTTCTGCACTGGTACATCCACGTGTGCAGCGTACACTCAACTATAAGCAATGGATCCTGCAGAAACAGTATAGCCTCTTCTAATAACTTTACTTTCAGTAACTACAAAATCATAATTACAGTGTGGCAACTTGCATTGCTTTGGGCAAGGTCAACGGAAAACTGAGTCATCTGTGGTATTTTGCTGTGGTGCAGCTGCAACATGCACACAGTGCCTACACTCCATTGTAAATATCTAAACGGTAAACCAGTAACAGCTTCATTATCTCTTTGAGGGAATGTTCACCGTCTAACAGCAACATGAGGAAATGTGACATTTTCTTTTGTTTCTAATTAAGAAATCTATGCCGCATTCGCCACACTACAGAACCATCCCAGGTGGCAACCATCCAGACAGACAAATGGTCTGTCTCCACCTCTTAAAGGAAACCATCTATCTGCTGCAACCAGGTGAAACGTGGGCATCCCCTTGGCCTTCTCCAGCTGCTGAGGCACGTCTGGCTCATGCATGCCCAGAGAAATGCATCACGTGACCAAAAGGCCTGACGCTCCTCTCTCACAATGCAGATTATCGCTATTCTTATGATTATTCAAAATGCATAGGAAATACCTATAACAACAACCAAAGTAATCTGAATGTGTAATATGGCATTAGGTCTGTAGTTTCTTTGGGCATGATCCACCACACAGGTGTTTCTGTGCTGTGGGCCCCAACAGTTGGAGAAGTCCAAGGCAGAAGCCTACTTTGCCTGGGTGTGGAAGACAGATGGTTGATTCCAGCGGGCCAGTTGTCTGCCTGGGTGGTTACCTTCCAGGACCCAAGATGGCTCGGTAGTCTGGATGCACCAGCGCAATGCTCCCAGGCCTGATCTGAATACGATACGGTCAACTGAAACCTGTAATATGTTAACACAGCTTGCTACACTCCATGACACTGGTTCCCAGTCCTGGTCCTCATGACGCTGAAGTCTGCACATTTTTCTTTTGATCCTGATCTACTCACACCAGATCAGCTCTGTTAAATGTGTTCAGCCAATCAACAGCTGGCTGAACAATGGAACACACCTAATTTGGGTCATTACCACCAGAAATGGGAGCCGCTACTCTGTAATTTTGTGTGTTCTTAAACTTGATGTAAAGCACCTCAAATGTTCTCCTTACCTTGGCTGAACTATCATTTTGTAGGGGTGGACTATTGTTCTGTCTGGCTCCTCCCGATAGATGTGCTCCAAAATGTTAACTCCTGGCACATCTTTCCATTGCGGTAAATTAAACATCCTGTTTGGTTCAAAGTGTTTTTTGGGGAAAATATGATTCTCAATGAGGAATACTCCAGCCTGCAGGAACACATTTGACAGTGTGGGGAAAAAAAAAAAAAAGTAGACAAACAAATGTTAACCATCAGCACGTGGAAACTAAGGTAACATGTTCCATGTCATTAAGAAACCAGTGTCGCAGACCGAACGGCCGCCCCTAAAAATCGGTCCGCCTTTTACATATGCACAAGCGTCATTTTGAACCACAGATGACCACAACCATCAGATGATAAAGGTAAAACCTCTTAAATCATTCTAAAGTCAGTTTTAAGCAGAAATTAGGCCGTTTTAAGCAGAAATAAGGCAAAATTCCATAACACTGAAATGTCCGATGCGCAGTCAACACATCAGCTAGTAGCTCATTTAGCCACAGCGTTCTGATCGCTTCCACTGCCTTTTTCGATGAAATAATGCTGAGTTTATCTGGAAATGATTCTTGTACAAAAGCTTCAGATATCTGTCGCTGAGATAGATGACTGGTGTGCAGTTTGAAGCAGAAACGAGGTGTTAATCCATGAACCACGTCATCAGGGGGGACGGATTTTTAGGCGGACTGTTCGGTCTTTGACACCGGTACACTACTGTACCTTTGGATGCTGCTGTTGGAGCATGTCCATTAGCGCCATCAGGTTGTTGTGCTGGTATGGCATTATGATCTCATCTATGTCATTCAACAGGACATAGCGAGACCGGTCCATGGATCTATAAACGCACTCATTTAGTGTAGTCAACTGTCCGTAGTAATGTAGGTCTCCACCATGCTTTGTGTAAAGCCACCCACGAGATGGATTGAGATGTTGGTCAATGGGCCAGGTAACCACTTCCAAAAAACCCTCCTGTGTGTAAGTTTGCAGTAAACGGTCAAGATCTGGACCACAGCTAGTATTATAGATCACTACCCTATCCACCCCCAGCAACCTAGGGCAAGTTGACACACACACAAACAAAAATGAGAACATGTGCACTCAAAGTCAACAGTGTGTCATTATGTTGCAGATTTTGTTCCATGCAAGTACAAGCTCACATATAGGCTACAGATCTGTATACATGTAGGGCTGCAGTTATTTTCGTAATTGATTAATCTGTCGAGCATTTTCTCGATTAGTTCTTCGGTTCATAAAATGGTGAAAAATGTCTGTTTCCAGAATCATGTCCTTAAATATCTTGATTTGTCCCCAACCTAAATATTGATGGATTATTAACTGAGCAAGCGAGGTTAAAAAACGGCTGTTTTTTAACTGTGTTGACAGAATTTAATAGCTATTTATGGAGTATTTTCATGTTCGACTGTTTTTCTAATTGTGTTTTTGGTTTTGTGGTTTGTAAGGAAGTTTTCAATCTGTTCTTGACTGTTAGGAGTTGCGTTTTTGTGTTGGTCTTCATTTTGCACGCCCGCTTTGAGCTTGTTTGCTGTTAATTCCTCCAATTGAATGAGAAAAAATGTCAAATATCAAAATCGCAAATCTGATACACGATGTGGACCAATTGTCATGGCAATGGTCTGACATGGGGAAAATAGACTGGAAATCAGCAAATCAGAGCGCACGTGTACCATTGTAGCCATATAATAACTTCAGTTTATTATCTGAGAGGAGTAAAGAACTTAGTGAGACCCTTCGGCTGCTCCCTTGTTTTCACTCGGGGTCGCTACAGCAGATCCAAGATGGATCTGCATGTTGATTTGGCACACGTTTTACACCGGATATCCTTCCTCAGAAAAATGTGTCAGGGGTGAGGTTTGAACAGGGAACCTCCCACACTGAAACCAAGCACACTAACCACTAGGCCACCACCCCTGCAGCAGTAAACTAAATAAAGTAAGTAAGAAGCTGAAATAAGAATTTGGATTTCTTTTCTTTTTTTTTTTTTTTAAGTATGCAAAAAGATTAATTGGTTGCAAAAATAGTTGGCAATTAATTTAAACTGATTATTCGTTGCAGCTCTACCAAGGTGCTATTGGTCACATTCTTCCTGATCTTTAGGCTGAGTGGAAATTGGGTTGTAATCTTCTAACCTGTAGATTTCCATAGTCTGTGTAAACTGAAGCACATTGTTGTAGCCTCCAAACAAGCTGGATATGCAGACTGTGAAGTTAAACTGCAGCTTGTTGTCTTCCTCACCAACGTTCTTCTGATTTCGTATTGTGAGCCAGTTTTGATAGGGTGCTTTTTTGTTTTGTGTATCAGGCAGAAGACTGACATGAGAAGCCTTACAGTTTGGAGGAAGTTGGCACATGACATCTGTGGTCACAAAAGGAAAACCAAAGTTGTCTGTGTGTTCAAAAATTTTTGCTGGAGTGCCATCAGATGTTTGATCTGTACAGCAGAAGTGACAGTAAAGGGGCTGGATGGAGTCTCTCCTGAATATGCCAATGATGCGTACATCCAAACCCCTCACCCTCTGGTCCATGAAAGCCGAAACCAGGAGGTGCTTGGTGTTGTGGAGGGGGGTGATGGTGTGTTTAGAGATCTGCAGGTGGCACTCAGACTGATTTGGCTTGAGGTTTAACTTGAACTTCACAGGGTATTTCACACCAAACATGAGGCTGATGATGATGACAGTAACGAAGAGGAAGAAAATTTTCCTTCTGCGCTCGTTCCCCTTGTTCAACGATCTGCAGATCAGAATGAGTGGCATCATGAGACAGCAGTTAGAATCATAATCCAAAAAATAAACTTGTGAGTAACAGACACTGTGATGATGATGACTAATGCTGTATTATTATTACTACACTTGAATTAACCACTATGGTTGTTTGGAAGAAAAAAAGGCTTTATCTCCATTTGTCTTTTAAACATCTAGATCAGCTATTTTGCATTTGCAAACAAATTCATTGGTCATGTTATCAATTTATTTGCTAGATGCATTATTCTAATGCAGTGAATTCAATCTAATGAAATCCTGCTAAAATCTATGGAAAAAGTTTACAATAAGCGTTCATCAAGTGACATGCGTTAATGAAGTAATACACATTAACGAACAGTTAATTAAGCATTAACTAAAGTGTTTAGTAATCATTTATTAATGGTATTCAGTATCTTTATAATTTACTAGTACAGTACCCATAGGAAGTTTGTATCTATATACCAGTGGTTCCCAAACTTTTTCTGCCAGGCCCCCCTTTGGCCAATCAAAATTGTCTCAGGCCCCCCACTACCCCTGACTGTACACATCAACATGTAAATGTATGACAAACACACTCGGTCCCAAACTGCTATTGTTTATAGAATAAACCTCAATGAAACTTTGAACTTTTGTAGAAATAATAACCACAGCTTTTAACTGTTTTTTAAAATTCTGAATGTGAGGATGAACATTTCCCTGTGAATAAAACATTGAACATCTTGAATATGTTTTCTTCCAGCCCTGCAATAAGTCAGTGCCTACAGTGGGCTTGTTTTGTGTCACAGATCTTCCCCAGTCTTGGGTGCAGCTGTGAGACAGCCACTCTCAGTTCATTTTCAATGGCCAGTTTTGATCTGTACTTTGTCTTGATGGAGGCAACAGCAGAAAAACCTATCTCACACAGGTAGGATGTGGCAAAAGGGAGGAGTGTGGTCAAGGCTCTCCTGCCCAGCAGCGAGTACTCCTTCTCCACTCCAATCCAAAATGCAGACAATGTCTTTGATTTGAACTCCAGTCGCATCCTTGAATCTGAGGTGACAATGAACTGCTCTTCCTCTGCTGTGCTAAAGTCATCAGCTGGAGTTGCACTGAAGGGGTCTCTGATCCAGTCATATTTTGATGAATCTTGCACTGGAAAATACTTTTGGAAATGTGTTTTAAGGGCAGAGATGTGATTTTTCATGCATGGGATCACTGTGTTCTGCAGCTTGTTTGAATCAATGAATGACTTCAAGCTTTCAAATGAGTCTATATTCCCCCCTGTAACTCGCTGCTCCCACATCCCTAATTTTCTTGTGAATGATGTGATTTTATCTGCCAGCTGGGGGAGGTGTGTCTTAATGAACTTAATCTGCAGATGCAGGGCACTAAGTTTTTGAAACATGTCACAGGTATGCAAGCTTCATGAGGAAGTTGTTATCTTTAAACTTGTGGGCAAGCTCACTACCCTCCTCCTCCAGGAAGATTTTGATCTCATCCCGCAATTCAAACACCCTGGACAAAACCTTCCCCTGTGACAGCCACTGGGACTCGCTGTGGAACAGTACAGCTGTGTGGTCGGAGCCCATCTCCTCACACAATGCAGAGAAAATCCGGGCTTTGGCAGGTCGTGTTTTGATGAAGTTTACTGTAGCAATAACGTCGGTCATAACATCATTCAGCTCAGGACTCAGCTGTTTGGAAGCGAGCGCCTCTCGGTGTATCATGGTCCACTGCACATCCGGGGAGACGCGCTTGATGAGCGCCTGCAGCCCTCCCCATCTCCCAGCCATTGCTTGAGCGCCGTCTGTGCAGATTCCCACACAGTCCTCCCATTTTAACTCAGCATCGTTCAAGTAAGTGTCAATGATGTTAAACAACTCATCCGCAGTGGCCCTGTTTTTCATAGGTTTACAGAAAAGTAAATCCTCCCTCAAATCCTCATTATCGATGAATCTGACATATGTTATTAATAAACAGTCCTTCTTGCTATCCGTGGCTTCGTCCACCTGCAGAGCAAAACGTTGTCTCATAAAATGTCACTGAGCTGCTCCTCCATATCTTTTGACATGTCATAGCTGCGCCTTGCAATGGTATTGTTTGATAGAGGTATAGTCTTTAGTTTATTGGCAGTTGTTTCATCAGTCATCGTGGAAACCATATCAATAGCTGCAGGCAGTATTAATTCCTCAGTGATGGTGTGTGTTTTTTTTTTTTTTTACATTTTGCAACTCTGTAGGCTACTTTATAAGAGGCAAGTTGCGCATTTGATGTAGAAACAGCTGCGTTTGTAAATGTATTCTGTTGTGCATGACAGCTGAGAAGTTTTTTTCCTGAAGAACTCCACAGGCTTCTGTGTGTGTGCAGGATGTAAGGTCTCTAAGTGACGCTTTATCTTGTTTGGCTTCATGCTGTCCGAAGCTAGCACTTTGAGGCACAGCATACACTGTGGTCTCTCTTCATTACCCACCGTTGTACATGTGAAGCCGAGGTCAGCGGACGTGTGAATGTGAATGTCAGCGGACCTCCCATGGTTGCCATGGTTTGCTAGCTGTCCAACACAAAGTATATTGTTTGTATTTAGCCTTGTCGCGCCCCCCCTGCAATGACGCCACGCCCCCCCCCAGGGGGGCGCACGGCCCACTTTGGGAACCACTGCTATATACTAAGTGTGGCGGTCCCATTTTTTGTCCTCAATGTTCTGTGGATCTGCTCACCTCACACATCTCTACGCTCTCGATCTTCTCATATCCTCTGTAGTTATGAATGCACATCATGTCTCTCTCACAAATGCCCTTAATTTCCCACATTTTGCAGTTAATTAGAACTGCCGATCTGTGATATACTGCCAATTTTCACCTAGCGAATATGAATACGTCCAGCTTCCATGTATGACATTCAATGCATTGTCACTGAGCACTGTTTTTTTTTCAATATTTCATCAAGGTAGGTCATTGAAAATGATCTGAAGATGTTTTCTAGGGCAAAACATCGACAGATTCCAAATCTGCCATTACATTTGTGCCAGCTATTATGGTTCGGGCGCCATGGGCCCCGCTTTTGATGCCGAAAATAGCGCTCGGGCAGGCTCCTCACCAAATGCATAAAAAAGGTATAGTTTTGTGAAAGCAATACTTCTTAATTATTTCACACAAATATGTCAGCATGTTTTTATTACACTTTCTTTCCAGTCTTGCCTTGAATTTCATGCATTCTTATAATTTATTAGAATCTGTCATTCCCATCATACTTCAGCATACACTAGGTGGCGCTGCTACTGCTGCAAATGTCTTACTGCCACATGGTGTATAGATAAATTTTATTGACAACTTCATAACATAATCAGAAAAAATTAAAACTTACATCCATTTTATTACACTACAGAGTCAGTCATTTCATAATTATTAGGCGTTAAAAAAGATTTAAGAAGTTTAACCTTCTTAAATAAGGGCTCAGTGTGTCTGTTATAGCTGCTACTTGCAAATGCTTTGAAAGCTTTCTTTTGGAAGCTAATACATTGTGTCACTATACTGCTGCACACTTTTCCGGGTCAGTGACTCTCAATTAGTACACTCTTCACTGTCTGAAGAACGGGTACTTTGCTAGTTCCTATAGAAAATTGGGGGCTTAAGTAGATTTTTCATGGCTAGTTGTATGAGGCTGTGTTTGAAGGTGGGATGTACATGAGGTGTACTTATGTTATATTATTTGAATACAGTATTTCAAAATGTTTTTTACAAAATCAGTTTTATTTTCAATTATATAAAAATAAATAGATTCCTATTTAACAGGCTATTGGAAGAGACAGACAAAATTATACAGAACATTTAGAATATTTGAAACAGCAAATCCTCAGTACCCCAACTCCTGAACACAGTTTATTTAAACTTGAAGTTGTACTCAGAGCAAATATAAGATGTTATTCAGCTTATGTAATTACAGTGGGGAAAATAAATATTTGACCCCCCGTCAGTTTTGCAGGTTTTCCCACCTACAAAGAATGGAGAGGTCTGTAATTTTTATCGTAGGTACACGTCAACTGTGAGACAGGATCTTAAAAAAAAAAAAAAATATCCAGAAAATCACATTGTATGATTTTTAAATAATTCATTTGCATTTTATTGCATGAAATACGTATTTGCACCCCTACCAACCAGCAAGAATTCTGGCTCTCACAGACCTGTTAATTTTTCTTTAAGAGGCCCTCTTAAAGAGACTCAATCTCCCTCGGTCTGGGATTCCATGCAAGATCTCACTTTGTGGAGTAAGGATGATTCTGAGAAAGCTCAGAACTACACAGGAGGACCTGAAGAGAGCTGGGACCACAGTCACAAAGATTACATTAGTAACACATGATGCTTTCATGCTTAAAATCCTGCAGGGCAGCAATGTCCCCCTGCTCAAGCCAGCACATGTCCAAGCCCGTTTGAAGTTCAGCAGTGACCATCTGGATGATCCAGAGGAGGCATGGGAGAAGGTCATGTGGTCAGATGAGACCAGAATAGAGCTTTTTGGAATCAACTCCACTTACCATGTTTATAGGATGAGAACAACCCCAAGAAAACCATCCCCACCGTGAAGCATGCGGGTGGAAACATACTCTGGGGGTGCGCTTCTGCAAAGGGGACAGGACGACTCCACCGTATTGAAGGGAGGATGGATGAGGTCATGTACTGCAAGATTTTGGCAAACAACCTCCTTCCCTCAGTAAGAGCATTGAAGATGGGTCATGGTTGGATCTTCCAGCATGACAATGACTCCAAACACACAGCCAGGGCAACTAAGAAGGGGCTCCGTAAGAAGCATTTCAAGGTCCTGGAGTGACCTGGCCAGTCTCCAGACCTGAACTCAATAGAAAATCTTTGGAGGGAGCTGAAACTCCAAACCTGAAAGATTTGGAGAAGATCTGTATGGAGGAGTGGACCAAAATCCCTGCTGCAGTGTGTGAAAACGTGGTCAAGAACTACAGGAAACGTCTGACCTCTGTAATGGCAGACAAATGTTTCTGTACCAATTGTTAAGCTCTGTTTTTCTTGGGGGTCAAATACTTATTTTACGTAATAAAATGCAAATTATTTAAAAATCATACAATGTGATTTTCTGGATTTTTTTTTTATTCTGTCTCTCACAGTTGAAGTGTACCTACGATAAAAATTACAGACCTCTCCATTCTTTGTAGGTGGGAAAACCTGCAAAACTGACAGGGGGTCAAATACTTATTTTCCACACTGTACATTGTGAGAAAATATATTTTATTAATTTTTTTATGTACTTATTGAAATGTTGTACAAATAGTGGGAAATTTGTTGGTGTTATCAAAAAAACAGGAACACTGACAGCATGCGTAGTATTTGCAAGTATTTGCTGGGATGCTGGCATTAAATGTTTTATTGTGAAAGGGTGTGAGCAACATGTGAACTATTTGATGTTGTTTAACGTTGCTACCAGTAACATCAGCGAGCCACACCATCTTGGAAGTACGAATGTTACAATGTAAATCAAAATAAAGGTTTTGAAAATTAATCTCCCAAATTTTCAGCACACAGGATGTGCATCACTGTGCCACGTGCAAGCCATATCCAAAAGTTGAAGTTGATCTGACAAATGCAAACAAATGCAAATTCAAAGATCATTCATTCAAACATCTGTATGCAAGTTCAAGTCAGTCTGCTGTGACACCACTTTGCCAAGGTCTAAAAGAAGACCCAAACGAGGGCAGTACAATGGTTCCAGCATGAAGCCCTGTTCAATTTTATTCAACTTTCATATTTTTTGCTAGAAAAATTAACTTGTCAAAAACTGTCACATTCTATAAAGTATTTTTTTTAAAGATAATTAATGTTAAAGAATCCCTTTACTTTTGTGCAATTTATTTTATATCTCTTTCTATTAACAGTTCATTTAATGTTTGTTAATATATCTTTTTAAATAAAGTTTTAAAATCAAAAACATTGTGGGAGAGGCAACAAAGTGAGTAAAACGGCCTTAAAAATATTTAGAACCACAAATAAACATGATTCTTGGTTTGTTTATTTATTTTGCCATTAAAATTGGTAATCATTTATTAAAATAAAATAACTTCAAGGTCAGGGCTTTTCAAGGTCTGCAGACTATTTAATCACAGTGGAGTGACGAGGATTGTAGATATTCCTCTGCTCAGTGCTTTCAGGTAGAGGTGGGCGATACCGGGAACTTTGGTATTGATCTGATACCAAGTAAATACAGGCCCAGTATCGCCGATATCAATACCGATACTTTCTCATATTTAAGCTTCATAGATCCAAAGGATCCAAAAGACCTAGGATAGAATTTCGCCAAACATTGTAACAACAAAATACTTTATCACAATCAACATTTTTGTTTAAAAAAAAAAAAATATCACTCAACATAACTTAAACCAAAACTTACTTAGGTAGAGGACTGACAAACCACAATACAAGGGTGTGCTGCTCTGTGTTGTGTGACACAGCGCAGCCCTCCTCTTACAGAGAGTAGACTTTGATGAATCTGTGTGCGCAGCAGTCAGTGCGTGCGGGAGAGAAAAAAGCTTGAGTATTAATCTTTTTACACGAGGATCGTTCAATATCAATACCAGCGTTGGTATCAATATTAGGATCGATCCGCCCACCTCTACTTTCAGGCTGCTGCAGGCTGCAGAGGAGGGGGAACCCGCTGCCACTCTAACAACAGAGACTTTCACTTTCAGTCACCAAACATCAGAAAAGTCTCCAGTAACGCCAGGAAAAGTAGCTAGATTTGTCGCTAGTCGCTTTTGAGGAAATAAGTAATCAAGAGGGTTTGGAAAGTCGCCAGATTTAGCGAGAAAGTCGGCAAGTTGGCAACACTGAATGCACGCAACGCGAACTCACCTGTGAATAACCCTGTACCGAAACGGCTCAATACAAATACATGTATCGTTACACCCTTACACCCGAGTGAAAATGAGGGAGCTTCCAAAGGTACTTACTTTTTAATGATGTGTACATATGCTGTACAACTGTCCTACCCTGACAAGTAAACAGTTAAAGGACATCATTGAAACCTCAGAATTACCATGATGTTTATGCCCATGATGCATGTATGTAAATTTACACTCACAACATTTTACAGACAGAGCGTGTGTGTGTTCAGACCCAAACAGGGGCAAAAACTCAGGCAGGCAGGATATCATGGTTTCCTCTCCATTGTTATTACAGTTTTTTTTTTGCAATCACTTCAACGCTAACCTGAGACGTTTGTGGTCAATTTTCAAAACATTAGATACAACACTCATAACAGTCAGTACTTGTAACACAGCCCAACCATGTGTTCAAAACCTTGCATTGTGTATTCATATCACTGAAGAAACAAGATCTCATAATTACAAGATCTTGTAACTATGAGATCAGGATCTTGTAATTATGAGAAAAGATCAGGTGTCTAAATTGTTTTATGTACATACTTCCGTACTTCCAGTCCCTCAGTAAAGAAGCAGGCTGATCTCAGCTGATAACACACTGCAATCAAACACAAAGTGTGGATTTTCCCCTGAAGTGCTCCCGGATGAATGTCCAGGAAGGGACACCGGACATCTTCCAGCTTTCACTCACACAGTCCCACCGAACACTGAGGGACAAAACGGGGCTCACTCCCACCCGGGCGCATGCCAGTCTTTGGGCCCTGTGCCCCGCCTCGCTGGAGGAGTTTCATTCATCCAGGAATAGTTTAGGGGGAAATCCACACTTTGAGTGAATGCAATACGAGGTCTGTTAGAAAAGTATCGGACCTTTTTATTTTTTTCAAAACCTGATGGATTTGAATCACGTGTGCTTGCATGAGCCAACCTTGAACCTTCGTGCGCATGTGTGATTTTTTTCACGCATTTTTTCAGGTGGAAACCATTCGGATTATTCAGACGGCTTTCGGTGACGATCCTCTCGGCATCACACAGATTAAGGAGCGGTACAACCGGTTTAAAGATGGCCGCACAACAGTGGAGGGCGCGCCGTGCTCTGGGCGGCCATCAACACGCTGAAACGACTGGATTATTTCCAAAGTGAACGTTGTGGTGATGTGGGACCGTCGTGTAATTATCCGAGAATTTTGCCATGAAAAGAGCGGCGGTGAAATTCATCGGCACGAAGCTGATGGCGCAGCAACAGCGCCTCCGTGATGAAGCCTCACAGGACATGTGGCATGTCCACCTCGTCCACAATTTCTTGGATAGTCACACGACTGAAAAGCCACCGAAAGCCGTCTGAATCTTCCGAATGGTGCAAGATCTGGGCATGTCCTGTGAGACTTCAACACGGAGCTGCTTTTGCTGCGCCACCAGCGTCGTGCCGATGAATTTCGCCGCCGCTCTTCATGGCAAAATCTTCTTTCACAGTGGAATGTGCTGAAAAAGTGCTGATGTCCACCTCTTCCGCAATTTCTCGGATAATCACACGGCGGTCCTGCATCACCACAGCGTTCACTTTGGAAATTATCAGGTCATTTCAGCGTGTTGATGCCGATCGGAGCGCGGCGCGCCCTCCACCGTTGTGCAGATGTCTTTAAACCAGTTGTACCGCTCCTTAATCTGTGTGATGCCGAGAGGATCGTCACCGAAACCCGTCTGAATAATCTGAATGGTTTCCACCTGGCTGTGGCCAGTTTCTAACAAAATTTGATGCAGTCGCGCTGCTCCAGTCGTTCTGCCATTTCCTTGCAAAGAAAAAAACGACAACTTTGTTTTTACCAAAGGCGCAGTTACTTACCACTTTGAGTAGTTGTATTTATTGCTAGTTGGATGCATTTAATGACATGAAATAGTTGTATTTATTGCTAGTTGGATGCATTTAATGACATGAAACAGCAGTCATATCATATTAGATGTGTATATTCCATTTTAGAACAATGATACTTTGACATTAACTTGTGTCATTTTACATTCAGTGAACAAATGACTTAAGCGTAATGTATGGGTGATTCTTTAACTACGGGCACTATTGGCCTTGTAAATGTAATTTCCACCACACCATTCCCTTACAATATAAAGCGCCTTGGGGCAACTGTTTGTTGCGATTTGGCGCTATATACATGTGCTCTGATGTCACTGTTTATCTCCATAGAAACTACCCAAACAATCTTTCATACAAACTGTTTAAAGGGACCTTACAGTGTTGTGGTGGAAATTACGGCAATAGTGTGGGACAACTACATTTTGTTTACAAAATTCACAACAGTTGTATGACATTGAATACCCCAATTATGTTTTATTTTACTGATATTTTATTCAGAGATATTTTAAAACATTAGAAAAAACATTTCTTTACCATTCATTTTTATCATTGAAGATCAAAAGTCTGGATGTGAGACAAGCACAAAACAGCAATATTTGCATATAATGATGCTGAAAATAGGTGAAAAAGTCATCATAGACTACTAGGACAAATTTCTTAACACACTTTCATTGTAAAGATAACTATAAATGATCAAAGGACATAATAAGTGCCTAAGAATCTAAGAATCACCCGTATATTGTAACCAAGCAATTGAAAAACATGTTTAGAGTTTTGAGAACTTGTCTATTTTGATGATCTGTGTTGAGGTTCGTATCTAGAGTTTTGAAAATTGTGCATGGACTTGTGAGGTTAGCGCTGAAGCGATTGCAAAAACTGTAATCAACAGACCAAAACTCTAACCCAAACGTCAAAGCTGGATTCAGCCACACTCGCAATATTTTATTTAATTTCAACTGTAGCCTATAACTTCAGAGTTGGCGTGAATGTCTTGTTGGCTTTCCTCACCTGTCTCCTTCTCGTACAGTCACTCAGTTTTTCAGAACTTCCTACAGCAGATTATTTACTGTGCAATAACAGGCACAAAAGAAGTCTAATATTCAACTTGAAAATGTTTGTAAATCCAACCTGACTTGTCCAAAGAAAATCAGCTTAGAAAGTGACAATTTCTTTCTTTCTTTTGCAAATTCAGTGTGCCAAATGTGTCATCTTGAAATGTTATGTCTGTATAATAATAATAATAATGAGAAGAAGAAGAATTATTAATTTCACAAAGATGAACGCCTTTTTAAAATTTCACTAACTTTGAACATTGCATTGAATATTTATAGAATTGGTTCATGTGCGTTTATTTCTCAACATATTTTGAAAACTGCATTTAAGCTTCAGGGCTACCAAACAGTTAATACGACTACGTTAAATAAATGAGGCAGCTTTATTTTCCTTTTCTTTTTTCTTAATTTAAGGCAGACACGGTTTTCATGTGTTGAAAGCTGTCGCTTACAGTTAAACTAACGGTTAGGTAAACTTACTGACAGATGAAGCAAAGCATCTTCCTCTTTTTGTGAAGTTAAATCACGATACGACGTCTGCTGACTGAAAAACGCCGTCGAGAACGTTTGGCTTCCTTATAAACTCTTTTTAATACGCTGTGGGCGGAGCCTGCAGTTCTCCAGAAATTTCTTTATTTTCAACCTTTATTTAACCAGGAAAATAAACAATCCACTGAGGTTAAGAACCTGTTTTTCAGGGGATACCTGTCCAAGACAAGCAGGAGCAAATACAAAAGCACAATTACACAATTAAACCAACACAAACAAAAGACAAATAAAAAGAGTTGCTTAGTTGGCGTCAAGCACTCTCAATTTGGATTTGAAAGCATTCTGTGAAATGAATTCTGTTAATTTTCACTTCTTTTGCAACATATTCCAAGCAAAAGGTGCAGAGTGGACTAAATAAGCCCTTTTACCCAATTCAGTACTGACATACCGAACAGAACGCAACAAGTAATCGTGTGAGCGGAAAGAATAAGGACCAGCACTTTATTTAATTTCATTAATTTAATTTATACAGTGCCAAATCACAACAAAGTTGCCTCAAGGTGCTTCATACAAGTAAGGTCAAACCTTACCAACCTTACCACTTCTCTGTACAATTAAAGTACAATTCTAATCCAATTACATTTTTTTTTCGTGAATCTGATTGGTTAAGCGTGTGAGATTTCAGACCGTCTAATATCGGGGTAATGGTGGCAAAATATACAACCGTTTCACATTTGCGCACACGTGCAATATTGTCAGACGCAGAAGTATTGATTTATGCAACGAGATGCACAATTTGACAGAACACCAGCTGCGCACGCTGGTAGCTGTTAGCACTGTTAGCTGAGAGTGAGAGAAAGTCGTGTATAGACGCTGCCACCTAAATGGGCAAATTTAAGCTACCGTACGAAAGTACTGATGTGGATTCTGATTGTCGGACGCGGAACTGTTGATTTATGCGACAAGACACACAAGTCGACAGAACACCGGCTGCGCACACTGCTAGCTGTTAGCACTGTTAGCTGAGAGTGAGAGAAAGTCGTGTACCGACGCTGCCACTTAAATGGGCAAATTTAAGCTACCATACGAAAGTATTGATGTGGATTCTGATTGTCGGGACGTGGAACTGTCGATTTATGCAACAAGATGCACAATTTGACAGAACACTGGCTGCGTGCGCTGCTAGCTGTTAGCGCTGTTAGTGAGAGAAAGTCGTGTGTCCACGCCTAAATGGGCAAATTTAAGCTACCATACAAAAGTATTGATGTGGATTCTGATTGTCGGGACGTGGAACTGTCGTTTTATGCGACAAGACGCACAATTTGACAGAACACCGGCTGTGTGCGCTGCGAGCTGTTAGCGCTGTTAGTGAGAGAAAGTCGTGTGTCCATGCCTAAATGGGTGAATTTAAGCTATCATACGAAAGTATTGATGTGGATTCTGATACAGAATTACCGTTTCACATTTGATGGATTTTCACATTTGATGGATTACACCGCGCCCTGACCTCTGTTGGAGCAACGCTGCCTCGGCTCGACGGTAAGCCTCGCCGACCGAATTACCTACAGAAATATAAACCGTGCAAATGATGAAATTGAATTAGAATGGGAATAACCCCCTTGTGTCTGATGATTTGCGGATGTTCATGTTATGCGGTCGCAAATAGCCGTCACCAGTAAAGGTCTATTTGCAACCGTATAACCAGCGAGAACGTCCGCAAACCATCAGACACAAATTTATTCCCTAAATAAATGCAGTCCATTTACCATTTATACCATTGACTGATCCTTCTGGTGGCCAGAGCAGGTCATCCCACACGAGAGCATCATTGACAGTGGTTGCCTTCGGCAAGCACTGCTTTCTCAGGACCCTGCCCCCTGCTGACTCCCTCTCATGCCCCCTTGGCGCATCTAGGTTTCCCGTCCATTACCCAACAAGTCTGGGCACTGTGTTGGGCCACTGTTTGTTTTTAAGCTAAGTGCTGCTAGTGTCAGCGTGCGGTGACGTGCAATGCTACAAAACGTATGGAACCAAATTTGCACGCTAAATAGAACCAAAATTGCAAAGCAAATGGAACACAACAGTAAATTGGATGAATGATCAATATCACGTGGCATACAAACCACCAGTCAAATGACAAGGTTCTATTTAGGTGTAATCATGAATAGTATCTGCCAGCATTGGGGAGAACCAGGGATTATCTCGCCCCTTTATCCTCAATCTCCTTAATGGGGCATGCTTTTTTACTATTTACATAAAAATATCCCTAAAGAATGTCCACTCTATCCCTACACCAGGGATAAGTCCTATTTTTTTTTCAATTACAATTGGACAAATCATGGTGATATGCTTGTTCATTAAATTGTCTAAGAGTCCTCTTATCAATGATACTAGGTTTCTGATTTGGACACCTTAGTGGTTCTGATAGCAGCAACATGGAAATGAAAACCAATGATGAAACTGACAAAGTTAAAATTGCTTCATTTTGCGAAAACATTTGACCAAAATTCACATGGGAGACTAGGCACGCTTGTAAAAAAACAAAACAAAACACACTCTCACTCTCTACCATGAACCAACAGACAACAGCTGCTTTATCCCATTTTCACCATTTGCATCCACAGAATCTTTTAACTAATTATAATGATAACAATAATTTTATTTGGATAAATCTTTCAAGAAAAATTCTAAGTGGTTTACAACGAATAGACATAAAGTCAATACAGGCATATGTTGACGCTGCGTAAACACACACACACACACACACACACACACACACACACACACACACACACACACACACACACACACACACACACACACACACACACACACACACACAAATAATTAAAATAACAGAAATACAGAGTTAAATGGTTAAGCATCAATAACCCGACATTTTACGACATAAATGATTGGATTTGATGTAATTTATTGTAATTCAAATATTGTTTAAAGTAATGTAACTTGTGATTGCTTCATCATACATTTTAACACAAGAACAACTTTGTCATCTGCAACTTGTTTGAAATGTCGACAAAACATGATGTATGTTCTTCACCAATTCAAAAATTGAAAGATCAACACGGACTGAAAAGATTTTAACACAGAATGGTCAGCAAATTCAGTTGGTATCTACTTTTAAATACCTAGATTTTTAATTGATGACTATCTGTCTTTTAAGGAGCACATTCAATGTGTTATTAAAAAAAAAAACTGAAACGTATCCTAGAATTTTTCTACACAAACAAGTCTTGTTTCTCTTTTAATGTGAAACAGAAATGGGTGGAAACAACATTTTTACCGGAGATGTGTTACACATAACTGCTGCTTCTGCACATTGTCTTTCCATGCTGGATAGTGTGTACCACGGGGCACTGACATTTATTACCATCTGTGGTTCCCTTACTCACCACTGTGCACGTTATTCTAAAGTTAACCAGACTTCTATATGTGCCAGATGCCTCAGCCATTGGTATTTGTTTATTTACAAAACCATTCTGGGTATGACTCCTTTGGATTTGCCTTCTCTTTTTACAAGGACACATTGGACATCACAATCTCCAGTCTATGGATGTTTTGCACTTAGTTGTTCCCAAAGTAAGAACTGAACCGAGACAGCCTTTAGATTTTCAGCACCCAATGCTTGGAATAAACTACAATGGGAACTTCAGTTTCAAGTCCTGGTGACACTGAATGAGTGAAGTTGTTGCAGTCTGCCTTGTTTGTTTGCAAGTGTTTTACAGGAACAAATTTTAATGTTGTTAATTCAATTTTCTTTTTATTATTAGATCCACCAAGGATGTAATAAAATTATCGGTGTTTATTTATTTATTTGTCTTTCTATCTGTTGGCAGGATCACGTCAAAACTACTGCACAGATTTTGACAAAATCACTCAAAAAATGACTCACTGGATTAACTCAATTCAGTTATGTGCAGGATTTCCATCTAATAAATATATGTAGCCCCAACTAAAAAAAGCACATCAATGCAAGATAATTTAATTTAGTTGGGACTACATATATTTATTAGATGGAAATCCAATTCAATGAGTCAGTTTTTTGTGTGTGTTCAACACAGAAACATATTACACCATGGGAGACTCCATTAAATTTTCGAGGTGATCTGGATCTGGATCCGAATTCTGGGTCAAGTTTCACTTTATATAGGCTTTGAAAGATTATGTCAAAACTACTTCACGGATTCTCACCAACATTTCACCACGGATACATATTAGGCAATGTAAGACTACATTAAATTTTGGAAGTGATCCAGATCTGGTTCTATATTCTGGATCAAGATTTCACTTTATATAGGCTTTGAAGGATTACATCAAAACTACTTCGCAGATTCTCACCAAATTTGCACCACAGATAGATATTAGGGCATGGAAGATTCCACTGAATTTTGGAGGTGATCCAGATCTGGATTGGTGGACGTCAGAAATCTCTGATTGCTCTTGCTTTTAATGTATCCATGATGCTGCCCTACTGGCCATGTCTCCCTTGGAAAAGAGATCTTGATCTCAGTGGGACTAACCTGGCTACATAAGGTTAAATAGAAGAAGAAAAAAATTTAAGATGGTGGTGTTTTTCTATGTATGAATGATGTGTATGTCTCGTTTTGTGAACCTGACAAGCTCCCGTCCAATCATGTGATTTATCATTGTTGATTATATTAGTATTGTGGATTTGGTGTAATTGCTTGCACCTGTTGTTTTACCCAGAATACCTCTATAAAACCCATGTGTGTTATCCACTCACTGAACCTTGATAAAGGCGATGGGTCAAAACATCTGTAAATAAAGTAAAAGAGAGCATCATATGAGAACCATTAAAACCCCTTAACGCCTGAATTTATATAGCTGTATATAAAAAAATGTTTTGTTTGTGTTTTTGCCTTTAAGTAGAAGGTAAATAATGTTGAGATTATTAATTACACTTTTGCACAAAAAATAAATAGTAATTTTGGTATTTTGGTAATAATTTATGTTATAATGTTATAATAATAATAATGGTATGTTGCAAATTTGCGACAACAGGCATACTGGTCAATTTGGTATGTTGCATATTTGAGTCAAATATTGTAGCATATATGCGACAATAGGCGTTAAGGGGTTAAATCAGGATAACAAAAAGGCAACTACTCAATGGAACAAAAAGAGGATAGTGTTATGTGTCGGACGCAGCCCGGAGAACCGACCAGCGTTTGAAGGACCCAGTATAAAATAAGCAGAGCACGGTACAAAGGATAACAGAGTTTAATGAACATAACAGTGCTGTGAAAAAAGTGCGCGGTCTGGCGTGGTGGTTTTGCGGTGCGCTCCCAGCAACGGTCCGGAGCCAGAACCAATTCGGACCCAAGGACCCCGCTGACACCCCCCAGGTGGCCGCGACAAACGGAGTCTGTGAAAGAAGGAATCATTATGTAAGTCCACACTCAACACACAGAGAGAACGCTCAAAGGTGCACAAACAGCAAACACTTCCTGGCTTAATTACTAATCAGCTTCCCACCCTGCAGGCATGGAACACCCAGTTCACAAAACTCCACTGCAGTGGAAGCTGATTACACGACCAACATACAGCTCAATATAATAAGGTGTGAGGGACACCACATTTACTGACTGTATAAATGTTAGTCACAAAATCTAACGTACCTCAGGAAGTGTGCTGACGAGCGTGAGACCTCACCCCCTCCTCTTTCACAGACCGTGCATCAAATCTGGACGTTCTCTGCATCCACTGATGATGAGATGGCTCCCGAGACGACGATCTCACCCGTCTGGTCACAAGGTCGAGTCTCTGGCAAATACACACTGTGTACTCCAGTCTTAAATGCCACCATGTTCCAATCCATGTAGATGCACCACAGCTGTGAGTCCTGACGAGCCGCAGGTGATCAGCCTCAGGTGATCAGGGTGAGGTCCTGATAAACTCAGCTACACAGCCACTCAGTCCCAAATGCAAGCCACCTGGAAGGAAAAACAAAAGACAGGACAAAAGACAGAAACAAAAAGGCAGCCAGGCCCCCCCAGCCATACAACAGATAGTGTGTTTTAAGTCTTGAGTTAAAAGACTGAACAGAATCTGACTGTTGAAAATCAACTAATATTTTCCACAAAATAGGTGCGTGGTAAGCAAAGTCTTTCAGCCTTCTCACTTGATCTTAACCTTCGGAATACAGAGCGAGTGAATCCTGATACCACGGTGCATGTGACAGCACATGAGATTCATTATGTTCTCTAAGATAAATAAATGTGCAACCATTTAGTGTGGATCTGTGTGATCAACAAAGCCATAAAATATACTCTGTCACAGAGAGCCAATACAAGTAATACGTGGTTGATGTGATCAAAGCTCAAGAGTTTTGCGGTCGTTAAAAACTTCTCCAACTGTTTTCTGAATAGCTGAAGACTCCTTATGCTCTCATTGGACGGGCCAACATACTCACGAAGCAGTTCGTATGAAATTGCATGAAATGTTAACCACAATATTTTATGTATAATCCAACGAAGTTCCGTGGACTTGCACAACAAACACTTCTTGTTCGGCTTTTGGAAAATTGGGTTGGGGTTCCAATAACAATACGAAGACAAGAGAGAGGAATATCTGACTTTTTTTGGAGGCGAGGGGGTCATAAGGACTACCATATTCATGGGATTATGGTCTAAAAGTTAAATCAGTGGGTTTGAGACCCATGGGATGATTTGACATTTAAGCGATTATTAGACTGGGGTATCGTTCCTTCTGTTGTTGGTGTGGCAGCTTGGCTGACACATTACATAAGAGAATGGATTAAAGTGTACTTGGAAGTACAGGGTAAACAGTCTATTGAGCCTAATGCCTGGTTCACATGACAAGATAATTATGCTGATTTCTGACCCAATCTTCCCCTTCCAACAATCTTAAGGAAGCCACAACTATCGTGATGCTCTAAAAATAATCTTATCAGATATTCCTGCTGTGTGTGGTGTGTTAAGAGTGCTCTAGTCTGCTTGGAAGGACGTCAGGACTGTTCAGACCTCAAATCGTGAATAGAAAACTGGTATATTTATGTTTTTTTTATTGCCATGTGTGGGATCTCTCAGGTATTGAAAACCTACCAACAATTTTAAAATCTTGCTGTGTGAATCAGGCTTAACATGAGGTACAACTACTGACTGAAATACATAGTTTCCAGTGATATATGAATAAACTTCAGGTAACACAGCGTTTCATCCTGTCTAGATAACATAGGGCCAGCCAAATTACAACAGGGGAAACCGGGGCATGGTGAATCATGGGGCACAGTGAATCAGTAACTATATCTGCAAAACTACCTATATATTTGCAGCAGGTATGCCATATTTTTATGTATAAAGACATCCTCCTTATAAATTAGTGTTTTGTTTTTGTATACTTTAAGGTAAAACTAAGTGGCAAGTGAAGTCAGTTTTTTCCTATCAAAAGTAAATTTTGTGGATGTCAGTGTCTTTGTATTTGTTTCTCACAACAGAGGAAAGGTGGCCCAAAAAAATTATTAGTTAGAAGACTACCCCCTCCAACTGATGAGTATGTGTTATGTCTTCTTCAGACTATCAGCTATTTGATAACATGACTCGTGTGTCACATGCACCCGGGGCACAGTGAATCGGAGCACAGTGAATCAGTCTAGAAAGTGATTTAAGCCCCAGTATCAAGTGGATGACAAATATTACTTGTTGAAGCTTATATATTTATTTTTTCCATGAATTATTTCTATAATTTGTGTATATAAACAACTGTTTTCACGTTTGAACACAAATTACAACAGTTGTATTTATAATTGTTTCTAAAGGACTTATGTCACTATATAAGACACTCACACATTACATAGCTGGTCTGCTGGATTATAGTTTGTATATACATCAGCATATATTTAATAATTTTGAAGAAATCTTTATAATCAAGGGTTTTTCATTATATTCTAAGTTGATTCACTGTGCCCTGGACACTGATTAACTGTGCCCCGTAAATTAACATCAGGTGTCGCAGACTGAATGGTCCACCCCTAAAAATAGATCCACCTTTTGTATCTGCGCATGGGTCATTTCAGACCACAGCAGCACGTTTGAGACAGAGTCTCTTCACCCAAAGCAATCAAATGGATTAATGGGATTATTATCAGATGATAAAGGTAAAACCTGTTAAATCATTCTAAAGTCAATTTTAAGCAGAAGCGAGACTGTTTAAAGCGGAAAATCAACAAAATTCCGTGACACTTTGAAATGACCGACTCGCGGTGAATGCATCAGCTAGCAACTTGTTTAGCCGCGGCGGTCTGATCGCTTCCGCCGTCTTTTATGATGAAATAATAATGAATTCATGTGGAAATGATTGTTGTACAAAAGCTTCAGATATCTGTCGCTGAGATAGATGATGACTGGAGTGCAGTTTGAAGTAGAAACAAGGTGTTCATCCGTGAACCGCGTCATCAGGGGGACCAATTTTTAGGGGACCATTCAGTTGGCGACACCGGGGCACAGTGAATCAAAAATTTTAAAATCGATTTTAAACACCTGTAAATTACACGTGGGGAGACATAAATAACACAGCTTTATAAACAATGACTTGCTGTATTAAATCCACATTAGAATGACCTAAACCTATGCATAATGTGTTTATGCTGCCACAAAACAACATTTCTGATCCACTGTGCCCCGGCTTCCCCTACCTTCAAACTACCATTTAGTCGTCACTGGGTACAGAAGGGTAACATCAGTGCCAGATCAAGGAACCGAGAACTACAGCATAGGGTCAAAGCACCAACTGCTGTTCGATGTAGCAATCAATCAACACTTCAAGACCAAACAGCTTCTGGACTGAAGACAAGAAACTGGATTGTAGTATGTTTTGCAAGTCTGATATGTTCACCTCTACCAATCAAAACAACTTGGAGGAAACAGACAATGAGAAACATTTTCAACAATATTCTTCAGGTTATTACCATACCTCACATTCAGCGGTACTTTATCATGGTATTCCAGATCACAACCACCACACGCAGTGCCCGACAGAAGTAATTTAACTTACATCAGCATATACATGGAACATTACAAACACACTACTGGTTACATGACCAGTGGGCTGGCTCATGGCCCTGATTGATTTTTGATATACTGTATTAATTTCATCCACCAGCAGGTGTCACCACATAGCAAGGTTTCAGCTCTCTCTCTCTCTCTCCCTCACTGCACCAGTCTGGCCCAAGTTGCATTGCATTTGTTGTACTCTCATCACGACAGATGGCAGAACCATCTTTGACAGGAAAGATAAAAATAGAGACTTTTCGTGACTATGGCATCTTTTTCTTTCAGCCTGTACGTACCATGTGTTCACAACCAGCAGTTCACATTTTGGTGCCATATAACATAGTCAGGTCTTGGGTTGATCACTGATGTGTAGGTTCTGGTATTTCCAAATCTCTTTCTCTGGTGGATACTTTACTGCTTAGACTGTGTCGGTTTCTTGTGCACACCAAGAATGACACTGATTGATGTGAACGAGTATATTTTGCAGCACATCTTTCATGTATCTAGGACATTAAAGGGCAAACGTCTTACTTGTCTATTGGAGTCCATCAGATAAATTTGTTTTCCCTCAGACAGCCCATCATGTCTTATACACGGAGCTTTTTTTTTTTCAAGCTGGAGCACAAACACCCCAGTCTGCCCATTGTCGGTCTACAATTTTCTCACACACAATTTTTTAAAAAGCTGCAATGTGTAGGAGTTAGTGCCATCTAGTGGTAAGGTTGGGGATTTCATTATGCTATCACCGGTCATGATTTTGTTTCCATTCATATTTTTGCTTGGTTACGGGGATTATGTTCTCTTCTCTTACAATCAGCAAGATGAAGGTTCTCAAACATGTTAGTCAGCACGAGTAATCACAGATTCCTCTTCTTTTTTCTTCAGTCTTCTGGCTGCGCTGCAAAATGTGAAAGGTGGAGTAAGTACGTTCCTTTTGGCCTAGTTTATCAACATGCCGGTGTAACGTGCTGGCTTCCGTGGGGGAAACCACTCCCGTGTGATATGAAGGGCTTATGAAAACTCATCGGTTCATTGTTGCAGGTAATTAATTATACACTAGTGAACAGAAGAGAATGATGCTACTAGAGCATTCCTCATAGATAAATCCACTCTAATCTAGGTGGAATTCTCCCAAATAAAAATACTTAAAATATATATTTTATTAAATATCTTAAATTATATAAATATATAAAATCTCCCAAATAACAATAGTTTCTTTAGTCATAGTATTTATGAAATACGAGTTGATCAATGAATTATACTTTATTATGATCACCATTAATGAATTTGGTAATAATCCGTTGTCTTTCCTTACAGCAATTATTGGGAAAATACTGAGAAACACGTTTCAAGGTCCTTCTAAATAATATATATTGAATATATAGTTGCAGTTCAGAATCAGAAAATGTTCACATTGTGTTGCAACACTGTTGGTTTATCGGGAAAGGTTCACCAGTCTGAGGGTTTAGTAGTCTGAAGGTTCACTAGTCTGTGTATTTAATCCCAATTAAGCCAAACATCGCAGTTCAGAGTCACACATGAAAGCTGGATGATTGCCATTTGAATTAAATGCCAAAGTCTTAATTGTGGAATATTATGTATGACATTTGTACGGTGCAGCTTAATAACCAGGGAAGGTAAAAACAAAGTGATTTTGTTTAAAGTAAAGTAACATTCACTCTCGCATCACAGATGAAAGAAAAGTCTTTTTAATTTAAACAAAAAGCACATGTAAGTATACAGCTAGTAGTGCAGCCTACTGAAACATATTCATTTATTGACCTGAACCGTCGTCCTAGTGAACCTTCGGACTCGTGACATGTTCCTGGCTTGTCTTTATTTAATGTGTTGTGTTATTGCCTTAGAGCAAATGCGAGCATGAAAACTCACTAGCCTCACATAATGTGATGCTAATGGAATAACATCAGTATGAAAAGTCACAGGCGTCTCAGTGCTAACTGGTGTCACATAATGCAGTGCTAATGAGCTAATGTTAGCATGAAAACCTGCTAGCATTACATGATTCTAATGAGCTAACATTAGCATGAGCTGAGTGCCTCCCTTGTGAGCAATGGGATTTATAATGCACTTAAAAAATACATACATACATGCATATACATCCATGTTAAAGCAATGCAGCCCTTCAAATTTCACAAGAGTGACAAAATTTTGCCACCCTGGCAATATAATACTATGAATCCCTTATTAAAACGCTAAGGAATAAAATTATAGTTGTTGTGTGGGCCGCTGAAGAGGAGGTACTGCTGGCCCACCACCACAAGATGGCGCCCTGCTTGAAGTGCGGGCGTTGGAGCGACCAGGAGTAACAGCTGTCACTCATCATCCGTACCAGCTGTCACTCATCCACTACTCATCACCACCACCATAAAGGCCGGACTGCAACTCCACCTCCCCGCCGAGAAATCAGCTACCATTCAGGTAACCTTCTCTGCTGTAATTATTGTTGTCCAAAACATTGTTCCGTGTTCCTGCGGGCTCTGTCGGAGGCTGGATTGGCGGACAGTGAGAGGACGACGTTCTTCGCCTCTCACTCCATCCAGGAAAGAGACCTACAGGAGCTGCACGGGTGAAATTGTTGCTGGAGGTAGAGGTTCTCCCTCCTAGTTGTGTACAGACTGTGGGATTACTGAGTGTGCGACCTCACACTCATCTGGACTGTCTCTGTTCTCTGCCAGCAGTACCGCGTCTGACTGCTGAAGACAGCGGCCACCTGGGGCGCAGGGCTTGGCGGCTTCGGTGTTCTTCAGCTCCGTTGGCGGTGGAAGCTGTGTGGGATCCGGCTCTTCTCTCGCCAGGCGTCTTCTATCGTCGAGCCTGCCCACACGTCACCTGGTGTATGATTGACAGTCACCATATTGTTATTGTCTGTACGTCGTTGTGCGATTCACAACATTAAATTGTTACTTTTGGCTTATCCATTGTCCGTTCATTAACGCCCCCTGTTGTGGGTCTGTGTCACGACACCTTCACAACAATAGTAGTGCAAAGAAAGTTATTTTTATAACTTAAATCTTGAAAAACAAACAAACAAACAAACAAACACACAGCTTTTTTGTTACTGGGCTAACATTTGTATGAAAACTAACAGGTTATAGTTAGTAATGGAACTCACTAGTATACAAATAATGAATGTTTCTGAGTTCAATGGTATGAATATTTCATGAGGTGAAAACTGGAACATACCATTCAACCATTTTTTTGTACTTCCAAAAAAAAAAAAAAAAAAGACTGTGTACTTCCATAGTGCAGTGAAAAACAAAAATCACATCAGAAATTTGTACAGCTTTTCATTCTAAGACGGCTTACAGTGCAGTGCATTTGTGTTTTGTGTGTGTGTGTGTGTGTGTGTGTATGTGTGCGCGCAGAGTGCAGTGGTGCCAAACACATGGAACCAAATTGCACTCTAAATGCAATGCAACACAAATGGGACGAATAATCCATGTCACTTGACATACAAAGCACCAATCAAATGACAAGGATCCACTCAGCCGTTATATAACATTACATAATGTGATAGCAACTGGTGTCACATAATGAGATGGGCAAATGTTTGCATTAAAACTTGCTAGCATTGCATAAATGTTAATGGGCTAATATTAGCATGGGCTGAGTGCCTCCACTGTGAGTAATGGGACTAACAATGTGATAAAAAATAGATATACCTTCATGTTAGCATGAAACGAGTTGTAGTTAGCAATGAAACTCACTAGCATCACATAATGCAATGCTAATAGCCTACAATTAGCATTAAAATACATGAGCATGACATGTCTAAGCTTAGCATTAAAATCCGCTAACATTACATAACATGATGCTAACTCGTTAACAGTGTGTTTATACTCAAATTTGCTTAGAAAAATCTTAATGCACATCTTCAGGTAATTTTACATATTGCCTGAAAAAAATGACAGAATTTTTTGCCGGAGTGACTAGTATATAGATATTTAATTTCTGCTAACAAACACTACTAAATCCTACACACTGTGGCTTTAATTGGGGAATCCCATCTCATCACTGTTTTTTTTTTTTTTTTTTTTTGCGGGGGCGCCGTCCATGTTGGCTGCTTCACAGCAGCACTCACAGAGAAACAGCGACGCAAACGAGGGCGTTAGAGAGCCTGCTTTACATTTGATCAACCTCTCATCAGCGGTGATGAGAACTTCTCAGCCACGATTAGAGACGCACACAGAGAGATGCAAATTCAGACAAGATCACAGCATTATCTGCAAGACCAGGAGATACGAGGGTAACTAAGGTCTAAAGAGAGGAGACGGAAGCCACGGGGAGCATTTTCTTAAAGTTTTAATTTGGAATGTACGATCTATACTTCTCAAATCCTGACATGCTTTTTGTTTTAACATTTATTGCCACAACAATGTCTCTGAGCGTGTCTGCTGGTTTGCACTTGCTCTTCATTCATACAGGGAAACAAAATCAAAATGTGCTCGAGACGTTTGCCCAGACAGCAGTTAAATCTTGTACAAGGTCTATTTCATTTCTAACATATTGCTGCTTTTACAAAAAAAAAAAAAACTAAAATTCACACCTGTGAAGCAGCTAGCAGAACGGCGGCGTGCTGCCGTCGACCGCTGAGCAGCTTCACTGGAGCGTGTGAGTGTTAACGGCCTCTCTCATTCGTTTTTCCAAAGTGGAGTTTTTACGGGCTTACACGGAGAAGCTGAAGCAGATGTTCCAGCAGAGCTGTTTCCAAGTGTTTCGAGGCAAGTTCAAGTAGAATGTCAACACTCATCAATGTAAGTCTCAGGTCAAGTGTAACGCCATGCTAACATTATAGCTGTTAAACTCTGCCCCGCACACCACACAACACAAATGTGAACCATTTCTGAGCTGATGGTGGCGCTAAACTTAGTTAAATGTGTTTTGTCCAGGATATAAATGTGAACATTAACATCATGTTGCCTTCATGCGCTCGCAATTATGCTAAATAAAACTTGACGACTTGTAAATTGCGCACGAGCACCCCCTCTGGTCGCAATTTCGAAAACTTAAGTATACTTCGTATATTATATAATATTTATTGGTATACTTCGTATATTATATAATATTATTGCGAATGCGCAATTTACAAGTCGTCAAGTTTTATTTAGCATAATTGCGAGCGCATGAAGGCAACATGATGTTAATGTTCACATTTATATCCTGGACAAAACACATTTAACTAAGTTTAGCGCCACCATCAGCTCAGAAATGGTTCACATTTGTGTTGTGTGGTGTGCGGGGCAGAGTTTAACAGCTATAATGTTAGCATGGCGTTACAGACTGACGTTACAATATTGTTATATATATATATATATATATATATATATATATAAAAAACAATATTGTAACGTCATATATATATATATATAAAACAATATTGTAACGTCAGTTACAATATATTATATTGTAACATCATGAGAGACACTGGACTTGGTTAAAGGAGAAATCAGTCAGACTATAATGGAAAAAAACCAAGACATTTTATTTAAATTGCACACAACTTAAATCCTTTTTGCTTTTGTCATTCAAATAATGTCCAACAAAAATGAATGCATCTAGCAAGAAAGTCCAGGTTCCTCAAAGTCAATGGTTCCAAACAAAAATATATTTTTAAAGGGGAAACTTTCCATAACTTCAGTAAAAGTAAAGGGTATTTGCCTTTCTGCCATTCCAGCCAAGGTGCCCTTTCCTTCCAACCATCTCGCTCTTGTGTCTCTTGTGTCTGATTGTTTCTCATGTACAAAGGCTGCGTACACACAAAACCGTGGCGTACATCCATCTCCATGTTAATGTTCAGATGTATCAAAGTGAAATGACAGTGGAAATGTGCAGTGTGCCACGCCATCTTCGTGGCTGGCATACGCAAAAATGATGAGGAAAATTATATTAACAGTGGCTGTGTTAACATTGTTAGAGGACCTTGCAAATGGTACAATCCAACATCAGCGTGTATTTGGGGAACTTGCAAATGACGATAACTGGCAAAAGGCGATTTTAATTACCAAAGCCAGTGTTACTGGAGTTGTGCGCAGAACTGTGGCAGGCCCTAGAGTGCAACACAGGGAGGAGTCAGGGGTCTGTTTCCACACAGGTGCTGACCACGCTGGGGGTTCCTGGCAACAGGGGCATTCCGGCGGGAGCTGGCTGAGCGGTCAGGAGTGTGCCACTCAAACTTGAGCTGAGCCATGCCAGCTGTGTGATGCGGAATCATCCGAATGTCATCCAGGTACATCACATTCCAACATTATAATGCAATTTGCAGCGAGCGCTGGTTTCCCTAATGTAATCGGAGCTATTGACTGTACACATCTTGCTGTAAAGGCGCCATCACAGAATGAATTTGTTTTTGTTAAGAGGAAACATTTTCATTCCATCACTGTTCAAATCATATGTGATGCACAAATGCATTGGGTTGGGAACAAGCTAGAGGCTGGCACGGTGCATTATGGGTGGCTGTGTGGGTAAATAGTTAATTTGTGTAATTGTTCCAAATGAAAACCAGCGCGCGCACATTTGGGCATCTGCACATGCCCAAATGTGTTTTTCCTGATAGTGAAACTAGAGCTGCAGAGCTTCTTAACAGGCCCCTGATTGTCTCCCCGTGTCTAGTATTTGACAATAACCGCTTATGTAAAGTTGTGAATGCCACACACTATCAGCCGCAGGGCACCTCATTTTTATGGTAAAAATGGTAAAAGGACTGCATTCATATAGTGCTTTTCCATCTGCATCAGATGCTCAAAGTGCTTTACAATAATGCTTCACATTCACCCCGATGTCAGGGTGCTGCCATACAAGGCACTCACTTCAGTGTGTGTGTACTCGTCTGAGCCCACAGCATTTACGGCTTCACACACTCGCTCCCACTAACTTTTTTCTTGTTTCATGTTTATTCCATTTGGCAGGGTACCAAATAAGCTATCCCTGCGTTTCTCTGATGCATTGCTATTCATCTATAGCACACACTTAAAATATAAATTCTTTTCTGTGTTGATGTTGACTGAGCTGACTGAGAGCGGAATCCCAGCCCCCAAGGGCCTATTTACATGAATTTTCATATTTAAATAGGGGCGTGGAAAGAGAGGAGTTTAGTACATCTGCATGTGCACTCAATTCCATGCTGATTGGGATATACAAACGGAATGTGCTTGGATCCATGTGTATGCACACTTTGATGAATCTGGATATTTTTGTGCGTACGACAGTTTCCGGGTTTTAGCGTGCACCATGTTTCTGTTGTGAAAGTGTTGGAACACGGACCCACAACAGGGGGCGCAATGAACGGACAATGGAGAAAGTAAATAAGATTTACTACTGAACAAGCAAGAGTAATACAACAAACACAATTTAGGGTCGAATCCGCTGGTGTCGTGTGGGCAGGCTCGAAGGTAGGAGACGTCCGTCTCAGTCGAACCGGAACCACCCAGATCTCCTCTGCCACCGAACCCTGGAAATACTGGAACCGCCAAGTCCCGACTTCCCAGGTGGCCACTGCCTCCGCTCGTCGGATCCGGTACTGCTGGCAGGAGAGAGCAACAACACACAGGAGTGGATGAACGCACCCAGTTACAGAGAGGGGAGAAGCCGCCTCCACCTCTTGACAAAGTTCAGCAGGAAGGTGAGTACTTATCCAAGGAATAAGGTTCTTAGTAGTCACCAGTCCTGAAAAACGGTTTTGACAGTCTTAGTTAATAATGCAAAGTATACCTGCAGAGAATACTACCTTGGTCTTAGGTGATATCTCGGCACTGAGGTGGAGACGCCGTCCTCCTGATATACCTCGGTGCTGAGTGGAAACAGCTGTGTTTGGTGATGGGTGACAGCTGTCACCCAGATTACTCCCATGATGCGGCAGCGCCCTCTGGTGCCTGGAGCCCGCACTCCAGGCAGGGCGCCCTCTGGTGGTGGTGGGCCAGCAGTACCTCCTCTTCAGCGGCCCACACAACAGTTTCATTAGGAAATCCTTGCGAGTCTTTGTACATATCATCACCAGTCTCCATTCAACATGCAGTCTGTCCATTCTCCTCTGACCTCTGACATCAACAAGACATTTTTGTCCACCTAACTGCCACTACCTGGATATCTTCTCGTTTTTGGACCATTCTCTGTAAGCCCTAGAGATGGCTGCGTGTGAAAATCTCAGTAGATCAGCAGTTCCTGAAATACTCAGACCAGCCCATCTAGCACCAACAAACATGCCACGTTCAAAGTCACTTATATTCCCCTTTTCCCCATTCTGATGCTCAGTTTGAACTTCAGCTAGTTGTCCTCACCACATCTAGATGCCTAAATGCATTGAGTTGCTGCCATGTGATTGGCTGTTTAGATATTTGTGTTAACAAGCGATTGAACAGAATCAGCAGGATATCTGAAATTTCTCATGGAGTTGTTTGAGTTTGGAGATGTTGAATATTACATATCAAACACATGAAAAGATAAAAGCAAGATAAAAAGTGATTTGCCACAAAATGACCCCTTTAATAATTATCTTATTGAATCCAGGACAATTTCATTTTCAAATCAGGCCAATGAACATTAAAATCTGGATGAAAACATCATGAATCAAGCATTTGTACACTGTGTAAAGCCTGCAAGAGATCCCCGTGCCTGTGTTTAATTAACAGTCTTTAAAGCCTAACCAGTTCAACACCAATAGTTCACTAGTTTTTGCATTAAAAAGTCCACATTTAAATCAGTGATGGTTATTAAAGTAAGTTACTTTTGCAAGACAAGTAATAGGTATTTCACTTCCATGTGGAGCTGAGTAGTAGGAAACATTAATGAGACTATTTTCAGGTCAGAGAACAACATAAAGCTTGTACGCTGACAATTTGGCCCTCTTGGTCGCTGGCAGAAGTACTGCTGTCTTCCCAAATGCAGTGTGTTTGTCATTGGCTTACCAATCATATATTGCCAACTGACCTCACCTGAAATGGTCAAACCCTCGCTCGTAAAACCTGTGTTGACCAGTCATTAACTGGGAGCCAAACACTGTCAGATGTAAGTCTAATGCCAGACGTTCTTGTTCAGACAGAGCCCATCCACTTTCTATACCTGCTTACTCCAATTAAGGGTTACGGGGGCTGGAGCCGATCCCAGTAGTCTTTGGGCCCGAGGCAGCACACACCCTGGACAAAACGCCAGTCTGTCACTGGGCCACATGTAGACAAAAACATGCACACCCACCAACGGTCAATTAAAGTTTCCAATTCACCTAACATGCATGTCTTTGGATGTGGGAGGAACTCACACAAACACGTGGAGAACATGCAAACTCCACACACAAAGGCGACAGTCGGGAATCAAATCCGTGATCTTCTTGCTGTGAGGCAACGGTGCTAACCACTAAGCCACCATGCTGCCCTCCAGACAGAGCAGACATTTTAATTTGGATATTTTTTAAAAAGCTGTTAGTCTAATCTTTAACAGAGTATCATTTCAATTATGCCGGTGCTGAATGTTATTCTGGTCTTATCAAGAAAAATCAAAATCAAAAAAGTTTGCACAGGTTAGGATGTTACCAGTGAGTCTCTGAGTTCAACAACTTCAGTTCAGTCACGTGCATAACTTAATAACATAATAAATGGTAGTGACGAGCAGGTCAGGGGTTTTTACACCTGTACCCACCGATACATAATAAGCCATTCTTCACAGAACCGTAACATCTGGCACCTTAAAAAAGGCTACTGTTTTTTTTTTTTTTTTAGCCAAAACCGGTTACTGCAGCTACTAATATAAGCAACAGGTTGGTCATCGTTGATGGTGTCCCACAGCAGACCATACTCAAGGTTCTTGAAATGGGGAAATGCAGTAAACCTCGCATATAATGGATTCAGGTGGACCAGCGGATTTTGTCCGTCATAATCAAAATCTAGCATATGTATAAGTTGGACAAAATCCATTATATGTATGTAACGGATTAGTTACAGTCAGGAGACACCGAATGATCTATGTATTTCCTTGATTAAATGCTTGACCTTGAATAGGGGTCTGCCTCATTTAAAGAGTGGGTCAAAACTTTGTGTGAAAACATAAATGCCTGCCTTATATAAATGCCGGGCATTATGCGCATTAAAAGTATTACATTTGGTAATGTCACTCATTTTTCTAAGTCCGCTGCAGAGTGTTACCTTAAAATCCTAAAGCCTGATTTATGCTTCTACAACTCCGTAACTCTGTGGCCACGCAATGACGTTGACATGCGCATGACCCTTTTACAGTTCTCCGTTGCATTGGTGGATATCATAATGCAATTTACCGCAGGAACAGTGTTTTTTTTCTGGATCAGTTTGTCCCTCAATGAGCTCCACTTCTTTATACAATCATCAACCTCCAAACCAATGTTACGGTACGTGCAATTTCCCTCCATTAATTTCAGGTTCTTTGAGCATCACTGTAGTTTTTATACTCCGTGTTGTAAAGTTGGTCATATTTGCGGACTTTCCTGCCAAACATTCCTCTTTTTTCTATTTGATCAATGATTGAAATGTAATTAGCACATGGACTGCAAAAACTTTTAAAATACGACAGGAGATGGAGGAGTGAAAGCAGAAAACTGACTAATCACAGCCTTTGCAATTTTGGTTGTTTCGACTGGGCTACGGAGAGGGTTCGCAGCCACACAGAGGGCTCTGATCTAAAGTGGTTGTCTTTGGTTTGCCACACCCAGGGATATGCGTGAAACTTAACACTATGTATTAAAGTGCAGGCAGCAGGCATTGTTTTGTTAATAATCACCGGCCTCGTTTAAGCACCGGGTCTGAGCACGATTTGAAAAAAAATAAATGCCCAGGCTTTTAGTCAAGGAAATACGGTACCCACTCTCCCTTAAACAGCTACTGTCAGTGCTGAAGTTTCTCTGGGCACGTCCAGACTGCTTTGTCTGGTACATATGAGAGGTTTTTAATGGAAAAACAGTGCAATGGAACGGGACGTTTTGTCCAATGTGAGCAAAAATCCATTATACAAAATCCGGTATATACAGTGTTTATTACATACAAACTATACAAAACTATACAAAAATATTGGGAGTTTTGTTTTTGTCCAGTGAGTATGAGTATCCACTTTATAAGATGATGGTTTAGGTGAGTTTTTCTTTATCTCCAACTGGTGAACATTTATCATTACTACAGGTACAGATTCCCCAAGAGCTCCAGTAAATAATTTTTCACAATTTATGTGATGTAGATTGCCAAGTGGTTAATGCGCTTGTTTCAGTTCGGAAGGTTCTGGGTTCAAATCCCACCCCTGCCACATTTCTCCATGTAATGTGGAGTTGCGTCAGGAAGGGCATCCGGCGTAAAACCTGTGCCAAATCAACATGCAGATCCACCTTGGATTTGCTGTGGCGACCCCGAGTGCAAAACAAGGGAGCAGCCGAAGGGACTTACTAGATTATGGTACTTACAGAGAATTTAGCAAGCATATTTTTTCCAAGTTGTTTTAAATTTACATCTACAATGTGTAAGTGCGCTCTGCGGTTAATGCTCCCACGTCTTTTTCCACAGAAAGGTGAATACATCTTAATCAACTCTCAGCTCTTTGCAAGTCGTATGCAGTTCCATTCTCAAGTCCTTCACAAAGGTAACAAAATATTAATTTTGATTGAAGATCACGTCTTTGTATGTCTGTTGCTAGGCTTTTTTAACCTTTTGAATAGTGAATAGA
Organism: Thalassophryne amazonica; assembly: GCF_902500255.1. Taxonomy (NCBI): domain Eukaryota; kingdom Metazoa; phylum Chordata; class Actinopteri; order Batrachoidiformes; family Batrachoididae; genus Thalassophryne; species Thalassophryne amazonica. The sequence goes on from NC_047121.1 coordinate 41,547,556, forward strand.
TTTAATTAGTGAAAAAAATATCATGTCAAATCAGTTTCTTTTTGAAGAGACACTCAGATAAGATATAGTCGACACTAATATAATGCTGTCTTGGATTTACATGTTCATGAATTGAATTGTCTAAATAAGAGTCATCTTGGCAGTCTTGTCAAAACTGCTGGAAAAATCTCAGGCAGTCAGCAGGCCAGGGTAATGTCCATCTATAACAGACAGGTCCTGAGAAAGGCTAATGCTGTTCTGGATTGTTCTAATCATCCACTGAAAAAAGAGTTTGAGCTTTTGCCCTCAGGCCGTCGTTTTAGGGCTCCTATGAGGAGGACTAAAAGATTTCAGGTCTCATTTATTCCTAGTGCAATTTTATTACTCAATGGCAATTAGCCTTTGATGATTTTATTTTGCACTACTATTGCTTATTTGCACATCCACATATGGCATTTTTGCAATACTTTTTGTTTCTGGCATGGACTCTGGATTGAATATTTGACATTGTATGGGTATTGTTTTTATTGTTTTTATTTTATTTTATTTTATTATTATTACTATTATTATTATTATTATTAAGTTTTACTTTTATTGCTAAGTTTAGTGATAAAGGTTACTTAGTTAGTTGTTATTATTATTAAGTTTATTCCTTTGTTTCCTTCCATGTTTGATTTTAGACTTTTAATTGGGTCTTATTTTCACTGTTGATATTGTTATCTTTGTGTACCTTGTCCTTTGTGTGCTCCTGCTGCAACATTAATTTCCCTTTACGGGACAATAAAGAAATTCTGATTCTGATTCTGATGTGTGGTCGCCCCTCTCCGTTACAAAGGGGGTCAGTTGACAGATTTGGGTTTCAACTTAACAGCTCCTTCTGAATGTCACACAGCAAAAAGCAGACTAAAAAACAACAACAAAATAAACAGGATTAGATGCAGCCACAGTTAATCCCATTTTAGTGCCGATACCTCAGTATGAGTGATTTTGTTGTGTGCTCCAACATGTGTATGTGTGCGCTCTCTTATGATTACATGCATGCATTTGTGCACTTCGGTGTGTGCGACTGGCTGTATGTTAAGGTTTGAAGGCATTGCATTGATGAAAAGACTCAATAGGTGTCTTCTTTTTTGTTATTGTTGGAATAAATTATTGTGTTGTGGCAAGCATTTGTGGTGTGCATGGCCTCTGCACCTTGTACTTGTGTGTGTGCATTTGTGAGAAACTGTAAAGGTTATGACTGAGGATCCCAGTGCAGAGAACAACAATGTAGGTGTGTAAAAGCTGGATGTATTGGAGCAATCACAGTAAGAAGCGTCACACTGCTAATAAACAGTTTAATAGTTGTCAAATGAATGAACATTTTGTTATGTGTCGGACGCAGCTCGGAGAACCGACCAGCGTTTGAAGGACCCAGTATGAAATAAGCAGAGCACGGTACAAAGGCTAACTGAATTTAATACATAACAGTGATACAAAAATAACAAAAAGTGCGGTCTGGCGTGGTGCGCTCCCAGCAGCGCTAACGGTCCGGAGCCAGAAGCTGTTCGGACCCAAGGACCCCGCCGACACCCCCCAGGTGGCCGCAACAAACCGAGTCTGTGAAAGAAGGAACCATTATGTGAGTCCACACTCTACACACAGAGAGAACACTTAAAGGTGTACAAACAGCAAACACTTCCTGGCTTGATTACTAATCAGCTTCCCAACCTGCAGGCATGGAACATCCAGTTCACAAAACTCCACTGCAGTGGAAGCCGATACATGACTAACATACAGCTCAATATAATAAAGGTGTGAGGGACACCACATTTACTGACTGTATAAATGTTAGTCACAAAATCTAACGTACCTCAGGAAGTGTGCTGACGAGCGTGAGACCTCACCCCCTCCTCTTTCACAGACCGTGCATCAAACCTGGACGTTCTCTGCATCCACTGATGATGAGATGGCTCCCGAGACGACGATCTCACCCGTCTGGTCACAAGGTCGAGTCTCTGGCAAATACACACTGTGCACTCCAGTCTTAAATGCCACCATGTTCCAATCCATGCAGATGCACCACAGCTGTGAGTCCTGATGAGCCGCAGGTGATCAGCCTCAGGTGATCAGGGTGAGGTCCTGATAAACTCAGCAACACAGCCACTCAGTTCCAAATGCAAGCCACCTGGAAGGAAAAACAAAAGACAGAAACAAAAAGGCAGCCAGGCCCCCCAGCCATACAACACATTTCTCTTCACAGCACTGTCGCATCATAGCAAGAAGGTCATGGGTTTGATTCCCACCTGTGACCTTTCTGTGTGGAGTTTGTGTGTTCTCTCTGTGTTTGTGTGGGGTTCCTTCGGGTGCTCTGCTTATATACATAATAAAAGTTAACGGCATCTTCAGCTAATTTTATTTATTTATTTATTTTTGAGCGGTTTATCAGTTTACTGTTATCACACTTAACTTTTCAATCAGGATTCTAGTTAGCTGAAGCTAACTTTTCGGTGAGCTCATTAGTAAAAGCTAGCTTTTTGGTTAGCTGATCAGTGGCTATTGAAGCTAACTTTTCAGTTCACTGATTAGTGGTTAATGAAACTAACCTTTCGGTTCACTGATTACTGGTTATCAAAGCTAGCTTTTCGGTGAGCTGATTAGTTGTTGTTGAAGCTAACTTTTCAGTTGGCTGATTATTGGTTATCGAAGTGAACCTTTTGGTTAGCTGATTAGTGGTTGTTAAAGCTAGCATCTCAGTTAGCTGTGTCCATCACTGCAGAGTAGGGTTGCCACCCATCCATTAAAATATAGAATTGTCCTTTATTTCACAATTAATTGTTGCATCCCAAATCAATACGGGATGTAAATTGTTCTGTATTTTCATAAATGTTGCACACACACTCACACATTCATCAAAACTGAATAATGAACAAAGTAAAACACATGAAATATTAAGGGCTGCCAATGTCATGTCTGTACCTCGCAAAAATGGGAGAATCACTATTAATTTCTCTACTGTACACACAGTAGGTGCATGCACATCACAGAAAATGAACAGAAGGAATAACGAACAACAACAAACAGAGTGAGATGAATAGTATATTTGATGAGCAGAAATATGTATGAACAACTCCAACAATGCCTGTCGCTACACAGCGTGCACTAATCGACTTGACGTTTCGAAACCATTACACTATTTCCATTGGCCGAGGGGCTATTAGCTTATCAGAGTAACGCACACATACAGCACTTAAATCCACACAGACACACACCCACACACAGATGCAGATGACAGTTTGATCAATGGATGTCTCCGTGACCGTAATGACTCGGTACAGCCTTCTTTCAAAGCAGCGCAGCTTGAGCCCTAATACAATAGCCCTGTATCACAATTGCGCACGCCCACACAGAAACACACATAGTAACACACATGCATGCACAAGTACTAAATAAAAGGCACATCAATCATAATCATGGCCACCTTTAAAGACAATGTTGCCAAGAAGAGAAGGAAAACGGCACATCCCTAATTACTGTCTCACAGTTGTTTACCACCAATAATCACATAAACGTGTGTGCACGGCCCATGCATGCTTACTTGCGGACATCGATACATGAAGGCTTTGTGGAAAGATGATGAAGCTTCTTGAAAGCAAAACGGGCCCCATGGACTCAGAAAAGCTCTTTAGGGCTAAAAAAAAATCTCTTTCATACTTCACACGCACAAAAACTCAATCGTTCATTCCTGCTCCCTCAACAGATTCCAGATTTGTGTATTGTTTTTTTTTTTATTCTTTTCACTCTGAATGTAAGCAACCTATTGATCCAGTTGCACATGGACCTAACTCTTGTTGGAGGTACGAGATCGAGTCATCACCAGACACTGGAGCAGTCAATCATATCAAACAACCTTAAAACTCCACATTTCTGTGTACAAGCTCCCTTGCTTTCATTTGTCTTTTTTTTTTATTATTTGCTTAAATTTGAGTTTATGTGGATAGTAACAAACACAAAAACAAATTTGTGAGATATGGTTGCCCCAATACATCGTAAAAAGCAAAAAATAATGGGTTTTCACAATGTTTTTCCTTGTCTCTTACACATCTTATCTGTGATGACAACATCATCAGTGTGCGTCAGTGCAGATGTTAAACAACCGCAGCCTCCTTAGGAAGTGCAGCCTACTCTGTCCCTTCCTGTACAGGTGGCTGGTGTGGGGTGTCCAGTCCAGTTTGCTGTCCAGTCACAGACCAACGTACTTGTAGGAATCCACAGCCTCCATCTCAACTCCCTCGATTAGAACTGGACTTCCCAAAGTCAGTGACCTGCTCCATTGTCTTCGAGGTGTTGATGTGTAGATGGGAGGGAGAAATAGTGAGGGACAGCAAAGTCCCTCACTAGGCTCCTGTACTCTTCCTCTCTGTCATCCCTGATGCATCCATCAATGGCTGTGTCATCTACAAACAACAAGAAGGTGCTGATTTTGAACACAACTTAGGACTTTCTGGGTAAAAAATGTGCAAATGTCTGAAATCTCTGAAATTTTTAGTTCATCAATGATTGCTGCAAGTACAGTAGTACACAGTCTCTGATTCTACTTTTATTGTCCCTCTGTGTAAACGTGTCCTTGAATGCTTCCTCTTATGTGGATACACAGTCTCTCCTTGTCCCAGGTATCCTTGGCCGTGGTCCTTCCAGCTCTGGCAGCACCTGAAAGTACATCCACCCCCACAGTGATCAAAGGACAGATGGCATTGTGTCTCGTGCAGACTGTAAGGCCCTCTGAGGCATTTGTTTTCATTTTAAGCAGTACAAATTCAACTTGACAAATACAGAGACGGAACTCCCCCAATACCACAAAGATTTAATGTAACTTTGGACAGATGACAAGCTTTTAAGTTAATTTTGACCATGAATGGACTCAACTACAATTTGGCTTATACTGTTTGTTTCTTTGAATCCTACTTACACAAAGGCTATTGAAGATTGGCATCAAATGTGGCAGATATTTGTATTTGCTTACACACACACACACACACACACACACACACACACATATATATATATATATATATATATATATATATATATATATATATATATATATATATATATATATATATATATATATATGCATGTATCAACCCAGTCTCACGGAAAGTCGTGATTCAGCAGCACGAAATATACATTAATCTATTGGTTTGTGATATTGTGACGAAAAGTGCCCCATTTTTGTCACGGCAGCACAAATTAATTCTAATTCATTCCGTGATGGCTACACGAAATTAAAAGTGAAGCGGGGGGAGGGGTGGTGGTGGTTATGGTTAGGGTGGGGGGTAAGAGTAGGGTTAGTAACAGCAAGTTAAAAAAAAACCCTGTCACGAAAATTTGACTTATTTCATCACAGGAGCATGAAAAAAAAAACGTGAGACTGGGCTGTATGTATGTATGCATATATATATATATATATATATATATATATATATATATATATATATATATATATATATATATATATATATATATATATATATATATATATATATATATATATATATATATATATATATATATATATATATATATATATATATAAAGTCATGGGTTCAGTTCCCGCCTGTGGCCTTTCTGTATGGAGTTTGCATGTTCTCCCTGTTTGCATGGGTTTCCTCTGGGTGCTCCGGTTTCCTCCCACATCCAAAGACATGTGGGTTAGGTGGATTGGAATCTTTAAATTGTCCGTAGGTGTGTATGTGTTTGTCTGTTTGTGACCCTGTGACAGACTGGCATCTTGTCCTGGGTGTACCCCACCTCACGCTCTATGACTGCTGGGATAGTCTCCACCCCCCCGTGACCCTTAATTGAACTAAGCGGTTGGAGATGAGAGTGTGTGTGTGTGTGTGTGTGTGTGTGTGTGTGTGTATATACACACATCAGATATATAAGAATATATATAAACATACATAAAAACATCAGAACCAAGGTTAGCCTGTTAGGAAACTCTGAGATGGGGCGTATTCAGGCTTCATTCACCTCACCAAGGTCAAGCAAGGTTTCGTCCGCCTCTTTACCCATTTTTGGATTAGCAGGGATGTGCAGCGGCCAAGCACAAGCCAGGACCCCTTTGCAGGGAAGAACACAGGTATGTTAAAATACTGTTCTTTAATTGAGAATTGCACCAGTACAGTGGGTAATGCACACAGTGTGACAGGCAGCAAACAGCCCTTTGGGGATTCGGCGCAGGAAACAGTCCAGAAAATAAGTAGGAGTTCAAAACCAAGGAGGCACTCTGACCAGGCACCAGTGTCCAGGGGGGCAGGCAGAAACTCTAAGTCTAAAGGGCAAAGCAGGCTTCGGTAATCAGGCAGTATAACAACACAAGGAACGCGGGAAAGCTTGGCATAATACACAAGACAATCTAGTGGGGAACACAGGAGGAGAGAGAGTTTAAATAGACCAAGACATGATTATACAGATGAGACACACGGAGACACAGGAAGAAAACCCCAACAATGCACAAGAGACAAGGGATGTCAAAATGATACATAGGAATTGCAACAGATGGGACAGACATGTGACAGGATGTATTTGGAGTAACTACCAACATGGCAGTTACTTCAAAACAGCTGTTCTGGGGCTCGATGGACAATGGAACTAGGAAATTCCATCATAATACTCCAACGTTAGCCTCACTTCACTGGCTAGCTGCTCAACAATTGTAAAGTTCTACTTTTAATCTACAAAATACAGAATGGCTATAGTCCCTTGATTCTGTCTGAGCTGGTACAGCCATATGTGCTGGTATGTGGCCTGCGACCTGAAGGAAAGAAGGTTCAGAAGATGACAGCGGTTTCTCTTACTGTCCACCATTTCTGTGGAATAGTTCACCTGATGATGAGGCGGTTGAGTTCCCAAGGTATTTTCGAGGCCAGACTCAAAACCTATTTTCTACTGTTTATAACCAATGAAACCATGTATTTGTGATTATTATTGTTTATTATTGGGTTTATATGTTGGTGTAATTCCTGCAGTCAAATAACACCTGAGGGAGTTTATCTTTACCACTACTGTCAATGTGCTTGCTTTTGGTTTTGGGTAAGACTGTATCCTTGTGAAAAACCTTGTGATTTAGTGCTATATAAATAATTTTAATGGAACTGAATTGGGCACCGTCATCTTGTTTGCGGGTAGGTGATAAAGGAGTTAAATGAAAGAGCATATGACTACCATGCTTGGCGCCGGCTCAGGATTTAGGTCTTGATTTTGGCTTTATGTCCTATATGGTTTTCTGGTTTTTGTTTTCATATGTTTATACTTTCTCTTGTAAATCTGTTTGGTTCTGTTTATTGCTTTGCTTACTATGTAGTCACTGGTTCCATTCTTTATCTTATCATTTTGTTGCACATTTATTTATTCTATAGTTGGTATAGTTTTAGTTTATAGTTATAGTTTTGTATTTGTTCTGTCAGGGTCCTTTAGGTTTCTTTTGTCTTAGTTTAGTTCTGATTATCACATTTATTGTATAATTCTTAGTCACAGGTTTTTGTTATTCTATCTTTGATGTTGCTTATCAGATTATGTTCCATTTCTCGTTTATTGTATTATTCAGTTGTCACCGGTTGTGTTTTCTGTTCAATCAATAGTTTGTTTTTCCATTTTTATTGTACCAGTTTCATTCTAATTTTAGTTTTAATCATTAGTTTTCTTGGTTTCCCCTTTTTGATTTGTCATGTTAGCTCTTAGATTTGCCCCTTTTGTTTTGCTCACATTTATTATTTGAGCACTTCATGTTTCTCACAGCTAGTTTTTCTGTCACTCACTTCTCTTGCTTTGCACTGCTTTGTTTTGCCCTCCTGCACTCTCTTGCCTTTCTTCTCTCTCCTTTGTTCACTTAACCACACCTCTTTCCAGAACCTTCCACACACCTGCTTCACATCACCCTGATTAGTTTGCTCCTCTTTAAAAACCCTCACAGTTCCACAGCTCACTGCCAGATTGTTGACTTTGTTCACTTTTTCGCCTGTCATTTTTGTCCAGCTTGCTGTTGAATAGTTTGACCTTGCTTTTGTGCTCTGACCTCCGCCTTGCCGTATTCTAAACTCTGCCTGTATTTTGACTCTGCCTTTGTTTCTGCCTGCTTTATACCTCGACGCCGTGTGAATGAACCCTGCCTGGTTTATGGACCATGTCCCAGCCTGTACCATGTCTAATCCCTCTGCTCCTATGTCTGACTACCTGTGTACCGAACCCAATGCCTGGTTTCAAGATAAAGCCTTTTATTCATCTAAACCAACCATGTCTGTGAGTCTGCATTGGTCTCCTATTTCTTCCGGTTCCAGCCCACCATGAGCCCTGATAATGACACAAAAATTGTACTTCCGGGGACAGCCCCATTATCATTATTCACATTAAATCTCACTAAAACTTAACCAACAGGACCGCTCCCATTTGCCTTGTCTTCTGTTCTCCACCGGGAATTGAAAAAACCCTGCACTTTTTCCAACTGTTTCAGAGATTGCAATCAAAAACTTTCCATGTGAAGTGATGCTGTGCTTGTGTTGTGCACTGGCAGGCTGTCCGCGGAAGTGGCCAAATATAGAACTATAAAATATAATATAAAGAACTTTGATTCCTGAGAAAACACAATAATAAAAAGGTATTGTTATTATTATTGTATTGCATTATTGTATTGTATTATCATTTGTAGTGCAGCTTGAAAATAGCCACAGTAAAATATCATACATCGCTGGATACATAAAGGAAAATAAACACATGGTTTTCAGACTTAAGTAGAAACTTTATCATCTCATTTGAGGTAATCGGCAAAAACCTGTGAGTTGCAGTGGACAAATGTGGTAATATTCAGGCAACACTGACGATTCTCACCTGTTTGCTTTTATAATTGATAATGTAGCCCTGAAGCAACTGTTCTTGTAAATAATGTTTTTTAATTAACACTAGCACTGCATGGCAGTAAAGCATGAACAACTTCATTTTCTTTCACCCAAGACTCTCCCTTTATACTCACATCCATCCTTTGTACAACAACAATATACTGGCCTGGAGGTAAGAAGTACAAAAGGCCACATAAGTGGTACACATCCACAATAATATGAAAGCATTGCAAATGACAGTATAACAATAAAGTACAAAATTACAACATTAGAGTGTAGAAATACTGGAACTAAAACATAATGTAGTTCTAAGTATTTAATGCTGAATTACACAACATATAGATCAAACCTAAAATATACTCAACAAAAATATAAACGCAACACTTTTGGTTTTGCTCCTGTTTTGTATGAGATGAACTCAAAGATCTAAACTTTTTCCACATACACAATATCACCATTTCCCTCAAATATTGTTCACAAACCAATCTAAATCTGTGATAGTGAGCACTTCTCCTTTGCTGAGATAATCCATCCCACCTCACAGGTGTGCCATATCAAGATGCTGATTAGACACCATGATTAGTGCACAGGTGTGCCTTAGACTGTCCACAATAAAAAGCCACTCTGAAAGGTGCAGTTTTGTTTTATTGGGGGGGGGGATACCAGTCAGTATCTGGTGTGACCACCATTTGCCTCATGCAGTGCAACACATCTTAGCATAGAGTTGATCAGGTTGTCAATTGTGGCCTGTGGAATGTTGGTCCACTCCTCTTCAATGGCTGTGCGAAGTTGCGACGACGAACTGGAGTCAGGTCGAGACCCCGATGAGGACGATGAGCATGCAGATGAGCTTCCCTGAGATGGTTTCTGACAGTTTGTGCAGAAATTCTTTGGTTATGCAAACCGATTGTTTCAGCAGCTGTCCGAGTGGCTGGTCTCAGACGATCTTGGAGGTGAACATGCTGGATGTGGAGGTCCTGGGCTGGTGTGGTTACACGTGGTCTGCGGTTGTGAGGCTGGTTGGATGTACTGCCAAATTCTCTGAAACGCCTTTGGAGATGGCTTATGGTAGAGAAATGAACATTCAATACACGAGTAACAGCTCTGGTTGACATTCCTGCTGTCAGCATGCCAATTGCACGCTCCCTCAAATCTTGTGACATCTGTGGCATTGTGCTGTGTGATAAAACTGCACCTTTCAGAGTGGCCTTTCATTGTGGGCAGTCTAAGGCACACCTGTGCACTAATCATGGTGTCTAATCAGCATCTTGATATGGCACACCTGTGAGGTGGGATGGATTATCTCGGCAAAGGAGAAGTGCTCACTATCACAGATTTAGACTGGTTTGTGAACAATATTTGAGGGAAATGGTGATATTGTGTATGTGGAAAAAGGTTTAGATCTTTGAGTTCATCTCATACAAAATTTAAATTTGCACTCCTATATTACGACGATGATATGAGATACCATTCATAATACCCTTTCCTAGTCATATAATGATGAATGTTTTAATACACTTTTAATAATGCTGCACTTATACTATTAATAATAGAACAGCTATGATCATTTAATGAACCATTTTGAACATTTGATTATTATGTTTCCACAAATATTTCCTGAGGGCTGTTTCACACTATTCTTACAGACATGATTCCAATATGTACATTTAAAACAAAATTAATGATAGGAAAAAGACAAGTATAAACTTTAAATTTTCTTGTTTTCATTTTGAAGACTGTTCTGTCAGAGCTTTGAGGGTTTGGATAATGCAGCAGTTATATTAGGGATAAGGGATTGACAATGACCTTTACATGATCTATTGAAATGGGAGGGTCTGGAAGCTCTTTCCTGCAGAGGGTGGCTGCAATTGGCTGCAGTCCCTTTATGATTAATGCAATATTTTTATTGTAGTCTGTCTGGGAGCATACAGTCAGGCAAAAAGTATTTGATCCACTGTCGATTTTGCAAGTTTTCCCATTTTTTAATCATAGGTACACTTCAAATGTGAGAGGCAGAATCTAAAAAACAAAATTCAGAAAATCACATTGTATGATTTTAAAATAATTAATTTGCATTTTATTGCCTAAAATAAGCATTTGATGCAATAGAAAAACAGACCTTAATATTTGGTACAGAAACCTTTGTTTGCAGTTACAGAGGTCAGATGTTTCCTATAGTTTTTGACCAAGTCTGCACAAACTGCAGCAGGGATTTTGGTCCACTCCTCCATACCGATCTTCTCCAGCATGGGCGCAATTTGGTGGGGGACAGGGGGGACATGTCCCCCCCACCTTTTCAACCAGGGGGGACAGAATATGGTATGTCCCCTCCCCACCCTCTGACATATATGTGTGTACTTGAAACATGCTATGCCAGTCTTATGTGCAAACCATGTCAGTCTTATGTGCAAAACCATGTCAGAATAGTATTTGTTTCTGCAAGTTTGTATTTTTAGCAGCATTGACTTGTTTACACCTGTTTCTTGTTTGTCACATTCTGAATTTTCTGGGACTGCATTTGCCCAGATTTGAAACCAAAAATAGTTGCCTCTAGGGCAGGGGTGGGCAACGAGGGCTGAGACACTGCATGTTTTCCTTGCAACCAATCACCTCAGCAGGTGGGTTGCTGATGAGCTTCTCCCTTGAACATAAACACCTGGTTGTCAGTGAAATCACCTGCTGAAACACCTGAACATTAATGAAATCACCTGCTGAGATGATTGGTAGCAAGGAAAACCTGCAGTGCTTCGGCCCTTCATGGCACATGATTGCCCACCCCTGCTCTAGGGACTAGTGTCTACACATAAGTATCAATGGGCCACATGCTAATTTACTAAATTCTGAAAGTTAGAAAAGGAAATCAGAAAAGCTATCTGGGACCTCAGAAAGCCCATCTGCAATTATTGCTTGATCTCCAAAATCAGTCTATGCAAGCGAAGTTATGTTCAGTATGAGTGTTGTCATTAGTGCCACTTCGAAAATTAAATTCATGATAAGTAATTTATTCTAAACTTATGATCTGTTGTTTTTTCAAACTTAAGCAAAAACAAATCTTGAGAAAAAAATACAGTATGCGATAGTTAATAATTATTAACTCATTGAGTGCCAGCCATTTTCAAAGTTCAGAAAATCCCAGTGCCAGGATTTCTTCAGCATTTGAGTGTTTTTTTCAAGACCCATAGAAAATTAAGTTCTATGTCCATGTCAACAACAAACATACCACAAGAAAAGAGAAGAAAAGAAAGTGGCTCGATGAAGCATCTTTGGCGTGGGGTGTTACTATTGGAAAAGACGCGTTTTAGAGTCAATGGCATCGAGTGAGTTAAGAGCCTGCTCTTTCATATTTATGAATACATTTTACCACATTGCAGTTGTTTTTTTTAATGAAAACTCAGCCTATCATTCTTTTTGAGTTCTACACATGGGGTGATACCTCATTTACACCAGGATGTTAATAAAATCAATGCTGGCTATTCTCAGAATAAAGTACTTATATCCACAGTTTCAAATTACACAAGTCAAATGGTGTCCACTTTATGGTCTTCTCAAAACATTATAATTACTGTTCTGGATGCTCAGAATGCATCTGAGCTTATCTAGAAACCGTTGGCTTCTGTGGGCCTAAAGCGACCCCCAGACCCCTGGCCTATGGGCTTTGGCCCTACCGGCCTCGCACTTTATCCCCCCTAATTTGTAGTTCTAAATTGCACCCTTGTTCTCCAGATCTTTCAGGTTTCAAGTTTCATCTCCATCCAAAGGCCACTCCAGGACCTTGAACTCTTCTTACAGAGCCACTCCTTAGTTGCCCTGGCTGTGTGTTTTGGGTCATTGTCATGCTGGAAGATCCATCCACGAGCCATCATCAATGCTCTTACTGCCAAAATCTCACGATACATGACCCCAACAACTAAGACTAAAGTGACTAAGTGTGAACAAATACAAGGGTGATGAAATACACTCAACAAAAATATAAACGCAACACTTTTGGTTTTGCTCCCATTTTGTATGAGATGAACTCAAAGATCTAAAACTTTTTCCACATACACAATATCACCATTTCCCTCAAATATTGTTCACAAACCAGTCTAAATCTGTGATAGTGAGCACTTCTCCTTTGCTGAGATAATCCATCCCACCTCACAGGTGTGCCATACCAAGATGCTGATTAGACACCATGATTAGTGCACAGGTGTGCCTTAGACTGTCCACACCGGAACCGGGATTCATCCGTGAAGAGAACACCTCTCAAACGTGCCAAACCCCAGCGAATGTGAGCATTTGCCCACTCAAGTCGGTTACGACGACGAACTGGAGTCAGGTCAAGACCTCGATGAGGACGATGAGCATGCAGATGAGCTTCCCTGAGACGGTTTCTGACAGTTTGTGCAGAAAGTCTTTGGTTATGCAAACCGATTGTTTCAGCAGCTGTCTGAGTGGCTGGTCTCAGACGATCTTGGAGGTGAACATGCTGGATGTGGAGGTCCTGGGCCGGTGTGGTTACACGTCTGCGGTTGTGAGGCTGTTTGGATGTACTGCCAGTTTCTCTGAAACGCCTTTGGAGACAGCTTATGGTAGAGAAATGAACATTCAATACACGAGCAACAGCTCTGGTTGACATTCCTGCTGTCAGCATGCCAATTGCACGCTCCCTCAAATCTTGCGACATCTGTGGCATTGTGCTGTGTGATAAAACTGCACGATCCCTCAAATCGTGCGACATCTGTGGCATTGTGCTGTGTGATAAAACTGCACCTTTCAGAGTGGCCTTTTATTGTGGGCAGTCTAAGGCACACCTGTGCACTAATCATGGTGTCTAATCAGCATCTTGATATGGCACACCTGTGAGGTGGGATGGATTATCTCAGCAAAGGAGAAGTGCTCACTATCACAGATTTAGACTGGTTTGTGAACAATATTTGAGGGAAATGGTGATATTGTGTATGTGGAAAAAGTTTTAGATCTTTGAGTTAATCTCATACAAAATGGGAGCAAAACCAAAAGTGTTGCGTTTATATTTTTGTTGAGTGTAGAAACAAAACCAAAGATAACATAATCATGAACATAACGAGACATGAATAAAACCACTGAAGATTCAGATCCTGGAGATTAAAGAGAACCCCAACTAAAGACATGATCAAATACTTATTTAATGCAATAAAATGCAAATTAATTATTTTAAAATCATACAGTGTGATTTTCTGAATTTGTTTTAGATTCTGTCTCTCACAGTTGAAGTGTACCTACAATAAAAATTACAGACCTCTCCATTTGTTGTAGGTGGGAAAACTTGCAAAATCGACAGTGGATCAAATACTTATTTGTCTATTTGCCTGACTGTATATATATATATATATATATATATATATATATATATATATATATATATATATATATATATATATATATATACAGTTGTTGTTTAATATGATATGTACATGGTGGTCACAGGCGGCGTTTAAATTTTAACAGTGTTAGTAAAAATCATATATATGTTATTGTCATTAAAAGACTAGCAATAATTTTACAGTGGAAAATGCAGCAAGGTAAATGAGCACAATGGCAGGGGATACTTCAGATTTATATTTTAATACATAAGGATTTTTTGTCCAGGCATGTATGGGTTCATTAGAGCTTTTAATCAGCTTGAATACAAGTTACAAGGCTCTATTTATAAAAATCCAACGAGAATTATGATGACAAAAACATCACAGTAAATGAACAGAATGGCATATTTTTCCCCAAATTTTCACACTTTACATAAAACATTTTTTTTTTCTACCCAGGCATGTAGGGGTTCATTGGAAAGAGCAGTTAAAAGCCTTCAAAACAAGCCTACTTTTATTAAAATCTGTTAACAAATAGCGACAATAGAGTGAGAAAAGCAGCACAGTTTGTCATAATTTCCCCAAATTTCTGCATTTTACATAAAAGTTTTTTTTACCCACACATGCATAGGTGTATTGGAAAGAGTTTTCACAGGGCTTTAAAACAAGCCTACATTTATTAAAATCTGTTACGAAATAGCGATGCTAAAGCGGTCAGTTTATTATTTATGATCTACATATCTCCACCCTTAGCAATGGCGCCGCCCTGTGTTTAGCGACGCTAATAGATTGAGGCACGCATGTCTGTTCCAGGGCTATATTTCTATGGTTTAGAGACTCCCATGTTACCACTCATTAGAAGAGATGCAAAGAGGGGAAACATTTGCAAATGGCCACCCGAAATACCCGTTCTCATGATTGGATTCACCTGTGTAAAGAGGTCAAGGGTCAATGAGCTTACCAAACCAATTTTGTGTTCCAATAATTAGTGCTAAATGTATTCAAATCAATAAAATGATAAGGGTGCCCAAATTTATGCACCTGCCTAATTTCATTTAAATAATTATTGCACACTTTCTGTAAATACTAGAAATTTTATTTCACTTCTCAAATAATCAGTGTGTTCGCCTGCTATGATATATTTAACTGAAATTTGTGATCCAAACAACCAATGATTTATAAAGGAAAATCATGAAAATTATCAGGGGTGCCCAAACTTTTGCATACAACTGTATGTAAAAGCGAATAACAAATAAACACTGAAAAAGCCATTTTTGGAACCTAATAACACCTCTGAACTTATTTTGTGGACGTTATTATGGTAACGTCACAGGTTGGTAGCTAGCTGCAAAACTTTTGGTTGTGTGTAAATATATCTTCTTTGTCAAATATTATGTAAAAATATAGCAAGAAGTAAACACTTCTAAAACTGAAAACGCTCTTTTTGTAACCTGAAAACACATTTTGCAGCGTTAGCATGCATGCTAACTTCAGCTATCTCAAAGCTAACTTCCTATGGAATTAAATTTGTCTTATTAATACCAGCAAATGCACACAGGGTGATCTACAAATATTCCTTGATTTGCATAACTCCCGCTTTTGTCAAAAGCTCATACGGCCAAGGGTATTTTTGCATTGCGTTATATTTTATTTTTAAATTAGTATCTTTAAATTAAAGCTAAAAGCCTTCATTCAACTACACTTGATTGCATCATTTCAGTTTCACTTTGGTGGTGTACAGAGACAAAATTACTGTCCAAATACTAATGTATCCATCTGTCATTTGAATCTTGAACAGAAAGGGATAGGGGAGTGACGATCAGGGTTTTTTCCCTTTATAGAGATGAGGTGAGTTTGATTAAATTAAAGCAGCTCTAGAGATGAAGTGATGTTATCTCAATGCATAAGGAGGAACAAGAATAAGCATTTAGCTGACTGAGATGATGTTATAAGCGTGCATTAGATATGTCTAACTTTGTGTGGAGTGTGCCATGTGACTAGCAGCTTGACTTGAAACCTGTATCTGAACTAGCCTGCCGACTCACTCCATTTGTTGTTGACACTGTGTCAGCAAGGTGTCGGTTCAGCTTTATGGTTGCTGACACCAGACTGACAGAGAGTTTGGGAAGAGTTTGCTTTTTCACTACAGTGCTTTTTTTCTACATTTTATGTTACAGCTTTATATCAAAATGGATGAAATTCATTTTTTCCTTCAAAATTCGACACACAATACCCCATAAAGACAAAATTGAGCTCGTGCATCCTGTTTCCACTGATCATCCTTGAGATGTTTCTATAAATTCAGTTGATTGAACATGATTTGGAAAGCCACACACCTGTCTGCATATAAGGTCCCACAGTTGACAGTGCATGTCAGAGCACAAACCAAGCAAGAAGTCAAAGGAATTGTCTGTAGACCTCAGAGACAGGATTTTCTCAAGGCACAAATCTGGGAAAGGGTACAGAAACATGTCTGGTGTTTTGAAAGTACCAATGAGCACAGTGGCCTCCATCATCCATAAATGGAACAAGTTGGGATCCACCAGGACTCTCTCAAGAGCTTGACAGCTGTCTAAACTGAGCAATTGGGGGAGAAGAGCCTTAGTCAGGGAGGTGACCAAGAACCCTATAGCCACTCTGTCAGAGCTCCAGCATTCCTCTGTAGAGAGAGGAGAACCTTCCAGAAGGACAACCATCTTTGTAACAATCCACCAGTCTGGCCAGACAGAAGCCACTCCTTAGTTAAAGGCACATGCCAACACACACACACACACACACACACACACACACACACACACACACACACACACACACACACACACACACACACACACACACACACACACACACACACACACACACGCGGAGTTTGCCAAAAGGCACCTGAAGGACTCTCAGACCATGAGAAACAAAATTCTCTGGTCTGATGAGACAAAGCTTGAACTCTTTGGCATGAATGCCAGGCATCATGTTTGGAAGAAACCAGACACCATCCCTACAGTGAATCATGGTGGTGGCAGCATCATGCTGTGGGGATGTTTTTCAGCAGCAGGAACTGGGAGACTAGTCAGGATTGACAGAGAGAGATGAATGCAGCAATGTACAGGGACATCCTGGATGAAAACCTGCACCAGAGCGCTCTTGACCTCCAACTGGAGCAACGGTTCATCTTTCAGCAGGACAATGACCCACTGCACACAGCCAAGATATCAAAGGAGTGGCCTCCGGACAACTCTGTGAATGTCCTTGAGTGGCCCGGCCAGAGCCCAGACCTGAATCTGATTGAGCATCTCTGTTAAAGCTTTGTTCACTAAGCTTGCAATAATATGTTAGCGGTCTAAAAATTATCGGCCCAAAATGTTTTGGAAGATAATTGATCCGATAATGGTTTACAAAGTTATCTGAAAAGATAATCAGGTAATAAAAACATTAGCTTCGATAATTAGTGGTTAGCAGATCTGTGCCCACCACTGCTAATAAGGTAACTTGCAGTCTAACTTGGTTACTCTTAAGATTGAGTAATCATAAAATTAACTAATCAGCAAAGTAACTATTAGTTACTTTTCTGTGTACTCAAGCTTAAAAATAACAAAGTTAGATTACTAGGTACCTTATTAATTACATTCGGCAGCTGCTGACAAGTTGTCCACAGTTGCTAATAAAGTAACTTTTCTTAGTAACTGTGGCAACACTGTCAGCCAGTCACATGGTAGCAACTAATTTCTCAAACTCTCGGTTTAGGCTTCTAGACGTGGTGAAGATGACTTGCTGATGTTGAAATTGAGCAACAGAATGAGAAAGAGAGCAGATTTTAGTGACCTTGAACGTGGCATGGTTGTTGGTACCAGTTGGGCTGGTCTGAGTATTTCAGAAACTGCTGATCTACTGGGATTTTCACACACAGCCATCTGTAGGGTTTACAGAGAACGGTCCGAAAAAGAGAAGCTATCCAGTGAGTGCCATTTGCGTGAACAAAAGTGGCTTGTTGATGTCAGAGGTCAGAGGAGAATGGGCAGACTGGTTGAATGGGCGACTGCGTGATGCTATCATGTCAGTATGGACCAACATCTCTGAGGAATGTTTCCAACACCTTGTTGAATCGATATGCCGTGAAGAATTAAGGCAGGTGAAGGTGAAAGGGGGTCCAACCCGGTACTAGCAAGGTGTACCTAATAAAGTGGCCGGTCAGTGTATATAGGCAATGAGGTGATTGATGAATTATGAACAAGTGTGGCCATGATAGACAGGAGCAGGAGACCTCAGAAAGGTGACAGTGAAAACTGATGACGTATTTACAGACAGTTAAATAAGTGGGAAATTACAAAATTCCCAAAGAAATTTAGAACAAGAATGTCATTGAAAACTCTGTTTCTCATTTTGCATAAAGCTGAGATAGTCATGGCAGAGAAGCTTCAACACATGCCAAATATTTTCACACTGTTGTGGGATTAGGTTTGGATTTAACCTAATCCTACAGATGTGTAAACATGTAAAATTGCAGGTGAGGCTGCATTCATGATAGTTGAGGATTGATTGGAGGCCGGCGCCCCCTACGGCGATGGAATTGACTCAGCGAATGCGCCGTTTTAGATGATGTTTGAAATCTATGAGCTTTAGATCCCTACAGTTAGAACATTTTGGTTTTAAGGTAAGGTTCGGGGCCGCTGGCTTTGAGGTTCTGTTAATCCTCACACAACAGAATTGTAAGGCAGTGCGGCGTGCTCTTAAATGCAGCATAACTAACACGTGTGGTTAAGAGTGTGAAAATGCTCATGCGGTGGCTCTTTTTTCTTTGGCTTGTGGGGACTCGGGCTGCAGTTTGCATTGATTTTCTTGGAGGAAGTCGGGTCCTGTAAGTGAAAGCTTTCTATTAGATTTATTTACCATCATTTCTTTTCATTTGTTGTCCTCATCAATTCTTCTCCGCGTTCTCTCTATCTTCAAGTCTTTTCTTTTAGTGCTGTTTACCCCCTCTGCTTTTTGTTGTTCTTCTCCATCTATTCTACTCCCTTCCTTTGTTCTAGCCTCTTGCTCATTTTCTCTTTCTCTGTGCTCATTTCCATTCAGCCCGTGTCTTTCCCTCTGTCGCTTTCTCTCATGCGAAGTGCAAAGGCGCCGCTGTATCTTGGCGCTTTTCGTCCTCTGCAGGCTCGACCCACTAGACAAACAGGACAGTAAATTTGCATTGCTGCAACGGAGTTGGGCATCACATTCTGCATTGCAAATACCGCTAAAACAGCCGTTGCTCTTCCTCCCTTCCTCTCCTCAAGAGCCGCCGTCGACAGGCTGCAGCGGGATAATTGAGAGTTCTATAGATCACATGGGGAGCATCGATTCCCTCTGCTGCTCCGTTCTCTTCTTACTATCAGCTACACCTCCTCTGCCCCACCCTCACCTGTTTTGCCTCCTCTCCCCTTCTCCTGGCTGTCACGCTCTCTCTTTCTAACACTCGTTCTTCCTGTGATGACAAGCTGTAACTGCCACGATTCGCTGCATAGATAATTCAGTCGCCCTCTTGATCTGTCTGCTAATCTGTCCACGTATCTCTTGTTCTGTCTGCCTGCGATCAATCTCTATTGTGGCCACGAGCGAAAGATGGAAGGCAAAGTAGCTGCCGAGTCCAGCAAAAGGAACAAGATCTTATAACAGTCGTTTCAGAGTTTCAAAGGTCGTCTTTATCCAAGGAGGTTATGTTGTCCAGCCTGCCCTCTTTGATTATTAGCAGGATTACTCAAAAAATTTAGCAAACCGATTTTCACGCAATTTGCTGGAGGGGTATAAGACAGGACACAACTGATAAAAGGTCACATTGAGGATTTATTTCATTTAAAATGGAAAGGTATGGCTTCTGTCACATTTTTCAACTTGCTGAGAATATCTGGAAAAAGTGTTTCCAGAAAAAAATAACACATTATTAACTATAAATATGTATGATTTCATGTGGCTCACATTGATTGGGTACAATCATCCCATTATTATCACAGAATGCAGGTGAGTACTGGCAAATTAAAATATTGTAAGCATCACTTTATGTACTTTAAAATATTTAACACAAATCATTTAATGGAACACTTTTTTGTTGTTCTGAAATGCATCAATTTCCATCATGCAACGGGGCGATGTTCTGTTCGAAATTATTGGCCGTCTGTATTATTTTGTGTTATATCAGGTGTGTTCTTTGTGTTGACTTCCCAGGCAAACCTCTCCGCTTGGCCAAGTTTGTTTTTACAGTATTTTCGATCTCAGCTGTACATTTGTTCAGCATTTACAAATATATGTGTTTTGCAGAGTGCCCTTCAAGTTATACATGAAAAAGGTTGGGACTTTTTTTTTGGTGTTATCACGTTTGCAAAGTCCTGTGCAGCTCTGTGCTCACCTGGTCACATCAGCTGCTACATTAAGACCCAGAAGACTGGAGAACTGGACAGTGTTAAACATTTATTCCAAGCCAGGGGTGGAGCCTACCCCCCCCAACCCCAGCCCCCAACATCAGACAGGGATCAACGGGTGGCACTGCGGCACAGTCCAGGTCCAAGCAGAGGGACCAAATGGAGGGGGTCGAGAGGAGGTGGCAGAGGTGTGGCCAGTGACCCCAGCAGCAGACAGGGACAAACAGGAGGTGGTGGGGTGGTGGAGGCAATGTTCCAGACAGCAACTGCAGCAGTTATAGCAAAGGGATAAGTCAAGATTTACATATTTAATGGCTTTATGATGTTTGCAGATGACATTGTGATCTGTAGTGAGAGTAGAGAGCAAGTTGAGTCTAGTCTGGAGAAGTGGAGATATGCTTTGGAGAGAAGGGGAATGAAAGCCAGTAGAAGCAAGACTGAGTACATGTGTGTGAATGAGAGGGAGCCCAGTGGAATAGTGCAGTTACAAGGAGTAGAAGTGGTGAAAGTAGATGAGTTTAAATATTTGGGGTCAACTGTTCAAAGTAATGGAGAGTGTGGTAGAGAGGTGAAGAAGAGAGTGCAGGCAGGGTGGAGTGGGTGGAGAAAGGTGGCAGGAGTGATTTGTGACTGAAGAATATCAGCAAGAGTGAAGGGGAAAGTTTACAAAACAGTAGTGAGACCAGCTATGTTGTATGGTTTAGAGACAGTGGCACTAACAAAAAGACAGGAGGCAGAGCTGGAGGTGGCAGAGCTGAAGATGTTGAGATTCTCTTTGGGAGTGACAAGAATGGACAAGATTAGGAATGAACATATCAGAGGGACAGCTCAGGTGGGACGGTTTGGAGACAAAGTCAGAGAGGCGAGATTGAGATGGTTTGGACATGTGCAGAGGAGGGACCCAGGGTATATAGGGAGAAGGATGCTGAGGATGGAGCCACCAGGCAGGAAGAGAAGAGGGAGACCAAAGAGGAGGTTCATGGATGTGCTGAGAGAGGACATGCAGGTGGATGGTGTGACAGAGAAAGATACAGAGGACAGGGTGAGATGGAAACGATTGATCTGCTGTGGCGACCCCTAACGGGAACAGCCGAAAGACAAAGAAGAAGAATGGCTTTGAAGTTTCCCATTGATTTCGGTTGATTCATTCATTCATCTTCTACCGCTTAGTCCAATTAAGGATCGCGGGGGGCTGGAG
This sequence comes from Thalassophryne amazonica, assembly GCF_902500255.1. Classification (NCBI taxonomy): domain Eukaryota; kingdom Metazoa; phylum Chordata; class Actinopteri; order Batrachoidiformes; family Batrachoididae; genus Thalassophryne; species Thalassophryne amazonica. The sequence goes on from NC_047121.1 coordinate 41,569,319, forward strand.
CCTATCCCAGCAGTCATAGAGCGCAAGGCGGGGTACACCCAGGACAGGACGCCTGTCTGTTGCAGGGCCACAAATAGACAAACACAGACAAACCCACACACACACCTATGGACAATTTTAAAGATTCCAATCCACCTAACCCCATGTCTTTGGATGTGGGAGGAAACCAGAGCACCCGGAATTGAACCCACGACCTTCTCGCTGCAAGGCAACAGTGCTAACCACTAATCCACCGCGCTGCACTGATTTCGTTTGATGAATAAGTAAATTGTGGACCAGCTGCTTCTGATTAGAGATAGCGCTGTTATTAATTATCAGATGTGAATGAAAGCGTGAAACCTGAGTCTTCCTGGCAGGGACATGTCCTAGCTACATATCTCATAAGTTAAGTGGAGTAGGTCTTGATTATGTGGCTGGGAGACTACTTAGAAACACCAGGAGCAATGTGTGTTTCAGCATGGAGAACTAGAGTTTCATCAGGAAAGGCATCTGGCGTAAAAGTTGTGCCAAATCCTTATCTACCTAAGACTATACAACTGGATGCAGAAAAAAGAAGTATATATGGGCCTAGAACACAACTAGTGAAGCTCACAGTGTTAATTCTGTTCTCCTGTATTTACTGTTTTAAATTATTTTTATGATGATGATGGTGATATTATAACTATAATTCTTCTTCTTTTTGTAAAACATTTTGTAATGGCTGTTTGAAAAGTGCAATAAAGTAGCAATAACAGTATTTATTATGAACTATTGCTTTTACCTTGCTTTTACTACCTGCTTTTAATAAACCCATTCATAGAAATAAATGTTATTTTTCCTTTTGTGGAAATGACCATGCACCAAACATAAATTTAATGGGTCCTTTTATACATACATCATTTTAGCAAGTGAATATACATCATTGGGTATTCTAATGCAGGTATTCAAGTTTGTAGCCAAAGCTATTACATAAAGACGTGTGATGCATCCATTGATTAAATGAAAAATTGGATATTGGCCCAAAGACCTTTTGTCATTGTTGCTCAGTGATTAAGATGACCTTCTTCAAAAGGTCATTTCTGTCAGGATGTGAGATTTGTCTGGCTTTATTTTCATGGTTTTGTGTGGTTATGTTTTGTTGCTTTTCTGTGTCTGTATTCTCTTGTTGGTGTCCTTCTGTTTAGGTCTGTCTGTCTCTGGCTCTCTTGTCTGTCTCTGCTGACTCTTGCTAGTGGGCATCTCCTCCTCTCTGGCCACTTTCCCATTCTGGTGCATTCCACGCACACGTCCCTCCAATTTACACCTCATCACCTGGGTGTTTAAATAGCTCTCCAGTTTCCCTAGTCCTTTGCCAGATCGATACGCCTAGTGCCTTCTATCCAGCTCTGTATCTTGTATTCTCATTCTGCCTGCTTCTCGTGTGTTACGGCCACTTGCCTGTATCCCCTACCACACATTTGCCTATTGTTCCTGGTTTTGTTGCTCTTGTTGGACTGCCTTATTGTGTACCGGACCCCGTTTACTGTTTCAGTAAACTACTTTTACATATAGAGCCTATTGTCCAAGTCCTGCATTTGCGTCCTACCTAAACCATCGCTGAGACCTGATAGATCAATCTGGCCAATGATGGACACAGCGGACTCAACGCCCTTCCAGCTTGCGCGACACCACCATAGTAGGCAGCTCGCCAAGCAAAAGGATCGGCTCGCCACTCTCACCGCCGGCTTTATTGAGTTAGCTCAACGTCAGGACTCTTTCATGTCCTCTGTGAGCTCTTAAATGGAACAACTCCTGTCGAACCTCAACACAGGCCAGCCTGGACCGAGTTAAAGGTAGCACTAGTCTCTCTGTTCGTTATCGCAGAGGGGAAGATTCAAATGGACCCTGATAAGGTGGCAGCAGTGCACAATTGGGTGGTGTCCGGGAGCCATAAAGAGGTGCAGAGGTTCCTGCGATTTGCTAATTTCTACCATAAATTTATCTGAAACTTCAGTTTTTTTGTTGCACCTCTTTATCACGTGACATTGTCCCTTCGGGCGTTCAAGTGGACATTGGAGTGTGATGAGGCGTTTTGGGTCCTTAAACAATGCTGTACGGCAGCCCCAATGCTACTCCTTCCTGACCCGCTTGGCAGTTTGTGGTTGAGGTAGAGGCTTCGGACATTGGCATGGGGGCTATTTGTCACAGATGAGTCCCACAGACAGATGGTTACATCCATGTGCGTTTCTGTCCCGCAAATTGTCCTCCGCGGCACGCAACTCTAGCATCGGCGACCGGGAACTGCTAGCGGTTAAAGTGGCCTTGGAGGAGTTTGCGACACTGGCTTGAGGGGCACAGATGCCATTTTTAGTTTACACAGACCATAAGAACCTGGCTGACATACGCACTGCAACATGTTTGAACAGCAATCAGGCTCGTTGGGTCATACGTTCGATTTTATCCTCACGTATGGGCCCGGATTGAAAAATGGTAAACCGGATGCGTTGTCCAGAGAGTTCGATGGTCCCGATCCAGCTGCTGAGTCGAGCACTATTCTGTTGACCTCATGTTTCGTTTCAACAATCACGTGGGATATCGAGTCTCGTGTTAAGACCGCTTTGGAACGTGTAACTATGCCAGCTGACTGTTCACTGGGAAAATGATTTGTTCCTGCCCCTCTTAGAGGGGACGTATTTGAATGGGGTCACAGCAATTGGTTTTCCTGCCATCCGGGTATCAAGAAGACCGTTTGTCAATCAACAACGATTTTGGTGGCCTTGTATGATTTCTGATATTACAGAGTTTGTGAATGCCTGTCAGGTTTGTGCTATGCACAAACTGTCCATTCATCCACCTGCCGATTTGCTGTTGCCTCTGTCCATCCCCAGACAGCCCTGGACCCATATCTCAATGGACTTCATCACGGGTTTTCCTTCCTCCAAGGGACATACGGTAATTTTGACTGTTGTAGATTGGCTTTCTAAAATGTGCCTTTTTGTGCCCTTGTTGAAACTGCCTTCAGTCAAGGAACTGGCTGAGATTATACTGACACATGTGTTTCGCTTCCATGGTTTTCTGCAGGACAGTGTCTCTGACCGGGGTCCACAGTTTATGTCTGGGTTTTGGAGGGAATTCTGCCATCTCCTCGGGGCCACCTCCAGCCTTATGTCTGGGTACCATCCCCAGGCTAACAGTCAGTCCAAACACTTTAACCAAGAGTTAGAGAAGGGTCTAAGAATTCTTTGTTCACAGCATCCGTCCATCTGGGTTTCACAATTGTCTTGAGTAGAGTTAGCACCTAACAGTTTACCATCAGCATCTTCCGGGTTTTCTCCTTTCCATGTAGTCTTCGGTCATCAACCTTCTCTGTTTTTTCCCATGGTTTTGCATTCCCCGGTTCCTTCAGCTCTCAGCCTGGTCATCAGGTTCCATCGAACCTGGGAGCGGGCTCGAAGAGCCCTTGGTCGTGCTTCAATCCTGTATAAGACTGTTGCCGACTGTAAGCATTCAGTCGCTCCTGCTTATTTGGCAGGTCAAAATGTTAGCCTTTCTACCCGGCACATACCACTTCCTGGTGTTCCACGCAAACTGGCTACCAGGTTTGTTGGTCCTTTTCCCATATCCAAGGTTATCAATTCTGTTTCTGTCCATCTCCGGTTACCCAGGTCTATGCATGTACATCCCACATTCCACTTCAGTCACATCAAACCTGTTGGAACTAGCTGTTTTATATACAGAGCCTGTTGTCTGAATCCTGCATTTGTGTCCTGCCTAAACCACCGCTGAGACCTGATAATTTCACTCCACATACATATTCACCCAATGCACATATGTAATCCACATACAGTGGGACCAAATATAATTTAGTCAGCCCCTGATTGTGCAAATTCTCCTACTTAGGAAGATGAGAGAAGTCTGTATTTTTCAACACAGGTACACTTCAATTATGAGAGACAAAATGAGAAAAAAAAATCCAGAAAATCACATTGTAAATCACATTGTAGGATTTTAAAAGAATTTATTTGTAAATTATGGTGGAAAATAAGTATCCGACCTTTTTATTTTAGGCAAAAAATATATGGATTTGATTCATATGTTTTTATGTCAGCCAAGCTTGAACCTTCGTGCGCATGCGTGAGTTTTTTCACGCCTGTCGGTTGCATCATTCGCCTGACAGGCAGCTGGAAACCATTCGGAAAATTCATGACTTTCGGTGAAAATTTTATGGGCTTCACAGAGATTAAGGAGTGTTACTACCGCTTTAAGGATGGCCCACAATGGCACACGGCACGCCACGCTCCGAGCCGCGATCAACAGGCAGAAATGACCATTTCATTTATAAACGGAGGGCTGTATGGATCCGGGACCATCGTGTGCAATTTGTCTGGTTATCACAAGAGCTGGACATCAGCCATTTTCCGACAGATTTCATTTTTAACAAGAGATTTTGTCATGGAAAGCCGTGCGGAGGCTTCGCGCATCACGACGGATTCGCTGATGGAGCGAGACAAAGAACACCTCTGTTTTGGAGTGTCAGAGGTTGTCAAGTTGGGAGTCAAGTTGGGACATGCCTATCTCGGCTTTCAGTGGCTTGCCAGTCGAGTGAGTATAAGAGAAATTGTGGAGAGCTGGGCATGTCCCAACTTGTCCTCTGACACTCCAAAACGGAGGTGTTCTTTGTCTCGCTCCATCAGCAAATCCATCGTGACGCGCAAAGCCTCCGTGCGGCTTTCCATGACAAAATCTCTTGTTAAAAGTGAAATCTGCCAGAAAATGGCTGATGTCCAGCTCTTGTGATAACCAGAGAAATTGCACACGATGGTCCCGGATCCATACAGCCCTCCGTTTAGAAATGAAATGGTCGTTTCTGCCTGTCGATCGCGGCTCAGAGCGCGGCGCACCTTGTGCCATTGTGGGCCATCCTTAAAGCAGTAGTAACACTTCTTAATCTCTGTGAAGCCCATAAAATTTTCACCGAAAGCCATGTGAATTTTCCGAATGGTTTCCAGCTGCCTGTCTCTAACAGTTTCTGAAAAAATTCTGATGGAACAAAGCCCAAATCATTCCGCCATTTCCTCACAATGAAAAAACGATGAGAGGGGTGGACCAGTGCTCACTCAAAGCCTGCCCACAGGCGAATGACGCAACCGACAGGCGTGAAAAAACTCACGCATGCGCACGAAGGTTCAAGCTTGGCTGACGTAAAAACATATGAATCAAATCCATATATTTTTTGCCTAAAATAAAAAGGTCGGATGCTTTTCTCACAGACCTCGTATTTGGTCACCCACAAACAAGCAAGATGTCTGGCTCTCACAGACCTGTAACTTCTTCTTTAAGAAGCTCTTCTGTCTTCCACCTGTTACCTGTATTAATGGCACCTGTTGGAACTCGTTATCTGTATAAAAGACACTTATCCACAGCCTCAAACAGTCAGACTCCAAACTCAACCATGGCCAAGACCAAAGAGCTGTCGAAGGACACCAGGAAGAAAATTGTAGACTGCACCAGGCTGGGAAGAGTGAATCTACAATTGGCAAGCAGGTTGGTGTGAATAAATCAACTGTGGGAGCAATTGTAAGAAAATGAAAGACATACAAGACCATTGATAATCTCCCTCGATCTGGGGCTCCACGCAAGATGTCATCCCGTGGGGTCAAAATGATCATGAGAACGGTGAACAAAAAAATTCCAGAACTACACAGAGGGACCTGATGAGCAGAGAGCTGGGACCAAAATAACAAAGGCTACACACTACGCAGAGAGGTTCTCAAATCCTGCAGTGCCAGGCGTGTCCCCCTGCTTAATCCAGTACATGTCCAGGCCCATCTGAAGTTTGCCAGAGAGCATATGGATGATCCAGAAGAGGATTGGGAGAATATCATGTAGACAGATAAACGAAAATAGAACATTTTGGTAAAAACTCAACTCGTCGTGTTTGGAGGAAGAAGAATACTGAGTTGCATTCCAAGAACACCATACCTAATGTGAAGCATGAGGGTGGAAACATCATGCTTTGGGGCTGTTTTTCTGCAAAGGGGACAGGACAACTGATCCGTGTTAAGGGAGGAATGAACATGGTCATGTATCATGAGATTTTAAGCCAAAACCTCCTTCCATCAGTGAGAGCATTGAAGATGCAACGTGGCTGGGTCTTCCAGCATGACAATGATCCCAAACACACCACTCGGGCAACGAAGGAGTGGCTCTGTAAAAAGCATTTCAAGGTCCTGGAGTGGCCAAGCCAGTCTCCAGACCTCAACCCCATAGAAAATTTGGTGAAGTCCATGTTGCCCAGCGACAGCCCCAAAACACCACTGCTCTAGAGGAGATCTGCATGGAGGAATGGGCCAAAATACCAGCTACAGTGTGTGCAAACCTGGTGAAGACTTACAGGAAATGTTTGACCTCTGTCATTGCCAACAAAGATTATGTTACAAATTACTGAGTTGAACTTTTGTTATTGACCAAATACTTATTTTCCACCATAATTTACAAATAAATGTTGTGTGGTGGGGGGTTTGGCTGGACATTTTGGTGTTGTTTTCTTTTCTTTGCTCTCCAGGTGGTATGCAAACTGTTTTTTTCTGTGGAGAAGGTGCTGGCGGAAGAGTCCTTCATCTTCATTAGAACTATTGGCTGCACCTGCGGAGGATGTTCACGTGCAGGCCTAACGACTTGCAGCACCTGTGGATGATGCTCATGTGCAAACTTAAAGACTTTCAGCTGAAGCAGATAATGAGATGGCGTTCTGCATTTAAGCCATGAGTGATTCGAGCAGAATTGCCGGGAACTCGACCTTGAGACGTTCGTTTGTGAGACGCTGAGGACCGCGCCAGGGTTTGACACATCGTGCCTGTGAAGGAGGACGGGTGAGGGACACATGCTGTCAGCACACATCAGAGGTGATGATTGTCTGAATAAGTGTTAACAGTAATTTGGTATTTTGTTACGCAGTATATTTGAACATTGATGAGAATTGTGCAGTTTGCTCCTCACTGTCGTGGCGTACGGATTGATGATCCTCCACCTGTTGTGAGAAGCTACTCATATACATACAGTTTAAATTCAGACCTGAATGTGTTGCTGATAGTGTGTGCCTTTGAAGGATATTTATTGTAGCTCTGTTGACTTACCTCACCTTTTCCGTCCTTCACAGAGTCAGTTTGTCGTATCCACCTGGGGGGTGTTCGGCAGTGAATCTGAGTCCAGAAGCGCCGGGCTTTGATCCATTTGGGCGCTGGAGAGCGCGCCGTCCTTCACCTCGCCAGACAACCGAACATTTATGTTGTACACAAATTATTGCACAGGAGGGAAATAAATTTGTTTTGTTTTTGGAACCACTTTCTGGTTATTTAGCGCTGGGCCCTTGTCAGATGCTGGTTCAGTTCTCTGACCTGCGTCAGCACATAACAGTAGTTCCCGGCCATTCCAAAATGGACCTAGCGGCAGAAGCAGTTCCATTTGTGGAAAGAGTTCAAGAACACTTGGAGAAGATATGGGAGCAATTACAGCATCTCGCAAACCAAATTAAACAAACAGATGCCCCCGTTACGGAGCTTGCAGTGCAAGCCGTTTTTCTTCCTGCTGCTCCAGCTGCGGCACCATCGATACCGGTGCAGATAACTCTGTCACCCAGAGATTCGGCTTCCGAACCAATTATTTGTCATCCGGAGCCTTATGCGGGAAACGTTGAAGCCTGTGCTCCGTTTTTGATGCAATGTTCTCTGGTTTTTGCTCAGCGACCGGCTTCCTTCTCTTCTGATGGTAGCCGTGTCTCATATGTGACAAATTTGCTCCGAGGTGACGCCTTAGCTTGGGTCACTGCGTTGTGGAGCAATAACTCTCCATTGTTAGGATCCTTTAAGGATTTCTCCCGGGAGTTCTGATTGGTTTTTGACCATCCGGTGAAAACAAATACCGTTGCCCAACGGTTGCTGAATCTCAGGCAGGGGAGGCGGAGTGCGGCAGATTATTCCGTGGATTTCCGAATTTTTTCTGCTCAGTCCGGTTGGAATGCCGCAGCTTTGAGAGGAGTGTTTGTGGATGGTTTGAATGATTCATTAAAAGACAAGCTAGCAGTCCGTGACGAACCAAAAGATTTAGACGAGCTAATATCTTTGGCTATTCGTCTAGATGATCAGCTAAAGGAGCGTGGACGTGAGAGAGGGCGGACATCAGAGCGGGTCTTTTCGTCTCGGGGCTTTCCCCGACACAGATCAGGGCTGTCTCTTCTTCGCCCCACTGAGACTCCTCCGACGGGACCTCTGGCTCCTCTTGCGGATGAGCCCATGCAGCTTGGACGAGCTGAAGCCGCCATATTGCCCCGGTCACATAAGCGTCAAGAAAGATAATGATGACGTATCTCCAGGTGTTTTTAGACAGGCATAATAATGCACAGAAAAAGAAAAAAAAAAAAAAAGGGGGGGGGGGGCAGACCTTTAGTTATTTAGTTGTTTGGTCTGTTTTTGTTTTCATTTAGGGGTTATAAATTGTTTAGGGACTTAGAGGAGGTTCTGGTGGAGTGAACGACTGGCAGTTCGGAGCTCGGCTGGACTCAGGTAATCGTATGTTTTCATTATTTGGATTTAGGTAATTTCTGTTTGAGGATTGGGTCGTTTTGTTTTGTTGTTTTTTATTTCCCTGTTTCCCTAACCCCAACCTCACATGCTCTAAGACCGTTTGTCTTTTGGGTTGTGGGGTGGTGCAGGTTGGTTACGCTGAGCGTTTCTCAGAAAACCTGTGCACCTGGGGGGGGAGGGGGGGTTGTCAGGGGCATTTTTTTGGGTTTGGTTGATGCTTGGTTCCACTCCAGCCCCGGTGGGCCTTTGCCCGTTCGTCGTTGGTGTTACCGGGGTGTGGTGCAGCGGGAACGTACCTCAGTCAGAGTGGTGGGCCGATCTGTGCCGTTCGCCATTTCGGTAGTTCCACCCCTCCCGATGGGCTGGTGGTATGGTCGGGTTGGGGCACCGGACGTATTTCCGGTTTTCTGCTGCGCTTAGGGGATGGGACTGGGTTAGTTTTTCCTGTTTCCCTCCCCAGCTTGGTAGTTTTGTGCCGTTCACCAAAATTGAGCTGACGATAGGCTCTGGGAGTGATCTGGGGTCTTTCGGGGTGCTGGGGGGGGTAACAGGGTTTGCCGGTTGTTTTATTTGCCCCCGGGGTGGTTTAATGAAGTCCGCCGGGGGTTGGGTTTTTGTGTTTTTTATGTTTCCTTCCAGGTTCCACCTCCAGGGTTGATGGGACGGTCCTCTGGGGGGGAACTGATTGTGGGACCGACTAGCCAAGTGTGGCCGGGTCTGGGGTTTTTGGGTTGTGGGGAGGGTGCCTCCTGGGGTGGATGGTACGGTCCTCTGGGGGGCGCTGTTGCTCCATGTATACCTGGGGACCTCTGTGGGATTCCGGCTTTGGTTGTTACTCCTGGAACTGGCGGTAAAGGTCTTCTGGGGGGTGTTGGGCTCTGCACGTCGTTCTGGGGGGGTTGTTTGTTATTTTTCTTTGTGAATTTATGTTTGTATTGTGTTGTTGGGGCTATGTTGGGTTATTGGATTTGGGAGTTTTTCTTTTCTTCCCGGGGTTGGATGGGACGGTCCCCTGGGGAGGGTTTGGGTGGGTTTTGTGTTTTTCTTGTATGTTGGGTTGTATATGGGACTCTTTTGGGGTTTTTGTTGATGCCAGCCGGTCTTCCAGCCGCGGTGCCCTGTCCTGCTGTCTGCTGTGGACTTTGGGAGCATTACGCCGTCTGCTTCCTGTCGTGGACCCCGGAGGGAGGTGCTGTTCTCGGGCCTGGTCTGTTCGGTCGCCGGGAGGCTTCCCGTTGATGGCGGGGTACTGTTGTGTGGTGGGGGGTTTGGCTGGACATTTTGGTGTTGTTTTCTTTTCTTTGCTCTCCAGGTGGTATGCAAACTGTTTTTTTTCTGTGGAGAAGGTGCTGGCGGAAGAGTCCTTCACCTTCATTAGAACTATTGGCTGCACCTGCGGAGGATGTTCACCGTGCAGGCCTAACGACTTGCAGGCACCTGTGGATGATGCTCACGTGCAAACTTAAAGACTTTCAGCTGAAGCAGATAATGAGATGGCATTCTGCATTACGCCATGAGTGATTCGAGCAGAATTGCTGGGAACTCGACCTTAGTGACGTTCGTTTGTGAGACGCTGAGGACCGCGCCAGGGTTTGAACACATCGTGCCTGTGAAGGAGGACGGGGTGAGGGACACATGCTGTCAGCACACATCAGAGGTGATGATTGTCTGAATAAGTGTTAACAGTAATTTGGTATTTTGTTACGCAGTATATTTGAACATTGATGAGAATTGTGCAGTTTGCTCCTCACTGTCGTGGCGTACGGATTGATGATCCTCCACCTGTTGTGAGAAGCTGCTCATTTACATACAGTTTAAATTCAGACCTGAATGTGTTGCTGATAGTGTGTGCCTTTGAAGGATATTTATTGTAGCTCTGTTGACTTACCTCTCCTTTTCCGTCCTTCACAGAGTCAGTTTGTCGTATCCACCTGGGGGGTGTTCGGCGGTGAATCTGAGTCCAGAAGCGCCGGGCTTTGATCCATTTGGGTGCTGGAGAGCGCGCCGTGCTTCACCTCGCCAGACAACCGAACATTTATGTTGTACACAAATTATTGCACAGGAGGGAAATAAATTGTTTTGTTTTTGGAACCGCTTTCTGGTTATTTAGCGCCGGCCCTTGTCAGATGCTGGTCGGTTCTCTGACCCGCGTCAGCACATAACAATAAATTCTTTAAAAATCCTACAATGTTATTTCCTGGATTTTTTTTTTCTCATTTTGTCAGACCTCTCTCATCTTTCTAAGTGGGAGAACTTGCACAGTCAGAGACTGACTATATACTTTTTTGCCCCACTGTATGCATCCCCATGGACAGCCGTGATGGATGTGTGCTTGAATGACCAAGTGCATGGACAAATTCTGGGTGTTACTTTTGATAGTTTGTCATGGAAATAAGCACTATACATTGTACCATGACTGTGCTACTAGGGGCTGAGCCACTTCAAAAAGTGTTCTGTGTAAAACGCAGGGAAGGGATTTTGACAAATGACAGCAGATGGGGGGCAGTGAGGTGACTATAAGTTCGAGGATGTTGTCATGATGGTGAGTTGGCTTTGTCATACCCTGCCTGAGGTGGTACTTATCACAAAGCGCAGTAACAGAATGATTGCCTGGTGGCATGTTGAAGTCACACCCAAGACCAAGACTTCAGTGGAATGTATATGTGGTGCAAATTTGGTGGTTCTGTACTCACCCTATTGAATGTTATTGTGCATACTGTTTTCTTTCTTTTGTGATGGGTGACCTTGAAAATTCCATCAAGATCACTCATCATTAAACTCAACAAAGATCCTCAAGAGGTGCATATATAGTATAAATTTGGTGTCTCTACACTTAACCTACAGGAAGTTATTACAAGTACTCTGCTGGCACACATGCACGCATGGGCAAATACCATTTCTATGCCCACTGCTGGGGCAATGGGGGACAATTAATGACTAAATTATAAATCCAAACATTTTCAGTACACTGAGGAAGAAATTGTGACTGTGCCTGTTGCTTTAAATGAAAAGGACTTGCTGTTTGCCATGCCCCCGCTCCTTTACCCTCTCGCTGTATGTCTTACATAGAGTGGATGTGAATTATGTTTAGATGCACAAAGAACTGTGAGCACTTGGGAATGTTTAACATGAGACACAAACTATATTAAACTGTAAGACATATTTGCTTTACAAAATGCCAGCAGCAGTAGCAGCAGCTTTGGATGCAGTTAAATGTGTGACCGCAGGGACGGCAGTGGGGATCGAACCCAGATGGCTCACACTAAAGACCATTCCTCTACCAGATCAGCCATAGGGGAATTCCCGTTAGCCAAGCTAGCGGAACATCTTTTCAATCAGGATCCGGGACCTTCATCCCGCTACATATCTCCCCACCATTTTTGACTTCGTCCCGAAGTCACAGGTGCATTTAAGCATGTTCTGTGACTACCCACATCCTGTTTGTGACGCCAGGTTGTGACCGCAGGACCTTTGTGGCCGGGACAGTGGTTGGATCGAACCCAGACGGCTAGCACTAAAGACCATTCCTCTACCAGGTCAGCCAAAGGGGAATTCCCTGTTAGCCAAGGTAGCGGGAACGTCTTTTCAATCAAGATCTGGGACCTTCATCCCGCTACAAATGGAAAATGTGGTGGTTTGAAGAAGCATCAAAAGCATTAACCAACTTAATAAACAGTAGAACCTGCTAAACCTTAAGAACAAACAAACGAGAGACTTTTTCCCCTGTTTGATAAACTGTTCTATGAGACTGCCCCCTCCAAAAAAGGAATACAGCAGTGATGAATAGTAATTGCCAAATAAAAGATACTAAAACAAAAACATGTTTTTAGTCAAAAATTTCAAGTGCCTGAGAAGAACTTGTTTTGGGGGAGGACTTTGGGTAAGAGTGCGGAGTAGAATAAGATAGCCGAAGCAGACGTTTTCTGTTGTGAAGGTGGTTGTTTTCGCATTGATCTGCCTTTCACGACTCTGCTTCTCTGCTTATATGGATTCTCTTGGCGCAGCCTTGACTCGTTCCTTACGTTCACCTCATCCTGATCTGCTGCGACTGAGCAGCAAAAACAAATGTCGGACCCTCGGCTTGTTTCTGCAGCGTGTGATATTTGTCTGTCATTGTTTGTGGTTTAGCTCTGAAGTCGTTTTTACAGGAGACGGTTGTTTCTGTGCCCAGCTCAGTTACTCTGCATAAAAAAGTACTATGTTCCTGTATATCTCATGGGAAAAGGCCAATTTAAAGGTACAGAGCGAGGATTTAGGGACGTTTACTCACAGAAATGCAATGTAGCATTAATAACCATTTGTTAATAAGCTCATTACATGCAAAACAATGAATAAATGTGTTTTCTTCCACTTAGAATGAGCCCTTCTGTATATCTACAAGGGAGCGCACCCTCTTGTGGTATGGCTCCTTGTTGCACCCCATGTTGATACAGTAACCTAAAAAAGACATATTACTCTGCCTTTCGCATTTTGCAATGCCCCGGAAGGAACAAAAGAGAAAAGGAGCAAAAGTTGTCGTTTGCGTTTAACCCAATCTAATTACAGTTAGACACAATCCAACCACTAGAGGCAGTAGACAGCCACAGTCCGTCGCCCCGGGGACCAACTCCACACTCAAAAAACTGATGTATTGGAAGAATTCAATTCAGTTATGAGCAGGATTTCCATCTAATAAATATATGTAGCTCCAACTCAAAGTGCACATGCAAGATAATTTAATTTAATTGAGTTGGGACAACATATATTTATTAGATGGAAATCCCGCCCATAATTGAATTGAGTTCATCCTGTGTGTCATATCACTCAAAAAAACTGACTCAATGGATTGGATTCCAACTAATAAATATATGTAGTCCCAACTAAATTAAATTACATTACCTTGCTGGGATGTGTTTTGTTTGAGTTGGGGATGGAAATCCTGCACATAATTGAATTGAGTTCATCCAAAGAGCCATTTTTTGAGTGCAGATGTAAAGATGCTGCCTTGGTCAGGGGTAGAGAAAGGAGCAAACCCTAAATAAGCTTGTTTTTGACTGTGGGATGAAACAGGAGGAAACTCATGAAAGCAGACACAGGGAGAACATGCAAACTCCACACAGAAAGGAGCAGGTGGGAAGCGATCCCAGGACCTTGTTGCTGGGAGGCAAAAGAGCAAGCCAGCCTGCCGCAGAAGAAAAATCATCATTTTTGGGAAGTGGAAGATTACACGTATTGCTTATTGCAAGCAAAGGCAGGGAGCATGAATCCCTGTTGCCAAAGAAGCAAAAAACAGGAAGGACGGCGATGACATCATGCAAACTGTAAGCTCACCACTAGATGACACTAAATCCTACACACTCTAGCTTGAAGTGACTTAGTATGATTTATAGCTCCATGTCCGTATGGTTTAAAAGTCCTTGAGGGAAGCTCACTAGATAATGTCAAACTTGTCTTGTGAGCCAGTTACAAGTGAAATAGTTTTTTCTTATTAAGTGAAAAGTTGACACTGTGGAGATAAAAGGCTTTCAGATAGAGTTGGAGAGGGGCAGTAGAAGATGTCAGGGATTACGGACACTATTGCTGAATCTCAATTCTACCCCTCGGTCCTTCCCTTTACCCCTTCTCCTCCGGTTTGCGCGAGCACGAGAGACAGAGGGGTGTCTCAATTCTCTTTTTGGAGCGAGGTGGAGGGGTAGGCAGAGGACTACAAACCCCTCCAAATGGAGTGAATCTGGATGCACACTCCGTTTGGAGGGGTAGGAGGAGCTTACCACTGTCTCCACAGAAACAAACATGGCGCCAAAAGAGCCGCACAAATGTAAGCAGCTTTCATTACAAATTACACTGTTTAGAAAGTTATAACTTGCCAAAAAACTTTACAGGCAATTGCCTATGACAGCAGCGTGTATGCTGCTGGATGCATGTTGTGCATATTGTCGTTCTGAAGAATATCGTAACTTCACTCGTGTGCTGAGACGTTATAATGCATATACACACAAATGCTATGATAAGACACTTTTATATCTCACAATAGAGAAAATCATGATAAAAGATAAGGATAATAGCGATCCCTGCTGTTGGATTTCAAGATCTGTAACACGTGTGTATTTTGTAAACAAACAGGGAGCCCCAAGCACACTAGTCTCCTAATAAGCTTTCGGGCAGAAAATGAGAAGTTTCACCAATGGGAGTAAGGTGGAAAATATATACACACATGTATATGTGTAACACATAACCTAATGTCCTAATAGACTGATATTATTTGTCAAGGAAATTTCGAAAGGAAATAGTGCTGGATGCAAAAAATGGGAGAATTTGAAAAAGAAATATAAAGTTAACAGAACTAGATGCAGCCCATAACATACATACAGGTGCTGATCATATAATTAGAATATCATGAAAAAGTTGATTTATTTCAGTCATTCCATTCAAAAAGTGAAACTTGTATAATGTATACATTCAGTCCACACAGACTGATATATGTATTTCAAGTGTTTATTTCTTTTAATTACTAATTAATTAATTAATTACTAATCACTAATCAATTAATGGTTAATCAACTAACAATATTATTACTATTATTAATGATTAATTATTATTAGTATTATTAACATTAATTAATTATTATACTATTAATTATTATTATAAATTACTAATTAATTAAATTAATTATTACCACAAAATTCTCCGACATGATTGCGATGCATCAAAGAAATCTGTGACTTCTATTTCTTTGCATTTACGCTGAAAGGCGAGAAATGTAATGGTATTATGTTGCTCATATGTCAAAGATCCAGTCAGTAATAGTGATGGCATTTGTTGGACACGTATCTCCAGTGCTTAAAATTGACCTTTTGCTGGCTTCGTAGCAGTTACCGCTGCTATTATATGGGTCCAGCAACACAGCCTGACAGTCTGACTAAGTGTGTGTGACACTGGAGTCCCTGAATTGTTTTAAATATTTTTTTGTCGCGCCCCCCAGAGGGGTTTGTAATAATGTTGCAGTCACTTTGTGTGTGTGTGTATGTGTGTGTCACAGAACTACTTGACTAATTTCTTTCATAGTGTACATGTGAATTTCTGGTGATATAACATTTCTGCATGACTTTAGGACCAAGATCAGTCAAGGTCACTGAATAGGCTAAAAATCGCTTTTCTTTGTAACTTCAAAACTAAGAGATCCAGAATAATGATTTCAAGTGTATATGAATCAGATGGCCATACGCTGATATGTACATGGTGCCATGATGATGTCACATGTTGAGATGTGACGGCATATGATTAAAAGAAACCCAACCCAGTCTCACAAGTTTTTGTCATGCAGCCCGTCACAAAATGAGTCACATTTTGTGATGGTTTTTTTTTTTAAATCTTACTATTACTAACCCCACCCCTCCCCCTCCCCTAACCATAACCCCCCAAGACCCCCTTGCCCGCCATAGAATGTTATACAATTAATGAATGTTTATGAGTTCAATGGTACGAATATATCATGAGGTGAAAGATGGAACAAACTGTTGTGAAAGTGACGTGACACGGACCCACAACAGGGGGCGTTAATGAACGGACAATGGATAAGCCAAAAAGTAACAATTTAATGTTGTGAATTGCACAACAACGTACAGACAATGACAATATGGTGACTGTCAATCATACACCAGGTGACGTGTGGGCAGGCTCGACGATAGAAGTGATAGAAGAGCTGGATCCCCACACAGCTTCCACCACCAACGGAGCTGAAGAACACCGGAGCCGCCAAGCCCTGCGCCCCAGGTGGCCGCTGTCTTCAGCAGTCAGACCCGGTACTGCTGGCAGAGAACAGAGACAGTCCAGATGAGTGTGAGTTCGCACACTTAGTAATCCACAGTCTGTCTTAAGTAAAGGAGGGAAAAACTCCACCTCCAATCACACACACTCGTGCAGCTCCTGGTCAACCACTTATCTGAGTTGGGGTGTGAGGCGAAGCCGTCGCTGTCACACCAAACGCCAATCCTCCAGATAAGGAAACACTCCAGGAAAACGGCTGCAAATAGAAGTTCAGGTTAAACACACACAGTGTCAGGCAGCAGAGAAATTACCTGAATGGTAGTTGATTTCTCGGCGAGGAGGTGGAGTTGCAGTCCGGTCTTTGTAGTGGTGATGATGGGTGACAGCTTGTGTTGATTGTTGACAGCTGTCACCTCCAGCAAAGCCGACGCCCTCTCGTGCTTGAAGCCCGCACTTCAAGCAGGGCGCCATCTTGTGGTGGTGGGCCAGCAGTACCTCCTCTTCAGCGGCCCACACAACACAAACCATTCAACGAGCCGAGTTGAATGGTTTGTTCCAGCTTTCACTGAATTAAATATTCGTTCCATTGAAAGAATGTGAAAACATTAATTATTTATTTTATATAATCGCTAAAAGAGATCCTTGGCATTTAACATTTTATTAATTTATAAACAACAGAAAAGGGACTTAGATTTTGGTGTTCCACTGCTGCTAAAGCCCAAATTGTGACGTGTAGTTCAGTGATGCTGTGCACTGACTTCGGACTTCCATAAAAAAAAAGAAGAAAAAAAAGACTGTGTAGTTCCTCAGTCCAGCCAAAAATCACGTCAGCTTTTCATGTGAACAGCTCTTCATGCATGCTTACAGTGGAGTGGATTTTGTGTGTGTGTGTGTGATACAAGAATTAGCAGCGTCAGTTAGCTCAATCAAATTATGTCTCAGAAGAGACATTGTCCCCTGCACGCGCGTGCACACACGTGCAACCTGGTCGGCACTTGTGGGTGTGTGTACTACCAACAAAAGACTGTGTACATCCTCAGTGCAGCGAAAAAAAATCACATCAGAAATTTGTCCAGCTTTTCATTCTAACTTCGTGCCAACAGCCTTCAGACAGCACAGTGAATTTGTTTTGTGTGTGTGTACGCGCACGTGTTGTGTGTGTGCGCACGCATGTGCATGTGTGGGCAGAGTGCAATGGTACCAAACGTATGGAGCCAAATTTGCACTCTAAATGGAACCAAGCCGCACTCTAAATGCAATGCAACACAAATGAGATGAATTAATCCATGTCACGTGACATACAAAGCACCAATGAAATGACAAGGATCAACTCAGCCGTTATATAAATTTGAATGAATTCATGCACCTGGATGTGGCACTTATCGTGACAGTATCACAAACCAATAGATTATTGTATATTTCGTGATGCTGAATCATGACATGCCATGCGATATGGTAGAAAAACTCCCACATATTTCTCTCTAGAAGAGCCAAAAGAATGAGCTAGAGGGCATATAAATCAGAAATGAAGGTCATATTCGAATGCACATGTGATGTCATGATGATGTCATCGCATGACATTATTATGGTTTGTAGCACAACCAATAAAATCATGCAAATCTGTTTGTGAGTATTTCTTAACTTTTCTCGCTTCTTTTGATTGTGACTTGCTGTGATCAACTTTCCATCACTGTTTGTAGTATTTTCTCGCCAATTTTCTCGATGTTTTCTGTGAACGTCACTTTCTTTGAGCAGTTATTTAGGGAGATCCTGGAGGTTTTTTCTTGCTTAGTGAGGGAACGTCAACACCAGGCCATGTGCTCTCTGTTTGTGAGGTGCTTTGTTGCTGAGGACAGCAGTGACAGAATGAGGCCAAGGGGATACCCACCTACAGTCAGGTCCATAAGTATTTGGACAACTGCAATTTTTATTAATTTTTTTTTTTACTGTTTTGGCTCTGTACACCACCACAATGGAGAAGAAATGAAACAATTTGTGTTTGCAGTGGATGCAAAAATATATTGACCATTTTATACATAGTCCCTCTGAGGCTACAAGTGAATGAAATACATAAGGATTACTGTAAAAATAAATGTTTATTTTTCAGTTCCCATTTGAAAACAGAGTTTTAGGAATCATAAGTGCTGAACTCTGTGCTCACTGAAAGCATTAGTCCTTCAAGATTAATTTAGCCACAAACAAGGCATCAACATTGTAAGGACATTTGTTGTTGCTTTCACCCTTAATGAACCCAGACATTCAGGTTTTTGGAACAATAACTTCATTGGTAATGGGTGACAGAAGTGGACCACGGACTTTTCACTCTTTTGGTAACTCCTGAAAAAAATGAAATGAGATGTCCCACAGTTTTTAATTCTTAATTAGCATCAAATAAACACACAATGTATCATTCTGAAGGTGTACAATCAGTTGCCTTACTTCGCACTGGTTGAGTTGGCCATTACAAACTGAGTCCGGGTCTTCTTAGCCGGTTTGGCTCTTGAGCCATGAGCCTCAACAAAATCGAGATAATTGAATAACTTCTACTAGATCACGAGTAGCTGGCAGTGCGCTACAGCTGCACATAACCTATCAAGACCACACCTCCTCCACATTATCAGAGTTCTAACCATTACATGGATTTCCAGTCCTAGGTGGCAACAAGCAACATACATGAAACATACATACATTTACACACAGACCCTATACTGACAGTAACCAAGAACATTCTGCAACATTTTTTGAAACATCTTTCAAAACAGTTGATGCATAATGAGGCCCTGTGCAGTACAGCACATGATGTTTTCCATTTGACCCAAACAGGTTTCGAAATGTTCTGGAGCAGTGTTTTACATTTGACATCACTTTTGCAATACAGGTGAAATGTTTTGGTATTATCCACAGCCACACATTCTATCCATCCTATAATTCCATTTTTACTTTCCAAGCATGTCGTATACACTCACACACCTTGCTAGTACTGGGTTGGACCCCCTTTCACCTTCAGATCTGCCTTAATTCTTTGTGGCATACATTCAACAAGGTGTTGGAAACATTCCTCAGAGACGTTGGTCCATATTGACATGAAGGGATCACACAGTCGCCCATTCAACCAGTCTGCCCATTTTCTTCTGACCTCTGACATCAAGAAGGCATTTCTGTCCACACAACTGTTGCTCACAGGATACCTCCTTTTTTTGGACCATTCTCTATAAAGTCTAGAGATGGTTGTGCATGAAAATCCCACCAGATCAGCAGTTTCTGAAATACTCAGACCAGACCAGCTGGCATCACCAAACGTGTTAAGACCTGCCTCAACTGTCCTAACTAAAAACTTGGAAAACTATGCTTTAAATACAGAGAATACAATTTATTGAAATTTCATGTGAAGCCAGACAGATCTGGGTTCTTAACGAACACAGATCACACAGGAATTGGTTCAGAAAAGAACCTCAAACATAAAATACAGTAATATTGTATAGAAAGTGGGAGCCTTCTCCCTGTTACAATGGGTGGACCTGTTCTTGCAAATGGTTCTTATTGGCTTCACGACAGATGGGCGGTCCACCCATATTGCATGCTCAGTGCGTCATCTGTATGTATAGTGGTGTGTGAATTAGGCCATTTAACTAACCTGGTTTACAGTGAGACACAAATACAGGACCTTGCTTCTTATGTAAATAAGAGAAGTAGTTATACCTTCCCATTGAGCCCATACAGATACAAGACCTTAGCAAGGGCGCAGTGACCCAGTGGAGACATACTGGTAGTTACAAGCAGATAGGATCAGTGTGAACACTGTTCCTGGGAAACATAACCTTAAGATATGACTAATAGTGTATAGAAAAACATGTCTAAGGTAATCAGTAACACATGTCACATTCAAAAGTCACTTAAATCCCCTTTCTTCCCCATTATGATGCTTAGTTTGAACTTCATCAAGTTGTCTTCACCACAAGCTGCTGCCATATGACAGGCTCATTAGCTATTTGTGTTAACAAGCAATATGAACAGGTGTACTCAAATAAAGTGGCCGGTGAGTGTATTTCATCGTGTATTTGCCAACATTGTGGGAGTCATGTTTCTCTCTGCGTAGAGTTCAGCAGGTGGAAGACAAACTACTTGCAAATTCAACCACAGCTGTTTGTAATGTTCCATAATCCATTCAGCATCCACTAACCATCCAGCAGGTGGCAGACACATCTACGGGATATTACTTATGCAATACAGTCTTGCTTCTTTGATAGATGCGTCCATTA
The DNA here is from genome assembly GCF_902500255.1 of Thalassophryne amazonica. NCBI lineage: Eukaryota > Metazoa > Chordata > Actinopteri > Batrachoidiformes > Batrachoididae > Thalassophryne > Thalassophryne amazonica. The sequence continues at coordinate 41,589,864 of NC_047121.1, forward strand.
AATCCTCAAGATGTGTTGCTTTAATTTGTTGAGTATCGAGATGAGAGCATTTATTGTTTTTGAGTTATTGCTTACACAAGCTGGCTGGGATGGGCAAAGCCATCCACTCATCACTCATCTACATTTCTGCTGTACATGCCCTACGATGTTTACCGACGTAGGAAATAACTGCAGAAACTGGACAAATTGCAATCACAATCAGCCTTATTTAGCTTGACTTGCTACATCAAAGCAATTTCCAGACCTGAACAATGGGATCATTTCATCGGCGATAATGAGTGAAAACTGCTAGTAATCGAGTTATTTTCATAAGTGGCGAGTCTCTTAAATAAAACAATAAAATGAAGTCCTCACTTCTTTGTCTTTCAGCCACTCAAAATAAATCCTTGATGCTTTATGTCATTTTGCCGCCATTTCCTTGAAAGTGTTGTTTACCTTTAATATCACGCTGTTATAAGTCATTATCACTGAGGCGCTTTGTAGTCGTACAGCCCGACCTGTTGCCGTCAACGTCCATTTAAATTCCAAACCAGCTGGAGCTGAAGGTAGTCAAGTTTTCCCATCTCCATCTAACGCAGAACAAAATTTCCCTTTGAAATACGTCACTTTTTTCTTTTTTTCTTTTTTGTCTTAATGGGCTGAATGAGTGCTGACAAAGAGAATTTACAGTATTGATCAGCAGCAATTTTAAAAGAAAATGGAGTAAGGAAGTGGTGCAGGCAGTGGAGGGAACGTCTTAAGGAGAGATGAGAAGCTCCTTACTTCCTCATCAGTAAATCCTTGCTGACGGGCACAGCCGATTCTCTCTCACTTGCTCTGCTTTAATGAGCATGCACACATGCATGCTCTTGCCCTCCCTTGCACACATTCTTTCTTCTTTCAGACGCGCGCCCTTAAATAGTAGAGATTGCCTCATTCTATCATCACTGTCCTTGTTTCCCATACCACAGGAAAACCGAAGACACGGAGGACAGCGGCGCCTGGTATCTATCAACAAAGCATTAGGTTACTTTTTGAAACCACCCTCTCTGTTTGGTGTTAATCTAATGGCCCATTACCCCACCTGTCATCATGAGGAAAACGTCGAAAATAATTCAACTGGATGTCTGTCTACTAAGCCTGGATGAGGACAAGCATCGTCTCCGTGTACTGAAGGGGATTGTTGATTCCCTAGCAAGCAGAAGTATCAAAACAATGCCACATTAAGAATCGCTACGACACACAGACGCATGTGCGTATTCTCATATATTCGCGCGCTGTTTGTGATCTGGCATCCGTGAGAGCAAACCCCAGATTGGACGCTGCGATGGCGGCGATAGCTGTTGTTTATTGGTTGCTGGAGTTTTATGTTTGCCACAATAGCATGCAGGTGTGCACATATGCAGCAGTGCACGTCCTTGTGCGTGTGTGTGCGTGCGTGTGTGTGTACACTCACATCTGGAAGTCTTTTGTGGACCAACTCAAGGTTTTTGGTTGCCAGGCAACCAAATCAAGAAAGTTGGGCCTATATGGTGAAATGACTTTACTTTCTTTTCAGCAGCAGCCAACATAATCACACGCGAGCGACGTGGTAACAGGCTCATAATAACGCTCAGCCGCTAACGTGTTGTTGCAGATGAATTAGCGACATTCTGACCTTTGGGTTGATCATCTCCATAATATGTGTTAGCATCCTTGGCAAAATCCAAAATAACCAAAGCTGTGCAAACACAGATACGTACGCACACACGCGCACACAAATGTAAATTGAGACCCCTCTGTGCAGCATGTGAAGCAGAGGTGTCAAACTCAATCACTCCAAGGGCCATCTAGAGACTTGTAATGGAGAGAAATTTAGCTGATTTTCAGCAGCGGGATGACGCCTGAATTGTTCCCCGTCATGTCAGCTGTCTGTACAGGAAGCAAACATGTTTGATCTCTTTCTCTTTCCTCCCTTGGAGCAATCTCAACCTCCATCTCTTCTCTCTCCAGCCCCTTCCACCCATGTGACACAAGTGGCGCGCAAATGTACTTCCAGCAGTGTCTCTAACCTGCATCCGAGCGCCTGTGCAATAGCTGTGACAATTGCAATCTCACTTCACCCTGAAATTCCCGTTGGTATCAGCGAATTCCCCAGGGTTCTACCGAGCCCGGGAGCTAGAGGGGATTCTCACTAAAACCTTCTATTCTGCTCAATCCTGCAGCCCCAACAATACTCACGAGCTGATAGTCAGTAAAAAACGATGCATGTCATTGATGGTGTTGATCGTGTTTATAAAAATTCTAATGAAGATATGAATACATTATATTAGCAGTTTATACTGTTATATTGCAATAAGGGCTCTTGACACAATTGACACGCACCTCTCACCCACAAGCCATCATGACCAGGCAGCCGCCATTTTGCTACAAGTAAAAAAGTTGAATGAAAACTATAGAAAACTGCATTTTGCTTTTCTGCGATCAGTTTAGAACAGTTTAGATTGTTTCTAAATGAGGAATAATGTCCTCTGAGTATCAGGAAACCCTTTCCGATGATGTTGGGTGTGGCTGAGGTGGCTGGGAAAAAAAAAGGACTTTTATCAAATTTTGCAGAGTGATGTGCCTGTTTGGGAGAAATTGACACTGAATTAGGCCAGGTGGGAGTTGATTTGTGGAGAGCCAACAAGGTGTGTCAAGTTGGAACTTGAACCATGCAAAATGGCGCCAAATTGAGACAGGTACAAGACTGAACCATCTTCTAGAAATGCAAACAGAGGTAACTACAGAACTCCAACGCATTATGAAATGTGCATTTCTACAGTGCTTTTCCATCTGATGAAGTGCTTTTCAATGATGCCTCACATTCACACACTAATATCAGCATCTTGCCATACAAACTGGTTCAACTGCACACCGGGAGGAACTGGGCATTATTTGATCTGGATGGGAACTAGGAAAAAAACAGACATACTGCAGCACAAGGGTTTTTAGCGCTATAGTGTGTGTGCGCTCGGACAAATCAACAGTAAATACGTAGATGACTGATGTTGAAGAATTCTGTGAGAACCAATAGGTAAATCTCATGCATTAGACTGGGTTTTCTGAGAGTGCTTTCTTGTGGCGGTGTAGCCTATTTTTTGTTGCGGCTCTACTCTTCACTGCTCAGTTACTGTGGCGGAGTGCTGATTTAGATACTACATTTTTTATCTTATCAGCGCTGCTCTGACAGCCGGTTAAAGGAAAGAAGAAGAAGAAAAAAAAACCCTACAAAAGGGCGAAAGACCTATTTCTGGATCTCCTTGCTCTGTTTGTTGTTTTGTCCGCCACCTCTTGATGCTTCAGCTTCCATCTAGAAAATAACTACCATCCATTATCATTACAGACCAGAAGAGACACAAGGACAAAGGGAATGAAATGCCTTGCATCGCTTCTTTTGCTACATTCATCACAGTTTCGATGAGCATCACAAAGAGCGCGCCTCAAACACGACTGGGTCAGACTTGTTAATGTTCAAATCTTGTTCCCGGATCTATATTCGGAACCCTCCCCACGTTTCGCGGATACGCCGACCCAGTCAAGGCGCGGCGGTTTCTATCTCACATTTGAATAAGTTTGTTTTTCATGAGCAAATCTATTCCACAATTACGCAGCGAATAATTACCTACAGCTGAATATGGAGGAAGAAATGATTATTCGCCGTCAGATTATTAATCACTACTTCAGACCTGATATGGCTCCTCAGCTGTGAAATTATAGTTCTACTTTAGCAAACAACAATAATGGACTGTACCGAGTCGAACAGTGTGTGTGAAAGAGCGAGGCAGAAAAGGAGACGGAGCAAAGGGAGAGCCTGAAAGAGAAGTCGGAGACAGACCGAGGAGGCGGAGAGGGGGATCGACAGAGAGAAATCTCATGTTAGCACTTGAGAGAGGGAGACCCAGGTGGAAAAACACAGATAGTCAGAGAAGGAGATGTAGTAGACGACAGGAGCAGAACAACGCCGGAGAAGTGAATTTGCTGAACAGTGTGCTGGAATCCTGAGCAATAATTACAGCACTGCTCCCTCCACTGTGCAATTTTTTGGGGGGAAGCAGAATCCAGCCGTGGCCGATTTCAATCCGTCTTTATTGAAGCTACTGTCAGCATCACGGTTGATAGAGAGAGAGGGAGAAGGAGAGAGAGAGACTTGTCACCAACTGCTGCAAAGCAGTTTTACGAATCGTGCCACTAGTGACCAGACATGGGGCCAAATACAAAAAGTATTTGTATTTGAAAATACTTAAATACATTTTTCGGAGTATTTGTATTTGTATTTTCTGATTTTGAATTCAAAGTATTTGTATTTCAAATACATCGCCGATCCCAAGTATTTCCAAATACTTTTCCAAATACTTTTCAAACTTGGGAATCTCTGTGACACCGTGTTGAATATAGATTGTGATAGTTTGATTATTGCCTGTGATATTATAATAGTGAATTTGTGATAAAACATTCAATCCTTTACCTATCAATAGTATTTGGTCATGCTATTTTCACAATAAATTGTTACCGGTTTATCAGTTTTTGTGTTGATTTGTTGTTTATAGTTCATATAAAGTATTTGTATTTGTATTTGAAAAAGTACAAAGTATTTGTATTTTCTGATTTTGAATTCAAAGTATTTGTATTTCAAATACATCGCCAATCCCAAGTATTTCCAAATACTTTTACAAATACTTTTCAAACTTGGGAATCTCTGTGACACCATGTTGAATATAGATTGTGATAGTTTGATTATTGCCTGTGATATTATAATAGTGAATTTGTGATCAAACATTCATTCCTTTACCTATCAATAGTATTTGGTCATGCTATTTTCACAATAAATTGTTACCGGTTTATCAGTTTTTGTGTTGATTTGTTGTTTATAGTTCATATAAAGTATTTGTATTTGTATTTGAAAAAGTACAAAGTATTTGTATTTTCTGATTTTGAATTCAAAGTATTTGTATTTCAAATACATCGCCAATCCCAAGTATTTCCAAATACTTTTACAAATACTTTTCAAACTTGGGAATCTCTGTGACACCATGTTGAATATAGATTGTGATAGTTTGATTATTGCCTGTGATATTATAATAGTGAATTTGTGATCAAACATTCAATCCTTTACTTATCAAGAGTATTTGGTCATGCTATTTTCACAATAAATTGTCACCGGTTTATCAGTTTTTGTGTTGATTTGTTGTTTATAGTTCATAGAAAGTATTTGTATTTGAAATACTCAAAATATAAAGTATTTGTATTTGTATTTGAAAAAATACAAAGTATTTGTATTTTCTGATTTTGAATTCAAAGTATTTGTATTTCAAATACATCGCTGATCCCAAGTATTTCCAAATACTTTTACAAATACTTTTTCAAATACTTTTCAAACTTGGGAATCTCTGTGACACCGTGTTGAATATAGATTGTGATAGTTTGATTATTGCCTGTGATATTATAATAGTGAATTTGTGATAAAACATTCAATCCTTTACCTATCAATAGTATTTGGTCATGCTATTTTCACAATAAATTGTTACCGGATTATCAGTTTTTGTGTTAATTTGTTGTTTATAGTTCATAGAAAGTATTTGTATTTGTATTTGAAATACTCAAAATATAAAGTATTTGCATTTGAAAAAGTATAAAGTATTTGTATTTTTAATTCGAAAATCGAAAGTATTTGTATTTGTATTTAAATACAATGCAAAGTATTTGACCCAATGTCTGCTAGTAACGCTACTGGATGTGCAACTTAATCATGCATGTTATGCACATCTTCGTGCATTTTCCGTTTGCAATGCTGTTGTTCCTCCTGTTGCAGGAAACACACCTCTTAACTCCAGGAGTATTTCCCCGGAAACCGTGAGGAGCGGTGCATCCCGTAGCAATAACATTCACGGTGTGCATTTTACAACATCCCATATCTGTTGATATTGAAGCCTTTGGAACATTGCTCTGCTCATTTTCATACATATTGCCTCTTCTGTCTTCTCTGGATGCACCTCTACCAAGATCCATCACAGAAAGAAAGTGTTTTCTTTAAGATGTATCTTGGCGTAGTCTGCACTGCTCAAATGCTCCCCTTTGAAGTGATTTTTCACAGCGGCAGAATGTTTTCACTGCTTTTTTAAACATGCACACCTCCAGAGGAACTCGGGAGCAGTCAACCTACAACACTGGCAGCCTTGGGAACGCGCCGTAACCACCAGCGCTCAGGTGCTTTTCTGCCGTAGCTTTAAAAGTGAAACATGCACTAAATGAGCTGTTTTTCCATGCACTGCAGGTAAAATGAGTATTATTATTCAAAATAAAAGGAGTTGAGGAGCAACAGATGTGCAACAGTGTGTAAATGGGAACACTCACCATCTGTTCTCTCTAAATTACTTGCTAGAATGATAGAAAGTTCTATCACCATCAACGTCAAAGCATCTCCACCTTTTGTGATTAGAAAGAGTTACGCAAAGACATCTGTGAAATAATTGTAAGTTTTTTTTAAAAAATCATTTGTGAGCAAATCAGCACTTGCGAGGAAGAAACACAAACTTGAAGCAATCATATTTTCCTTGTTTTCAACTGATTTTCAACAGCACTCCTACAGTCATGTCACCAGTAATATCACAAATGCTGATGAAATACTTTGAAGAAATTGTTTTTGTATGTGATATGTTTGCCTTCTTTATATATTAGTGAGGTTTTGAGCATTACAGGACAGTAAGGTGACTTAGTAGTTAGCATTGTTGCTTCACAGCAAGAAGGTTGTGGGGTCGCTTCTTACCTGGTGTTTGCATATTCTCCCTGTATTTGCATGTGTTTCCTCCTGAGGGCTCCAGTTTCCTCCCACTTCCAAAGACATGCAAGTTAGGTGAAGTGGAAACTTTAAATTGAACGTAGGAGCGAGTGTGTTTGTCTGTCTGTATGTGGCCCTGCAACAGACTGGCAGCCTGCCCACCTTTTGCCCATCTGACTGCCCCCCCACAGGGACTCATAACTAGAGTAACTGGGTATAGAAAATGAATAAGCGTTACCATAATTGATGTTGCCACTCATTCAAAACTACAAGCATTGTGACTGTTTTAGTGCGTATTGCCTCAGGGGTTGATTCTTGGCCCACTGCTCTTTTCGTTATAAGTTGGAATGCTTGGTTGGATTCTATGGAGTCATGGCGTTAATGATCTTTCTTACGCTGATGATACAAAGATGCACATGACTGTTTGTGCAGGCAAAACTTGAGGCTTGTTTGACCACAAGGAAAAACAGGATGTCATCCAACCCAGTAAGTCCCTTTGGCTGCTCCTTTGTTTTCACTTGGGGTTGCCACAGTAGATCTGCATCTTAATTTGGCACAAGTTTCCTATACGTTACATAGAGAAATGGGCAGGGTTTGAACCAGGGAGCTTTTGCACTAAAACCAAGTGCACTAACCACTTGGCTACCACCCCTGCCAGGACCTCATCCAACCTACTATTCTTGAACTCTAATGCTTATCACTTCTTCAAAACAGATGTTTATTTGATCATTTCACTCTTTTGCTTAGTGATTGTGTGACTCCACACCATAGGTGTCAACCTGAGCCCAGAAAGGACCAAGAGTGTACAGGTTACTTTGTAACTACCGACTCCACCAGGTGATTTAGTTGATGAACTTATTCCGTCTGTTGTTAATCAGTGAAATCACCTGGTGGAGTTGGTGGTTAGAAAGAAACCTGCACCCTCTTGGACCTTTCTGGACTCTGGACCTGTGCAACACTGTGACAGACTGAAGAATCTTGGTGTGAATTTTTTGATCCGTCTTTGTCTTTGGAGTTATAGATTAGAGAGGTGACTAGTACTGCCCTTTATCACTTACATAATACCACACTGAGGTGGCATTTGAAGTTTTCAGGCGATCCAGAACACTGCTACTAGAATTTTGACTTGGATGAGTAAATTTGATCAAATAACCCCAGTGCTAGCTTCTCTGCACCAGCTGCCTGTCCACGCAAGGGCAGATTTCAAGCTATTGCTGTTAACGTATAAGATACCGAATGGTTGTTCCCTTCACTAAGTTGTTGAACTTGGTGCATTGATAATGACGTAATTTTATTAAGTGTTTTTATTTATATTTAGCTGCAGGGTTTATTTTATGTTAATTCTGTTTAAAAATATAAGGTACTTTGTGTCTGTATTTTAAAGTACTTTATAAATACATTTGATTTGATATTCCATGATAGCTAGCTATTTAAATGGATAGCATGGCTGCTTCTGAGAAAAAAAAATACTGCATTATCATGTACAACCTCAAGATGGCATCATCTACACTTGGAACAAGCTGCTGCTGCACGCTGATCTGCATGAGGTACTGCCTGATTCACAATCTGGAATAGAAGGTGGCAGTAATGCACTGTTAAACTGGATGCAAACTGCTTTAAAATAAGCCAAGCCAGACCTAAACATTCTGAAGCATACCATACCAAGCCGTATCGCTTGGTGGAAATGAGAGAACAAGTGAAATTAATGAATCATGCTCTCAAACTGAAAGACCACACTCTTCAATAAAGGGGGAACCAAACTGTTGAATGCAAACAGGGAATAACCCTTACATTATTCAGCACTCCACTTGTTCACACATTGTGGAACACTCGGATGGCAATGCGGAGGAAGGCTAGGCAAAGGTAAGGCTAACTTTATTGTTAAAAATAATACAGAAGAAATAATACATATTTAGTGAGGTGAACATGCACATATTTAATTGCTTCTTGATCTTTTCTTTTGTTCAGTGGCAACATGAAGCTGTTTACTCTTGAGTTCTTTGTGCCTTGCACAATAATATTATCTAGCCCATTTGCTTCTCCTTGCTAACACGGTGTTTACCTTATAAACAAGTAATGTGTTGATTACATTTATTTTAATTCTTGTTTTTGCGTGAAACATTACAGCCATGCTTCAAAAATAAACTTGAATAATGATGCATTTTTGGACAGATGCGACCATTGCTCAAGTGGAATATATAAGCCGAGAGACATGGTAAATAACACTAGGTACTTCTGACATGAGGAAAATATTCTATTAGAATTGCAATTACATTTGCTCCAGATGCCCCCCCCCCACCTCCTGGGTGACCCTTGATTGGAGTAGGAGAGTATAAAAAATGAATAATATGATCTCATAGGTGGATGTTTACTTATTATTTAATATCAAGTGATCACCTTGCAACCCCCTAGATTCTTCTTGCGATTTCTGTCGGGGTCCCAGCCATCATGTTGGAAACTACTGCTGCACAGATTAAGAGCAGAAAGGTTGCCAACCCTATTTCTTAGTGTAATCCACTGTAAAGCCTCAAAGTTAAGCATTGAACAAGACATCACATAATGATTCTTGAGTGAAGGATTACCAGGTGTTATCAGATAACTAACCTCACAAAATCACCACATGAGCAACGAGCTGAACATCAAGAAAAGACAAAATCCTCATCGTTCACTCCCAACCCCTTGGGCAAATGTGGAGCTGCAGATAATAACATTCCCTCCACAGAGGTTAAGGGGAACTTTGCTGTTCTCTTATGAATTTGACCATGAAAAGGTGACCGTGAAGAAAGATCGCTATCACTGAATGCATCTGGGTTCTTTAATGTTTATCTGCTGTTGTGCTTCAGTTATTAGCAAGTGGAATGGAGATCAATGGTGAGATCCGCAATGACACCACATTCGCATTGATTCAGCAAAATAACAGAAGGTGGGTGGAAGTCCATGTCTGTCTTAAAATAGACAGGGCATACTTCTGCCAAGGTCCAACTGTCTTCTGTTTGTCTGTCCTAAACAAGGAAGGTTGAGGCGCTGTCTCACGTCTCTGTTTTTCCCATGGCAGGGCCTACATCTTGGAGAAGAGGTTCTTACGGTGGCCAGGAGAGGCCACAACACTTACAAATTAAAACAAAATGTTTTGAACTGAGGTGACTGAACTACCACGTTTTCCAGAGTCAGTATCAAAATGATGACCTCACCTGCTGTGCTAACTCGGGGCCACAATACATCTCCGACTATTATCCTTGAATTGCTCCTTCTGGTGTTGAAGCATAATAAAACACAAGTGAAGGAATGGCTACAGTCAGCATCCACACACTCAAAAAACGGCTCTTTGGATGAACTCAATTCAATTATGTGCAGGATTTCCATCTAATAAATATATGTAGCCCCAATTCAAATAAAACACATCCATGCAACATAATGTAATGTAATTGAGTTGGGACTACATATATTTATTAGATGGAATCCAATCCAATGAGTCAGTTTTTTGATTGTATCACATAAACAAATGACTCATTGGATAAACTCAATTCAATTATGGGCAGAATTTCCATCTAATAAATATATGTAGTCTCAACTCAAATAAAGTGCATCCATGCATATAATTATTAGATGGAAATCCTGCCCATAATTGATAATAAATTATATTATAATAAATATATGTAGTCTCAACTCAAATAAAGTGCATCCATACATATAATTATTAGATGGAAATCCTGCCCATAATTGAATTGAGTTCATCCAATGAGTCATTTGTTTGTGTGATACAATAAAAAAAACTGACTAATTGGTTTGGATTCCATCTAATAAATATATGTAGTCCCAACTCAATTAAATTACATTATCTTGCATGGATGTGTTTTATTTGAGTTGGAGCTACATATATTTATTAGATGGAAATCCTGCACAAAATTGAATTGAGTTCATCCAATGCATCAGTTTTTGAGTGCACATTGCTTGTTCAAGTATTAACACCTCGCTAAATTTGTCACTTTGAATTATGAATAAGTTTCTAAGCTCTTGTACCTTGTCATGGTGACATAGTATACACCCTAAAAGACTGTGTTGCACTTAATTGATAATGTCTACAGTATTTTTTAGATGTTTTTGGGGTACATCTTTTCCCTCAGGACAAAAATTAATTAAAATTGACACAATGTTGATTTAGAATGCAAACACTCTCACTCTCAGTAAATTACTTTTTGTCGCCATTCGACAGGTGAAAATGTCATTAGCAGTGTCTCTAGCATTAAGTGGGTATCTACGGTAGTAAATGTGTGCATGTTTCTCTCACTAAATGTAGAAATATTTTAAAATGACCCATTATTAGAGGTAGAAGACCCAGGATTCAGTGAGTAAAAGTCCTACCATGTATTGCTTCTACCTCTGCACCTAAAACAGGTGATTTCATTGTTTAGCTCATCTACTTGAAGAGTTGTACTAATTAGAATCAGCTGGTTTAGTGGGCCGATGGAATAAATATGAGTTTTAACCGTTACACGCTGAAGTCAGGGTAGTCCACCTCTGCTTATCATACGGTTAGCCGCTTACCTTAGCCTTCAGTTCATCCAGCGGCACTGGCTCTGGCTTACAGAACGAGCACAACTAACTTGTAATGCCTCCGTGTTTTAAGCTTGCCCTGCACAATAATGTGAAGCCGGTTAGCCCGTGACACTTTTTGCATTCAAAATCAATATTGCACTTAAACTTGTTTATGTCCTGAGTGAAAAGATGAACCTTATTATCTAAAAATAGACCTCAGGTTGAAAAATACCAGCGTTGTTGTTGTGTGGGCCGCTGAAGAGGAGGTACTGCTGGCCCACCACCACAAGATGGTGCCCTGCTTGAAGTGCGGGCTTCAAGCACGAGAGGGCGTCAGAGCGACCGGGAGTGACAGCTGTCACCCATCATCCGTACCAGCTGTCACTCATCCACTACTCATCACCACCACCATAAAGGCCGGACTGCAACTCCACCTCCCCGCCGAGAAATCAGCTACCATTCAGGTAATTTCTCTGCTGAACCTGATTCGAGCATTAGTCTGATCTCTTTTGCAGCCATTTTCCTGGGACGGATTCCCTGTCTGCTGAGTTGGCGTTTGGTGTGGACTGGTACGGCTTCGCCTCCCACCCCACCCAGATAAGTGGTTGTCTCAGGAGCTGTTTGAGTGTGTTATCGGAGGTGGAGGTTCTCCCTCCTAACTGAACACTGACTGTGGGATTACTGAGTGTGCGAACTCACACTCATCAGTACTGTTTCTGTTCTCTGCCAGCAGTACCGGGTCTGACTGCTGAAGACAGTGGCCACCTGGGGCGCAGGGCTTGGCGGCTCCGGTGTTCTTCAGATCCGTTGGTGGTGGAAGCTGTGTGGGATCCGGCTCTTCCCTCGCCAGACGTCTTCTATCTTCGAGCCTGCCCACACGTCACCTTGTGTATAATTGACATTCCACCATATTGGTATTGTCTGTACTTCGTTGTGCGATTCACAACATTAAATTGTTACTTTTTGGCTTATCCATTGTCCATTCATTAACGCCCCCTGTTGTGGGTCCGTGTCACGACACTTTCACAACAGGATTTCTCGGCCAGCGTCATGGATCCCGAGGGGCGTCAACCATCGCTTGAACAGCCAATGGAAGAGCGAGGTGCACAGGCGCCAGCAGGAGGCGTGTTAGGTGGGCTGCAGCACATCTTAACCTCTTTTACTGCTCGGTTGGACTTAGTTACCGAGCAGAGCATTATTCTCAATCGAAGGATGGAGGCTCTCACCGCGCAGGTGGAAGCGCATGCTCAGGGCGCTGCTGCAGCACCTCCTCCTGCTGACCATATGCCAGAGACAGACATTCCACTGGTCGTTCAACGAACCCCCCCACCTTCTGCTGAAGCATACATAAGCCCTCCGGAGCTGTACGGAGGCTGTGTGGAGACGTGCGCGGACTTCTTAATGCAGTGCTCGCTCGTCTTTTCACAGCGTCCCGTCATGTATGCGTCAGACGCTAGCCGGGTGGCTTACGTTATAAATTTGCTTCTAGGAGAGGCACGCGCCTGGGCTATGGCGCTCTGGGAGCAGAATTCACGGCTCCTAACGATTTACACTGAGTTTGTGAGGCAGTTCCGACAGGTGTTCGACCACCCTCATAGAAGCGAGACCGCTTCAAGCGTGCTGCTGTCGATACGACAGGGGTGTCGAAGCGCAGCGAAGTATGCAGTCGACCTCCGCATCGCGGCAGCGCGAGCTGGCTGGAATGCTGTTGCGCTCCGCGCCGCCTTTGTAAACGGACTGTCTCTGGTCCTTAAGGAGCACCTGGTGGCGAAGGATGAGCCGCGGGATTTAGACGGGCTTATCGACCTGGTTATACGGTTAGACAACCGATTAACAGAACACCGACGGGAGCGAGACGAAGGGCGTGGTCAGGCACAAGCTGTCACTCTTCCTCCCGGGTCCGAAAGGGAGCCGACTTCCCCACGCTCCACAGCCAGGGCTCTCCACGTGACGACAGCTCCCCCTGCTGACGTTGCTATGGAAACGAGCAGGGCCAAAAAGCAATCAGATCAGAGACAAAGGAGGCTGATCCGTGGAGAGTGTTTTCTCTGCAGCTCAACCGAGCACACACAGAAAGAATGCCCCAAACGGTCAAAACAGCAGCACTCGTCCTTAGAGACTGGGCTAAGGGTGGGTCACAACACCCACGTGGGGAGACCCCGACAATCTGCACGTATCCCAGTCACGATCCTGAGTGGGGATCTAACCCTTCACGCCCCAGCACTGGTGGACACGGGGTCAGAGGGGAATCTGCTGGATAGCAGATGGGCAAAGGAGGTTGGGCTCCCTCTAGTGGCCTTACCGTCACCATTGTCGGTGCGGGCACTAGATGGCACCCTTCTTCCACTAATCACACACCAGACACAGCCAGTGACATTGGTGGTGTCTGGGAATCACAGGGAGGAGATTGTGTTTTATGTAACACCTTCTACCTCCCGAGTGATTTTGGGTTTTCCATGGGTGTTAAAACACAATCCCCGGATTGATTGGCCGTCTGGGGTTGTGGTTCAGTGGAGCAAAACCTGCCATCGGGAGTGTTTAGGATCCTCGGTTCCACCCGGTGTGACAGCTAAGGAGGAGGTTTTAGTCCCCCCCAATCTGGCGGCGGTGCCGGCCGAGTACCATGACCTTGCTGACGTCTTCAGCAAGGATCTGGCACTCACGCTGCCCCCGCACCGTCCGTACGATTGTGCCATTGATTTGATACCGGGCGCTGAGTACCCGTCCAGCAGGCTGTACAACCTCTCACATCCGGAACACGAATCAATGGATACCTACATCCGGGACTCGTTAGCTGCCGGGTTGATCCGTAACTCCACCTCCCCGATGGGTGCTGGTTTCTTTTTTGTGGGCAAGAAGGACGGCGGACTCCGTCCATGCATTGATTACAGAGGACTGAACGAGATCACGGTTCGCAACCAATACCCGTTACCGCTGTTGGATTCAGTGTTCACGCCCCTGCATGGAGCCCAAATTTTCACGAAATTGGATCTTAGGAATGCTTATCACCTGGTTCGGATCCGGGAGGGAGACAAGTGGAAGATGGCATTTAACACCCTGTTAGGTCACTTTGAGTACCTGGTCATGCCGTTCGGCCTCACCAATGCGCCCGCGACGTTCCAAGCATTGGTTAATGACGTCTTGCGGGACTTCCTGCATCGGTTTGTCTTCGTATATCTAGACGATATACTCATCTTTTCTCCGGATCCTGAGACCCATGTCAAGCATGTACGTCAGGTCTTACAGCGGTTGTTGGAGAATCGGCTGTTTGTGAAGGGCGAGAAGTGCGAGTTCCACCGCACTTCTTTGTCCTTCCTGGGGTTCATAATCTCCTCCAACTCCATCGCCCCTGATCTGGCCAAGGTTGCGGCGGTGAGAGATTGGCCCCAACCAACAAACCGTAGGAAACTACAACAGTTCCTCGGTTTTGCAAATTTCTACCGGAGGTTCATCAGGGGCTACAGTAAGGTAGTTAGCCCCCTGACAGCCCTGACCTCTCCAAAAGTCCCGTTCACCTGGTCGGATCGGTGTGAAGCCGCGTTTAGGGAGTTGAAACGCCGGTTCTCGACTACACCAGTTCTGGTGCAGCCCGATCCCAATCGCCAGTTCGTAGTTGAAGTGGATGCCTCTGACTCAGGGATAGGAGCCGTGCTATCCCAGAGCGGGGAGTCCGACAAGGTTCTCCATCCATGTGCCTACTTTTCCCGCAGGTTGACCCCAGCTGAACGGAACTATGACGTCGGCAATAGGGAACTTCTTGCGGTGAAGGAGGCTCTTGAGGAGTGGAGACACCTGTTGGAGGGAGCATTGGTACCATTTACGGTTTTCACGGACCATCGGAACCTGGAGTACATTCGGACCGCCAGGCATCTGAACCCCAGGCAAGCCCGCTGGTCGCTGTTCTTCGGGCGTTTTGACTTCCGGATCACCTACCACCCCGGGACAAAAAACCAACAATCTGACGCCCTGTCCCGGGTGCATGAAGAGGAGGTCAAGACCGAGCAGTCAGACCCCCCTGAAACCATCATCCCCGAGTCCACTGTCGTGGCCACCCTTACCTGGGACGTGGAGAAGACCGTCCGGGAGGCCCTGACACGGAGCCCGGACCCGGGGACAGGTCTGAAGGACAAATTGTACGTCCCACCAGAGGCCAGGGCTGCGGTCCTTGACTTCTGTCACGGTTCCAAGCTCTCCTGTCATCCAGGGCTGCGAAGGACCGTGGCAGTGGTCCGGCAGCGCTTCTGGTGGGCGTCTATGGAAGCCGACGTCCGGGAGTATGTCCAGGCCTGCACCACCTGTGCCAGGGGCAAAGCCGACCACCACAAGGCCCAAGGCCTCCTCCAGCCTCTGCCCGTGCCTCATCGCCCCTGGTCTCACATTGGCCTGGACTTTGTCACGGGCCTCCCGCCGTCCCAGGGCATGACTTCCATCCTCACGATAGTGGACCGGTTCTCCAAGGCGGCCCACTTCGTGGCCCTCCCGAAGCTCCCGACAGCCCAGGAGACTGCAGACCTCCTGGTCCACCATGTCGTGCGTCTGCATGGGATTCCATCGGACATTGTCTTGGATCGTGGTCCTCAGTTCTCCTCCCAGGTCTGGAGGAGTTTCTGCAGGGAACTGGGGGCCACCGTCAGTCTCTCATCTGGGTACCACCCCCAGACGAACGGGCAGGCAGAGCGGACGAACCAGGAACTGGAGCAGGCCCTCCGCTGCGTGACCTCCGCGCACCCGACGGCCTGGAGTGACCATCTGGCCTGGATCGAGTACGCTCATAATAGCCAAGTTACATCTGCCACCGGCCTCTCCCCATTTGAAGTGTGTTTGGGCTACCAGCCCCCATTGTTTCCGCTAGTGGAGGGAGAGGTCGGGGTGCCCTCGGTCCAGGCCCATCTGAGGAAGTGCCGTCGGGTGTGGCGTACCGCCCGCTCTGCCCTGCTCAGAGCCCGGACGAGGGCTAAGGCCCATGCAGACCGCCGGCGTTCCCCGGCCCCTGCATACCAGCCCGGGCAGGAGGTCTGGCTATCCACAAAGGACATCCCCCTGCAGGTGGAATCCCAGAAGCTAAAGGACAGGTACATTGGACCATTTCCCATACTCAAAGTCCTCAGTCCGGCCGCAGTGAAGCTGAAGCTGCCAGCTTCACTGCGGATACACCCCGTCTTTCATGTGTCGAGACTCAAGCCCTGCCATACCTCACCACTGTGTGCCCCGGGACCAGCGCCGCCTCCTGCCCGGATCATCGACGGGGAGCCCACGTGGACAGTACGCCGGCTCCTGGACGTCCGTCGAAAGGGCCGGGGGTTCCAGTATCTGGTGGACTGGGAGGGGTATGGACCTGAAGAACGCTCCTGGGTGAAAAGGAGCTTCATCCTGGACCCGGCCCTCCTGGTCGACTTCTACACCCGTCACCCGGACAAGCCTGGTCGGGTGCCAGGAGGCGCCCGTTGAGGGGGGGTCCTGTTGTGTGGGCCGCTGAAGAGGGGGTACTGCTGGCCCACCACCACAAGATGGCGCCCTGCTTGAAGTGCGGGCTTCAAGCACGAGAGGGCGTCAGAGCGACCGGGAGTGACAGCTGTCACCCATCATCCATACCAGCTGTCACTCATCCACTACTCATCACCACCACCATAAAGGCCGGACTGCAGCTCCACCTCCCCGCCGAGAAATCAGCTACCATTCAGGTAATTTCTCTGCTGAACCTGATTCGAGCATTAGTCTGATCTCTTTTGCAGCCGTTTTCCTGGGACGGATTCCCTGTCTGCTGAGTTTCTCCCTCCTAACTGAACACTGACTGTGGGATTACTGAGTGTGCGAACTCACACTCATCAGTACTGTTTCTGTTCTCTGCAGCAGTACCGGGTCTGACTGCTGAAGACAGTGGCCACCTGGGGCGCAGGGCTTGGCGGCTCCGGTGTTCTTCAGATCCGTTGGTGGTGGAAGCTGGAGGCTCTTCTCTCGCCAGACGTCTTCTATCTTCGAGCCTGCCCACACGTCACCTTGTGTATAATTGACATTCCACCATATTGGTATTGTCTGTACTTTGTTGTGCGATTCACAACATTAAATTGTTACTGTTTGGCTTATCCATTGTCCGTTCATTAACGCCCCCTATTGTGGGTCCGTGTTACGACACTTTCACAACAGTTGTTTTAAAAAAACGAGCTAAACATTGCAAAACATACCTTATTTCAGGCTATGATTTTATACCATCCACTAAGGTGCACATAATGTATGGATGTAGTCACAAAGTTGATGTATGCTCCCATGTTGAGACCATTCCCACTGTCTTGTTCACAGCTGGAACAAACGTAATTTTGGCCAAAGCGGAAATTACTTCTAAGCTAGCCTCTGCACAGAAGTAATAAAGTAGGTGGTGCTGCATATCATAACAATAACCAAAATATCAGGAAATGTCTGCTTTTGTATCATATAAAGAAATAAAGCATAGAGAGAAGGAGGATAAAAATGACAGACTGTGCAGCTAAGATAAAAATGGGATGTCTAAAAGCATTCACCCTCTCACAGTTTGGACTTGCTGCTTCCTACGTGCTCCAAAATATACCTTCCTTCCTGTCATGCCACTTAAAATTGATCCACAGGAAAAAAAAAAAGTATATTCTTGGCCACACAGATTATATTCACAGAGACTGAAGGGAGAAGAAACCAGGTTTTTTTTCCACCTTGCAGCTTTATGTGACAATTAACAGTGTAAAAATGATGCAGTTGGATATTTGAGCTGATTACAGAGGGAGGCTTTTGGTGCGGGATGTTTTTCTTGTTGTGTGTAGTTGACACGAACAAGATAAATAAGAAGACGGGCAGTGGAGGTACAGAGGACATAACATCCTGCAAAGGTCAGGAAACAGTTTTGGACCCGCAAAATTATAGGGGCACAAAGCCTGCTCCTGTTCAGCCCTTTTCATCCGGCAAATTGACCTTCCATCAGTTTTGGACTACAGGGAGCTATTTGTAAGTTGGCAGCCATCAAGGCTGAAAAATGTCTTGCAGCTCCTCCGCAATCAGCCCTGCTGAGCTCTGACCAGATCCAGAGCAGCACGATGGGTTTTGTCTGACTGTGCCGCTGCCACCGGGCTGTCAGACGGTTCAGTAATAAGTGAACCGCTGCACATATCTAGATGCTTTTTCCATCTGGTCTGTGTACAGAGGAGAGAGATCGGCAGCTCCGGAAATGAAGATGATTTATAATACATGAGGAAAACGGTGTCACTGATCCTGCCAGAACGGGAAACACAATAAGAGGTGTCAGCAAACACTAAAAGCAGAGAATGAGGTAATATACATGAACACAGAAAAACAAAACAACGTTCAGCTCCACATGCCAAAGGATAATGAGGAACTCGTCTGATTTGATGGATGCAGCTTTGTAGGTAGGGAGGATAATAAACTACAGTATCAAAGGCGCCTTCATGCACATGGAGCATTTGCTCCATGTGCATGAAGGCAGCTTTAAAAGGGCACAATTTAAAAGGGATCTGTTGTGCAAAATGTATGATTATCTCCCTTTTACAATTTCATATATTTTGCACCAGCTACCCTCATCTTCATTGTTAATTCTGTCTGTTTTGTCTGACTGCACTCTCTTGCCTCCTGTCTTCCCTCATCTTTGATTCGTCTGACCACGCCCTCTTCCTGAATGTTCTCCACACTTGTGTCTAATTTTCCCCGATTACCACCAGTGTATTTAAACCCTGCTAGTCCAATGTTCTCTTCCAGTTTGTTGAGCATTATGTTCACATTTCAGCCTTACCAGAGCCTTGTTATGCCTAGTATTAGTACCTGCCTGTGTTTTGACCCTGCCTTGCTTTGTGACCTCATTTTTTGTCTCTGCCTCTGTACTCTGCATCACCGTGCCTCTGAACTATGCTTGTTTTTGGACCACGCCTTTGCTTCACGTCTGCCTGTTACCTCCACTTCGCTGATTGTTATACTGTGTACCGAACCTTTCCAGACAAAGGTTTTTTGATTACTCCAACATTTTTGTCTGCAAGTCTGCATATGCATCCTACAACTTTCTGTGCCACGCCTCCTCAAATCTTGACAATCATAGTTATTAACACCTGCACCCAAGCCACTCGTTATGAAAACTACTGCCCAGCTCACAAAATTATGTATTAATCAAACACCCCAAACCAGGGGTATCTAACATGTTAGCCATAGTTACCTTGGCAATTATGAGATAGATTTTACCCATTTATGGGTTGACCAAGAGTTAGGTGAAGTCAGGGACTGTCAAGATGGTGACATCCAAAACCACCCAACTTCAGCTTTGAGCCAGTCTACAGAAAACCTGTCACCAGTGTCAGAGTGGGTTAGAGCAATGCTTCCTGTGTGTGTCTTGTAACCTGAGCTTTTCTGTTCCTTGTTTTCATAGCCAGACTTGCCATGTGCCCAGATTGAGTCCCACCCCGTGAAACTGTTGCCTCTCCCCACGCTTATAAAGACACCATGTGCATGTACGGCGTTACAGAGATTCCTCCCCCAGGTGTGGATTAGAGCAGAATAAACAAAGGTCTGTCTTTTCCCTGATGGGGAGACCTTCAAGCTGTAACATCACATTAAAATGCACCAGTATCAAACTGAGAAAATGCTCCAATATGCTGTCTTTATATTGACAAATGTAACAATTATTTATCTGGTGTCACATAAACTTAAGCTCAATTGTCGAATGACGTTTTTTTCTATTTAAAAAAGTCTCACAGTCAGCACATACAGGAGGCTCTAAAAGTATCAATCTCAATCTGCATTTGTAGTTTGTGAACTGAAGCGCTTGGTGTTTCTTCATTACTGACTAACACGATATTGAATATAGAAATAAACTGAAAAAATAATGAGCAAGAGGAAAAGAATTCAAAACAGTCGTGCCTCTGCTAAAATATTATACTGCGTGTTCAGATGCATTTAGCCACAAAACCTACAAGTAAAAACAAATACCAAGAAAAAGAATAAATAAATAAAAGAAATCGAGCGATTCAAGATAAGTTAGCATCGTCCGCTTCTGAAGTTTTCTGTCTTCTGTTTTAAAATGATTTGCAGAGAAAAGGGGGGGAAAAGTGAATGACAGCTCCAGATCTATTTGATTTCTAATTATGTGCACGATATTTTTGATTGAAAGAAAGCCATGAATATTAAGCACGCTCTGCAGGAGGCACTTCATCATCACCGTCGTCAGAAACAGAAAAAGATGCAGACAGACAGAAGCACGAAGATGGGTGTTTCAGCTGCAGTACCAATAATTACATTTGACAGAGGCCACGGATCAATGGCAAACAACTGCATTAATACGGAACTGCTGAATTAAAATGCACCATGATACCAGGGTCCCAGCTGCATTCACTGACTCCTGCATATTGTGCCTGAAAGTAACATTCCTATTTTGCAGAAAAAGATTTAAAAAGTAAAAGAAGAATGCCGCTAACAAGGTTAATAAATATGTCCTGTAAATGAAGACGATCAATACAGCAAGCTGAAACAATACATCCAGAAGTGACTGAAAGTGCAGTTTGTTTATGCGGCTCAGCAGAGGGCAAGGAAACTGAATGTTAACAACGTGACGTTTGTGACATTTATTCTGGTTCGTGCCACTTGAAATGTCATTAGATAAAACTCCATACAGAGTAAATGTCATAAAGAAATTATATTGAAGATCTATGAACATCAGCAACTGTAACTGCTGTTGATAATTTGCAGTATGTTGACAGAGTCGTGTCAGTTTTGTCTGGGTCCTTGTTGGGGTTTATCTGATCCTTGTCTGACTACAGTCAGGGTTGTCCCGTATATTTGGTACAAGACGAACATGGTCTCAGTGGATAATGAACTCTGTCAGGGTTTCAGCTTATCACAGATTCTATGATTTTAAAGTAGGGCTGAGGGTTGGGGAGTGTCCCTTATGGAGGTTTCAGGATGTACCTCTGCTTGTTTGCAGATGTACCATTGTTCTGATGTATTCTGACCATAATATCCAATTTGGATGTGATGGTATCCACCCAGAAATAGTGAAATGGAGCATAGCACAGGTTCTACCAGGAAGACTCGGGTTTTAGTTTTCATTAATTAATGATCAGCTGATCTTAATTTTGGGATCAACAGCGACCGATAGGAAACACCAATGCTAGTTAAAGATGCAATCATGATTGACTCTCGTCTGTTTGCAGATGCTGTCTGAGGCGTTGCCTCCTCCACCCCGCTGCCTTCTGGTTGGTTCCTGTTGTGCCATTGTGTTCCACTGCCTCCAGTTGGTCCCTGTCTCACCTCTACCTGTGCCTCCTCCTCTTGTCACCTTCGCTTTATTCTTGCATCCACCCTGGTTGCCATCTTGCGCCGCACCCTCCTCCACTCCACCGCCACCCGTTGGTCCCCATCCACCGCCGGGGGTAGGCTCCGCCCTGTTGACACCCAAAGTGTGATTCTGCTGCAAATCATGAATTGTCCTCAAACCGTTAATAATTTTGCTGCAAACCATGAATAAAATATCCCACAAAATGTGAATGCAGGCCTCGCTAAAATGAAAGTCGCAAAACATGAATACCATTTTCTTTAGGATTTTCTTAAAAAGAAGACCTGAAAGTTCAGCTACAATTTGCCAGAAGATACATCTGAGATGCTAGACTAGATTTGATGTTTTGGTGAAGAAAATCCTCCTCTATACCAATTCATCATGAAACTGTATAACTAGGGATACAAAATACAAAACATGCACTATGCACAATTTCGCCAACCACAGCCAGATAAGCCTGTAACTTCTTCTGGGTTGTCTGGGTGTCTTGGTGGCTTTCCTCACTCTTCTCCTTCTTGCACAGTCACTCAGTTTTTTGAGAACTGTCTACTCCACATAGATTTACCATAGAGTGCCATACTGTATTTCTTCATAGTTGATGTAAATAAAGTTCAAGACATATTCACTGACTTGGAAATGTTTATGTATCCATCCCCTGACTTGTCTGAAGAAACTGACAGTAAAACTGATTTACAGGTGTTATACAAAAGAGGCCCATTACTTATGCAACCCATCATCTTGGCTTTTATATTTTTAATTAATTTATATGAAGTTGTAGAGGTTTGGTTTGAGTTTGTGTTTAAGAAAGATAATTTTAGAAATTTTTATATTGAGAAGCCTGATTTACTTCTTGCATTTGAAAAGGCATAAATAAATTAAGATATGTGAATTACCAAGGGACCAAATACTTTTGCAAGGCGCAGTCCATTTATGATCATATTTAATTTTGTACTGTAATTTTGTGTGATTCAAAAAAAATTATTGAACTGGAAAATTGAATTGTCTACTGAAAGGACACCACATGATATGAAAACATTTCATAGTTTCAGTTTTTCTGTGATATTACTTTGTAAATGTTATTTCATCATTTTGGGGACAAACAGCTGATTCCTAATTTTTTTTAAGAGCTATCTCTGATTTAAACAGATATTCACTAAATCTTTACAAATTTGATGAATTTTTGATAAAATATATGAAATTATAATATGTAAATATTTCTGCTTCTTTATCATCAGTTATGATTCTCAGCATTCGACACATCGCAAATAGGCATATATGCCTAATGTGCATATGTTTAATGTATATTTCTCTTACTCAGCTGTGGCTTTAGCATGGCAGAATAAACAGTAAAATCAAAGAAGTGCTTGAGTTGTTGATTAGTTGAATATATTTTGTAAAATGTACACATTTTCTATCTTGTTCTTGTGGTTTGATCCATTAATTATTAAAAAAAATTAATTTATAGTGGCACAAAATATCCGTGATCGTAAAGAACTTTACGTTTTGCTAGATATGCGTTCACGTTTTGTGAGATCGTTTTTTTCAGTACTCACGTTTTGCAGTTCACGGTTTGAGGATAATTCATGATTTGCAGTAGATTCACATTTTGGGGTAAACAGCCCCTGCCTTCTTCCGATGGCAGGATCAGAGTTCAGTATACCTCAATGCCATCAGGAATGGTGCCCAGCTCTAAAACAAATACTCTCATTTGTGCAATTTTAAATCTATGGAATAAATGTTCAAGTCTCCAATCTCCTGAGTCTTAATGGTAGAATTGCAATGAAATCTGCTTTGGGAGCACTAGTGGGGAATCCTGGTTTCAATGAGTAAAACTCCTACCATGTATTGCTTCTACCTGTACACCTAAATCAGGTGATTCCACTAATTTGTTCATCTCCCTGCCTGAAGAGCTGAATCAGCTGATTAGAATCAGATGGTTGAGTGGGAGGATGGAACAAATATGTAGTGGGATTTTTACACACTGAAACTCAGCGGATCATAGGTTTATTTTTCATATTGTTCCTTTGTGCTCAGAATATGAACTGTGTAAACAGTAAAAACGAGTTGTACACACCCCAGCTGGACTTGTCCTGTGCGTTGTAGACAGTGTGCCGCAGACCGGCAACTTTCAGTGTGCAAACATGAAAATTGGCTGTGCAACAAGAATGATTCTTGTCAGAATAACTGTATTTACAATGAACTGTAGCGTTTCACTAAATATGTAGCGCAGTCGCTGAGCCAAACAATGCAGAGTATATTACATTAGTCTGAACACTTTGTGTCTTTTTTCCCCCTATTATCATCTACCCTCTGTGATCAGCTTTTATCTTCCAGCAGGTGAAATTGCTTGCCAGCTTTGTGCATCACTTTGAGCATCCCCTGGTGAGAGTAAAGCAGCTACCAACTTCTCTTCTATGTTTTCTGTTTTGGTCTAGCGACAGCCCACCAAGACTCCTCCTGGCACTCCAGCTGGCTGCTCAGCTATTGTGCCGGAGTTAATGGCTACAGGCTCCTGTTAGCTGTGCGATATAGTCCGACTTTTTCCTGTCTGATCTGTGGACTCCCCCCACAACAAGACCACTGATCCATTCTAAATCACAGTTTCTCATACCGGAACAGTATCAGGAAATATACAGAGGCAGACGGACACTGTTACATACTGACCGTGCCCAAGCTGCTGTGTCTGTGAGTGAATGCATGACTGTGACAGTTCTCTGCCGTGCAGTTATCAGTAGCCAACAGAGCATACACACAATCACACACACTCAAAAAATGGCTCTTTGGATGACGTTACGTGCAGAATTTCCATCTAATTAACATACGAGGTCTATTAGAAAACTAACCGGCAGTTTTATTAAAAAAAAAAAAACTATATGGATTTGAATCACGTGCGATTACACCAGACATGCTTGAACCCTCGTGCGCATGCGTGAGTTTTTTCACGCTTGTCGGTGACGTCATTCGCCTGTGGGCAGGCTTTGAGTGAGCACTGGTCCAGCCCTCTCGGCTGAAATCCTTTGTCTGAGACGCTGCTGGAGACGGCACGCGTTGCTTTATCAAAATTTTTTTCAGAACCTGTGAGGGATATCCGAGTGGACACTATTCAAGAAATTCAGCTGGTTCTTGGTGAAAAGTTTAACGGCTGATGAGAGATTGTGGAGTTTCTTTCGCTTTAAGGACAGCTCACAAAGCGGATCGGCGCGGCGCGGTCGGAGGTGGCGTCCGTCTGGCTGTTTCGAGCTGAAAACTTTTTCAGCTCCACATTTCAGGCTCTGTTCACCCAGGTCGTCGTCAAAGAACAGAGAAGTTTCAGAAGAAGTCGGCATGAGGAGTTTATGCGGACATTCCACTGTTAAAGGAGATTTTGTAATGAAAGAACGTGCGGGCAAATTCGCCGAGTCGGTTCCGTGACGCCGCCGCAAATCCGTCTGCGCCACGACAGGAAAAACACCTCCGTGTTGAAAACCATTTGTAAAATTCAGGCGGCTTTTGATGGCTTTCAACAAGTGAGTATCTGAGAAATTGTTTAACAGCTGGGCATGTTCCAACTTGTCCGTTAAGGTTTCCAATGGAGGTGAGTTTTTTTTTACCTTCGTCTTTTATCAAAAGTGAAACCTTTTATCCCTTTTAAATTGTTTGAACAAGTCATGCACGCTATTATTTCTTCTCGTTTATACTACTGCAATGCACTTTATTCGGGGATTAGCCATAACGCACTTTCCCGACTGCAGTTAGTCCAGAATTCAGCGGCTCGACTTTTAACAGGGGCCAGAAAGAGTGAGCATATTATCCCAATTTTGTCTTCTCTGCACTGGCTCCCTGTACGTTTTAGAATTGATTTTAAGATACTTTTGTTTGTTTTTAAAGCTCTGAATGGACTGGCCCCACAATATATCATCAACTGCCTCCAGGTCTACACTCCAGCACGAGCTCTGAGGTCTGAGGGCCAGTCCCAGCTCATGGTGCCTAGGACGAGACTTAAAACTCGAGGGGACAGAGCCTTCTCCGTGGTCGGTCCCCACATGTCCGATCTGCTCCCACTGTGGAGTGTTTTAAGTCCCGTCTTAAGGCCCATTTTTATTCCTTGGCTTTTAACACCGCGTGAGTTGTATGGTCCTTGTGTCTTATTTTATTTTTATTTTATTGAAATTTATTTTTTTTATCATGGTTTTTATCTATTTATGTATTATTTTATCTTATCTATTTTATTGTTATTATTGCTATTTTCCGTGTCTATGCTTTTGTTGTGCAGCACTTTGGAGACTCGGGTCTGTTTAAATGTGCTTTATAAATAAAGTGGATCGTATTGGATTGGATTGGGTCCAGCCCGACATGCGAATCTGCCCGCACGTTCTTTCATTACAAAATCTTCTTTAACAGTGGAATGTCCGCATAAACTCCTCATGCCGACCTCTTCTGAAACTTCTCTGTTCTCTGACGACGACCTGGGTGAACAGAGCCTGAAATGTGGAAGTTTTCAGCTTGAAACGGCGAGACGCCGCCGCCTCGGAGCGCAGATCGCCGTGAGGCGCCGTGGGCCATCCTTAAAGTGACACTTACAGACCAAAATCTCTCATCAGCCATTAAAAGTTTTACCGAAAACCAGCTAAATTTATTGAATGGTGTCCACTCAGTTGTGACTTACAGTTTTTGAAAAAATTTTGATCAAACAAAGCAGCAGTCTCTGAGTCATTCCTAAACAATGAAAAAAACGACAAGAGGGTGGGCCACTCCTCACTCAAAGACTGCCCACAGGCGAATGACGTAACCGACAGGCGTGAAAAAACTCTTGCATGCCCACGAGGGTTCAAGCATGTCTGATGTAATCACACGTGATTCAAATCCATATGGTTTTTGAAAAAAATAATAAGGTCGGATACTTTTCTAACAGACCTCATATGTAGCCCCAACTCAATTAAAACACATCCATGGAAGATAATGCAATTTAATTGAGTTGGGACTACATATAGTTATTAGATGGAATCCAATCCAGTGACTCAGTTTTTTGAGTGTATCACCCAAACAAATGACTCACTAGATGAACTCAATTCAATTATGGGCAGGATTTCCATCTAATAAATATATGTAGTCCCAACTAAATTAAATTAAATTATCTTGCATGGATGTGCTTTATTTAATCCTGCACATAATTTAATTGAGTTCATCCAATCTAGTTTTTTTGAGTGACCATATATATATATATATATATATATATATATATATATATATATATATACATATATATATATAAAATACAAATAATGGATAGTAAGGAGTCCAACATAGAGAAATATTGGATGAAGAAAAGTTATATTGGACAAGGCGTAGCTGAGTCCAATATAACTTTTCTTCATCCAATATTTCTTTATGTTGGACAACTTGCCATTCATCAATTGTTATGTTCTCCACCCCCCTCCCAAATTAAGCAAACAACAAAGAGTCAAGTAAATTAGATAAATTAATTTTGTTGTGAACAGCATATGAATGCTTCTAAAACGTCAGTAGCGTGCTTGTCTACCTTCTTAGTGTTTTTGGCATCCTTGGAGTTCAATATTTCCACCGGTTCCTCCTCTGTGAACTCAGCAAACCTCACTGGCAGACAATTTTCTGCTGTTGTTGACATGTTTGTTGCCATTTTTTCAACCAGCGTCTGTCAGCAAGTTCCTGACCTCCGCTACGTCATTAGTGATGTCATCTCATGAATGATTGTATGCTGCGCTCTGATTGGCTAGCTGTTGGCAGTAAGCTCTAACACTGTTGGTCAGTGGGAACCGATCCAATATAACTTTTGGTCCGAGCCTTTTTGAATCCCTTTGGATACAACATAACTTTCTGGTGCGAAGCATGCCAAAATACAGGTAAATGATGGACAGAAAGGCTAATCTGTGATTATTGCAATCTGAGTGGAGACTATATATATATATATATATATATATATATATATACACTCAACAAAAATATAAACGCAACACTTTTAGTTTTGCTCCCATTTTGTATGAGATGAACTCAAAGATCTAAAACTTTTTCCACATACACAATATCACCATTTCCCTCAAATATTGTTCACAAACCAGTCTAAATCTGTGATAGTGAGCACTTCTCCTTTGCTGAGATAATCCATCCCACCTCACAGGTGTGCCATACCAAGATGCTGATTAGACACCATGATTAGTGCACAGGTGTGCCTTAGACTGCCCACAATAAAAGGCCACTCTGAAAGGTGCAGTTTTGTTTTATTGGGGGGGGATACCAGTCAGTATCTGGTGTGACCACCATTTGCCTCATGCAGTGCAACACATCTCCTTTGCATCATCCGTGAAGAGAACACCTCTCCAACGTGCCAAACGCCAGCGAATGTGAGCATTTGCCCACTCAAGTTGGTTATGACGACGAACTGGAGTCAGGTCGAGACCCCAATGAGGACGACGAGCATGCAGATGAGCTTCCCTGAGACGGTTTCTGACAGTTTGTGCAGAAATTCTTTGGTTATGCAAACCGATTGTTCCAGCAGCTGTCCGAGTGGCTGGTCTCAGACGATCTTGGAGGTGAACATGCTGGATGTGGAGGTCCTGGGCTGGTGTGGTTACACGTGGTCTGCGGTTGTGAGGCTGGTTGGATGTACTGCCAAATTCTCTGAAATGCCTTTGGAGACGGCTTATGGTAGAGAAATGAACATTCAATACACGAGCAACAGCTCTGGTTGACATTCCTGCTGTCAGCATGCCAGTTGCACGCTCCCTCAAATCTTGCGACATCTGTGGCATTGTGCTGTGTGATAAAACTGCACCTTTCAGAGTGGCCTTTTATTGTGGGCAGTCTAAGGCACACCTGTGCAGTAATCATGGTGTCTAATCTGCTGTGGAGGGGATCTCTGCTCCCCTCCACAGCATGTCTTTTTCCTGGTTCTCTCCCTCAGCCCCAACCAGTCCTAGCAGAAGACTGCCCCTCCCTGAGCCTGGTTCTGCTGGAGGTTTCTTCCTGTTAAAAGGGAGATTTTCCTTCCCACTGTAGCCAAGTGATTGCTCACAGGGGGTCGTTTTGACCGTTGGGGTTTTACATAATTATTGTATGGCCTTGCCTTACAATATAAAGCGCCTTGGGGCAACTGTTTGTTGTGATTTGGCGCTATATAAAAAATTGATTGATTGATTGATTGATTGATCTTGATATGGCACACCTGTGAGGTGGGATGGATTATCTCAGCAAAGGAGAAGTGCTCACTATCACAGATTTCGACTGGTTTGTGAACAATATTTGAGGGAAATGGTGATATTGTGTATGTGGAAAAAGTTTTAGATCTTTGAGTTCATCTCATACAAAATGGGAGCAAAACCAAAAGTGTTGTGTTTATATTTTTGTTGAGTGTATATATATATATATATATATATATATATATATATATATATATATATATACACACACACACACACTCACATAGACACATGCAATCTGGAACCTGTTAGGTACAGACCTTTTCCTTTCTTGCTAATCCTCATTTATTTACTCTCTTTGCCCCCTCCTGTCACCTCTGATCCATATTATCCTCTTAACTCAAACAACTTAATCATTCCTCTTCCATCAGCCGCCCCGCTTCCATTAAGGTCACTACAGGTCGGACGCATCGCCCCGCCCGCACCAGTGTATGACCTTGTGCAGCAGCAGGTGTGCTCACGTTAAACATCAGCAAGCCAAATACGGGTGTCATCATCTCGGAGATCATACTGCATGAGCATGAGTGCCTCTCTGGCTCCCTCCCTTTGATTCTCACTCACACACGTTCTCTGCAATAACAGTTTCACACCCTTCCCCTCTCCACTGGGAGACAAACATTAAAGAGCTTTCTCGTAATGAGGGAAAACTACAGAGAAAAGACCAAACTAGACACAGACACACAAATAAATGCGCGCACGCACACACATGCAAGGAGTACGCAGGAGTTACGTAAAAGTTACGTTAAAAAAAATGCATAAATATAAAAGGGGATGCTAATGCTTGATGGTCGTTAAAAGGGCACTAACAGTCATGTTTGTTTGCACACATCCATCATCGATCACCACTGAAAATGTTTTATAAAAAGCTCGATGAAGGAGATTAGTATTAAATATGTGCACTGGTACCATACTCCTGTCATATTCTGAAGATGTACAAATTCATTATCAACAACCTGCATTTTATTTAAAAACAAAAATACACCATTTATACATGGCCATAGCTGCTGTGTGTAGGATTTAGGGACGTTTAGCAGCAGACATGGAATACGGCATTCTTAACCATCTGTTCATTAGTGTATAATTACCTGCAACAACAAATCGATGTGTTGTCTCAAGCTAAGAATGAGCCCCTCATATTGACACGGGAGCTGCCATGTCGCTGCACCATGTTGACACAGCAGCCCGAAAGAGAGATACTTGCACCATTTTTCGCAATTTGCAGTATGGTTGGAAGACTGAAGAAAAAGTGGCTGTTATCCTCTACACTGTTTACTGGTTGCTAGTTCAGGCAAAACAAGTTTGAGAACCCTCATTTTTGTGAAATGGAGGATCAGGCATATTTCTTATTACAAGAGAAGGCAAGGAAATTTGATTTCTGGTCTGCATGGTTGGTTAAAATTTATGTCGGATGCCCTTCCTGGCTTATTTATCCGGGCTTGTGACCGGTTCTCTGAATTTACTGGCTTGTGCACCCAATGCAGCTGAGATTTGATAAAAATTTACAATGTACACCTTTCCTGTTTTTTCACTCCTCATTTATCCAGGCTTGGGAACAGCATTCAGAATGCACTGGGTGTACACCCCATGCAGCTGAGGACTTGCACTTATTGGCCAGAAAGCAGGACAGGGCAGGAAGGGATGTGTAGATGGATGTGCTGACAAGCAAGAGAAGGTGGAGGGAGTATTTTGAGGACATGATAAAGAAAATGAGAGACATGGTTGGATGATACAGTGAGAATAAATCAGGAAGTGCAACAGATTAGTAAAGATGAAGTGAGGACAGCAATGAAGAGTGGAAAGGCAGCTGGTTCAGATGACATACCAGTGGAGCCATGGAAATGTTAAAGAGATATGGCAGTGAAGTCTTTAACCATAAAGTTTAACAAAATCTTGGAAAGACAGAGGAAGCCTGGGCAATGGAGAAGAAATGTATTGGTTCCAATTTTAAAAATAAAGGTGATGTACAGATGTACAATGTTGATGAGCCACAGCATGAATATATGGGAGAGAGTGGTGAAAGCTAGGCTTAGAAAAGAGGTTGAGATCTGCGAGCAGCAATATGGTTTCATGCTGATAAAGAGCACTACAGATGCAGTGTTTGCTCTGAGAGTGCTGATGAATAATTAGTATAGTAGTAGTAGTAGAAGTATGTTGCATTGTATTTTTGTGGATTTAAAGAAAGCTTATTGAGGGTGCCAAGAGAAGAGATGTGGTATTGCATGAGGAGGTCTAGAGTGGCAGAGAAGTATGTGAGGGTGGTACAGGATATGTACAAGGACAGTGTGACAGTGGTGAGATGTGTAATAGGAATTACAGATGCATTGAAGGTGGAGGTGGGATTACATTTTACATACTTTCTTTTTCACAATGGTGATAGACAGGTTTACAGATGAGATCAGACTAGAGTTTCCATGGGTTTTGATATTTGCAGATGACATCATGATCTGTAGTGAGAGAAGAGAGCAGGTTGAGACTAGCTTAGAGATGTGGAGATAAGCTCTGGAGAGAAGGGGAATGAAAATCAGTTAGCAAGACTGAGTGTGTGAATGAGAGGGAGCCCAGAGGAATAGTGAGATTGTGAGGAGTAGAGGTGGTGAAGGTAGATGAGTTTAAATACTTTGGATCAACTATCCAAAGTAATGGAGAGTGAGGTAGAGAGGTGAAGAAGAGAGTGTAGGCAGGGTGGAGTGGGTGGAGAAAGGTAGCAGGAGTGATTTGTGACAGAAGGATATCTGCAAAAGTGAAGGCAAAGTTTATAAGACAGTGAGACCAGCTATATGGAACAGCTTAGAGATGCTGGTGCCAACAAGAATACTGGAAATGAAGCAGAAGAAGTGGCAATTGTCTTTTGAGAGTGGCAAGGATGGGCAGGATTAGGATAAAGCATATCAGAAGGACAATGCGGGTGGGGTGGTTTGAAGACAAGGTTTGAAAGGTGACATTGAGATGGTTTGGACCTGTACAGAGGAGGGACTCGGATTTTACAAGGAGAATGATGCCGATGAAAAAGCCATAGGCAGTTATGAGAAGAGAGGAGGAGGTTTATGGATGTGCTGAGGAAGGGCATGAAGATGGTTGGTGTGACAGATAGATGCAAAATACAGGGTGAGATTTAGAAGAATGATCTGCTCTAGCAACCCCTAACAGGAGCAGCCAAAAGACAAAGAAGAAGACAAGAGAAGCCAAGGAGGCATGAATTCCTATCGACTAAGAAGCAGAAAAGTGAACAAAGCAGAGGCTGGTGACTCCATAATGCAATCTCCAACCTTAACATTACATGACACTAAAGTATAACTAGGTATGTTGACATGGGCGTCTTTCCAAATACAGCTAAAGGCTGTTAAAAGTTTCATTACTGTTACAATAATATAATTTCACAGTACACGCTGTAATGAGAATTAGGCTGATGTCAGGTGAAATCCATTAGCTTTTCAATAAAACATGAGCTCATATGCCTCTGAAAGGTGTGATAATAAAATATTTACACTTATTACAATGGCTGTTCTTGCTTTTAGTTGCGTCGAGTGTCACTGAGGGACAGTCTTTCCTGTTGGGAGCCTCAGCAACTTGTAAGACATAATGCGGACAGAAGAGTTCTCAGAAGGTGGTGTTACCCCAACTCCCGTGTTTGCTCATGCAAAGTTGCTGACACTGGCTGAGTGAATAAATAAATAAATAAAAGAGGTTAATGAGTTTGCTAATCTCTTCCTGCCCAGTCACATTTAAGGCCTGTCCGTACCGGCTGCACTGCCAAGCTAGAGTTTACACTGTAACAGAAGAGAGCGTTTGTACAGTAAAATTAAAAACGAAAAGCATTTATCTCCCACCTCAAACAAAGTCCTCATCGCTTACTGTCAAACTACAAGGCGTGTTTAGTTTCTTCCATGCATGGGCATGGAATGATATCAAAGGTGATGGTGGTGGTGGTGTTGGTGGGGCGATGGGAACTGTGGCCTGGTCTATCCAAAACAAAGAGAGACAAAAAAATTTAAGTATAACACTGTGTAAAAATATCAGCCATGGCACTGTGGCCATGTGGCGTGCACTTCTCAGAGCATGAGCCAACAAGCAGGTCCGTCAGTGCTGACAACCCCATCCACTTGAAAAGGTCAACAAGACGCTCATGCTTCACTTGGCAATGGCTAACAGATGGCTACTTTCGAAGGAGGGAATGGACTGGTGGTCTGACTGGGTGGTTGGTGCAGGAATATGTGGCTGCCAGTCGTGATCTCACCCCAATTTCAATGTATTTAGTTTATATAGCCCCAGATCACAACAAAGCTGCCTCAAGGTGCTTCACACAAGTAAGGTCTAACCTTACCAACCCCTAGAGCAAGCACACAGAAGACAGTGGTAAGAAAATACTCCCTTTGATGATATTAAGGAAGAAACCTCAAGCAGACCAGACTGAGAGGGGTGACCCTCTGCTTAGGTCATTCTACCCAAAAAAAAAGTTTACAATACAAATCACAACACAACAACAATTGACGAGAGTCCATGCAGGCCTCCAGTCCATCATCAGGAGGGGAGGGGGAGTCATCGAGGCACTAGTTGGATCTGTTCCTACAGCGGAGACCGTCCTGCGTCTGCCACAGAAACCATCCAATTGAGCACATGGATCCAGCCACATCTCGGACAGAGACAGTAAGAAAACAGAATCAGTCATCCAGAAAAACTTAAAGCCCCTTTCACACTGGGCCAAAATAGAGTTGCGTCCTGTGGCGTTATGATGATGCGGAGTTATGCAGCCTAATGTGACGATAAGCTGAGGGATGCAAAGGGAAATGTGAAACGGATGCAACAAATTGACGTGAGTGTCCAGGCAGTCTGCTCTCCAGTCTGCTGTGCGCAACTGACGCAGACATTCCTGCGTATTAGATACACAACATATGCAACTCGAAGCAGGTTGAAATTAATTTGGGTTATTATTACTTGTGGTCATTTGTTTGAATAACTACTGTTAAACTGACCTGAGCTGGAGTTGCATTTCAAAATAAAACCACAGCTTGTGCATTGCAGTGGGGTCATTTTATCTTGGAAAATGTTCATATGGATTTGAAGAAGCCAATATTTCAAAGAAAAAACTGGATTTGTGTGATTTATCTGTCAAAGTGGGACTTTTCGAATGAATCACTAGAAATCCTGAGCTGCATTGTGACTAATCAAAATGGAGAGAATCACATGTCCACTGTAATGGGGGGAATCCATCCACTCAAAAAGGGCATATCGCCTACACCCATGCTCTTCCTAGCTTTTGTCATTTTGCCATATTTTTGCTCACGTCTTGCTGTTACACAACATTTTGTTGAGTGCGGTTG
Organism: Thalassophryne amazonica; assembly: GCF_902500255.1. Taxonomy (NCBI): domain Eukaryota; kingdom Metazoa; phylum Chordata; class Actinopteri; order Batrachoidiformes; family Batrachoididae; genus Thalassophryne; species Thalassophryne amazonica. Next base: position 41,623,998 of record NC_047121.1, read on the forward strand.
TGCCTGAGCTAAAATGGATGTTTGTTTTACAGTCACTTTACAGCTCATCATGGATTTCATGCCAAAGCAGCAAATATCCATAACTAATTGTTCTCAATTTTGAAAACTACAGCACATTTTGTGAGCATGAAACCTCCTCCAGTAATAAACAGTTATTGGGCTTGCTGTTATGTGCCAAAACATCACTCACATTAAGTTTTTCCCTTAAATATAAATGTTCACCCTCTTCTGAACTCATGTCTCTATCTCCATTAGATTTGCACATTAAAAAAAGATATTAAACGTGGAAATCCTAGATCAGAATCACCATGAAAATCTAATTGATTGTTTTTTTACCCAAGGCCTTTCTGTCCTCCAAATGTAATCACAAGCCATTCATACTTTTGCAAGATATACCCTTGACATGGGAAAAGAAGAAGAAAAAAAAGAAGATAATTCAGCATTAAAAAAAACATACAACTAAAGGTCATTAGATTAGTCATAACATCACAGTAACATTATTATATGCTGTATTTTAATTTTGGTGATGATTATGTATAAGGGGACATTTTATCACTGAATATCTCAGGTTGGAATAAAATTCCTTTAGGGTGGAACCAACCTGTTTTGTTACCTCCGCCAAGGAGGTTATGTTCGGTCGCGTCCCTTTGTTTGTTGGTTGGTTGGTTAGTTAGCAGGATTACTCAAAAAATCCTCAACGGATTTCAATGAAATTTTTACCAGGGGTGTATCTTGGCCTAACTTAGAAGTATTAAATTTTGGTAATGATCCAGAACATGATCCAGTAATTTTTTTAAGGATTCTTTATCATTGCAGGATAGGGCCAATTTCAACATTTTTGCATCTAACTTCATGAAGACGGGTCACAAAGGCTGAACAAAAATTAAGCTATGACACAACAATAATTTAGCATTTTTTTCTCCTCACTGAATAAACATATTAGAAAATAAAAAAAACTTGTGTAGTTCATGCAGTTTCTCTTTATAAAAACATTTGCTGAAGATCTAAGGGTTTAAACTGTTGTGAAAGTGTAGGAACACGGACCCACAACAGGGGGCGCAAATGAACGGACAATGGAGAAGGTAAATAACAAGTTTTACTGTTGTGAAACGAGCACAACCAATACAACAATCAACAATTTGGGATTAAGCCGAATTCTGCTGGTGTCGTGTGGGCAGGCTCGAAGGTAGGTGACGTCCGTCCGAGTCGAACCGGAACCACCCAGATCTCCTCTGCCACCGAACCCTGGAAATACTGGAACCGCCAAGTCCCGAAGTCCCAGGTGGCCACTGCCTCCGCTCGTCGGATCCGGTACTGCTGGCAAGAGAGAGCAACAAACACACAGGTGTGGATGCGGCTGCACCCAGTAACACGGAGAGGGAAGAAGCCGCCTCCACCTCTCGTCACGTTAAAACAGGAAGGTGAGTACTTATCCAAGCAATTGGCTTTCGGTAGTCAGCTGTCCTGAAAGGTGTAACACGTATTATCAAATATACAGAATATGCTGCAGAGTAGTTTACCGATATCTCGGCACTGAGGTGGAGACGCCGTCCTCCTGATATACCTCGGTGCTGAGTAGAACAGCTGTGTCTGGTGATGGGTGACAGCTGTCACCCAGGCTACTCCCATGATGCGGCAGCGCCCTCTAGTGCCTGGAGCCCGCACTCCAGGCAGGGTGCCCTCTGTTGGTGGTGGGCCAGCAGTACCTCCTCTTCAGCGGCCCACACAACATAAACACTGAATCTGAAACATGACAGTAGATGCGTGAAATGACGTGGAATAAGTCTCTTTGCCAAAGGGTATTCCATGTGACGTCAGTGACCCTATGACCTTGGCGGAGGTTTGCGCTCTCCGAGTGCTTCTAGTTTTAAAATTTGATATCAATAACTGACATCTTTGAGCCGCATTACCCAGCACTACTTTAAACACTATCAGGTATAAAATGAAGAAAACAACTTTTCAACAGATTGTGCCAACTTTTGTGCTTGTTCTCTTGGCTATCCTTTTACTTCATCAATGCTTCAGTCTTTGCCATTCATACGTTGGCATGGCAACGCAAAAAAGTCTTTTATCAGCATCCATGTAGTTGTGTTATAACTTGACAAGCTGCTCCAGATTTGGAAAAATGTACAAATAAACCAGATAATTTAAGCAACAACGTTTTAATAAGAAAACATTGCCCAAATCCCTAGATAATTCTCAGAACGGGTGCAAAGTAAACCACGGGAGTCCCTTGAAGTAACCACGACATTGCACCTCATTACCATTGGAAGCTGTAAATGCCATCTTCAGCAGTCAGCTGTGCTCCTGCTGTATCATTTTAGGTTCATTTAATCACAGTAAAGTTTGACATCGATGGAAAATCGTTGACTGTACTGCTTTCACAGGTACGTCATTCAGTAGGGCTGTTTGTGCTGCCTAGCAACAGAGAGGATGATCACGAAAAAGTTGCCTTTTAATCTACATAGCAGTCATGTGTCTTGTACATCGCTGCACACCACATAAACCATTGTTCAAAAAACAAACAAACAAACAACAGAAAAAGAAACATTCCAAATGCCTCTTTCTTCATTTACAGCAACCTGCCTGACTTCCGGTTGTGCATACCCCATGTGCACAATGCGGAAGTCCTAAAAATAGCTGTCAGGCATGTGTATCTCCATGGCTACACATTCTCAATCTCAACTCATCCCTTTTTTATGTTCGGTCAGTGCCCCTTTCACTGTGATGAGTTCAATACCCCTGTTGTGTTTTTTAGTGATGGGTGGTAGTGGAGCAGATAACTGTAACAGTTGTTCATTTCTGGAAACAAGCACCAACATTGGCACACATAATCCTTAGACATTAATTAGTCTTTTGAAAAAACTGAGTATCCATTTGAATTTTCAATAGGCGACCAGGTAGGGGTCAGTTGAAGAACTGCACAGGGGTAAAAATTTAAAAATGTTCCAGTCATATTGAAAGTATACCACATTATGTGTCTGATCACAAAGATTCCAGAAAGGTGTAGTTTGGACCATCTATAATTGACTGTTATGGAGTTATGGGGTAATAACTTTAGAAAATACAAGGTTTTCAGATTTGTTTTCATTTTGTCATATTTAAATCCATTAGAATAATTTCTTTCTCTGTCCATATATATTGAATCCAAATGTGAGCCAGAACTCAATAATGACCTTACACACACACACACACACACACACACACACACACACACACACACACACACACACACACACACACACACACACACACACACACACACACACACTTGTATTGCATATATCATCCATCCATCCATTTTCCATACCCACTTACTCCAATTGGGGGTCATGGGTCTGTGTGTGTGTATGTGTGTGTGGGGGGGGAGTGTTGCTGGAGCCTATTCCAGCACTCATAGAGCGTGAGGCGGGGTACACCCTAGACAGGACACCAGTCTATTGCAGGGCCACATATAGACAAACAAATGCATTCACACCCGCACACACAAGTACGGACAATTTAAAGTTTCCAATCCACCTAACCTGCATGTGTTTGGATGTGGGAGGAAGCCAGAGCACCCAGAGAGAACCCTGTAAACAAGGGGAGAACAAGCAAACTCCACACATAAAGGCCACAAGTGGGAATTGATCCTATGACCTTCTTGCTCTGTGGCAACAATGCTAACCACTAAGCTACCGTGCTGCCTGGGTATTTCATGAGCTTTCACCGAATTAAATATTTGTTCCATTGAAAGAATGTAAAAACAAACATTCATTATTTGTTTTATATAACAGCTAAAACAGATCCTTGTCATTTGACATTTTATTAATCTGTAAACAACAGAAAAAGGACTTCCATTTTGGTGTTCCACTGCTGCTAATGTCCAACACGAACTTTAAATAGGAGTCCGGTGTAGTGACGTGTAGTCCGGTGATGTTGTGCACTGACTTCATACTTCCAAAAAAAAAGAAAAAAAAAAAAGACTTTGTGTAGTTCCTCAGTCCAGCAAAAAATCACGTCAGCTTTTCATCCGAACAGCTCTTCATGCCTCCAGGCAGCTTACAGCGGAGTCCCACGTGCTCACACAAGCAGGACTGCACTTGTGCGCACGTGTACTTCCAAAAAAAAAAAGACTTTGTGTAGTTCTTCAGTCCAGCAAAAAATCACGTCAGCTTTTCATCCAAACAGCTCTTCATGCCTCCAGGCAGCTTACAGCGGAGTCCCATGCGCTCACACAAGCAGGACGCGCATCTACTTCCAAAAAAAGAAAAGAAAAAAAGACTGTGTACTTCCTCAGTGCAGCGAAAAAAAATCACACCAGAAATTAGTCCAGCTTTTCATTCTAACTTCCTCCTAACAGCTCTTCATGCCTCCTCTTCATGGAACATTTCATCTTTCACCTCATGAAATATTCTTACCATTGTACTCAAACATTCATTATTTGTATATATTTTGTTTTAAAATTGTGCCTTGATGTTTTGACTATTGTACTTTATACATTTCTATACCTGAAATTATTATTGTTGTTGTTACATTATTACATTTATTTGTGTATCAGGCTTGGTGGTCAAAGACGTCTGGACACAAATGCAGGACTGAAGTACACAGCTCTGGTTTTCAAGATCGTTTACTGGGTGACTCAGCGGGGTCCGGTACACAAAAAGGCAGTCCAAAAACAGCAAACAAATCAGAAACATCAGGTGATAAGGTGTGGTCAACAAAACAGGCAGGTGATCAAAAAACACAAAGTGGCAAGCAGGACAAGAAAAACAGAGCTGGAAGCAATGGCACAAGGCACAACGATCTGGCGGGGAACTAGTGCAACCAGTGAAGCTTATATACACCCTGGTGATGAGCTACAGATTAGAAACAGGTGTGTGGAAAGCTCCAGAATAGGGTGTGGCCCAGACAGTGTGTACCGCCCACCACCAAGCACAAAGAGAAACAGACAAGAGAGATAGGGAAAAACAAAGCCGAAGCAGGAAAACCTCAGCAAGGGAAATCACATACAGAAAAACAACCAGATCTAACTACACAGAACAAGCATAATACAAAGTCCAAATCCTGACAATGTGTAGGTGCACACAAAGACAATTGAAACTTGAGGTTAAAAATGTTTAAACTTTGCCATTTATGTACGTTGTTGAATATTCATATCTGAGGCTCCTGCAGCGTAATTTTGTTCTCTTTAGATTTGATTTTGTGTCTCTTCTTTCTCATCATGCTGAAATCAAATTGTGATGATTGAAATATCCAGTAATTTGCTGGTGGTTCAGTATCAAAATAAAAAGGGACAGTAACAGGGAGCATCAAAGGTCAACATTTCTTTGAGTCAAGCCAAGTGAGATCATTCTAGAGTAGGGAAATGTTACTCAAAGAGAAATTTATGCTTGGATTCATTTATTTATTTATTTATTTTTAAATAGTTTACTGGCACAAGCTTCTTTTGTCAATGAAATGAGATTATGTTCAACACTAAGATGCTTTTTGGAAACTGAGCCAAGGACTCTGAGGAATCCAGAGCATACGCTAAATGGATTATCTCAATCAGTTAAAAAAATAAAAAGTAAAAGTCCAGTCCAGTGCAGGAAGACCTGGGCTCAACTCCAAAATCAAGTGTAAACAGGTGTTCAGTTTTGCTTTTTTGAGCTTGAGGGACTTGAGTGTAAGATAAAGTGGAGCCGATAGAAAGAGAGCACGGTTCACCAATTACAAAGGAGGCAGAGAGTATAAGGGAGATAAAGAGAGTGAGGGCAGCACCAATCTGAAGACATATTGGACCAATTTATACTCAACTTGGTGCATCAGATTTAACTATGAAGAGATACCAGTCAATTATAAAGTGGTGGAGGGAAGATATTTTGAATTTTTTTTTTAAACACAATAAATATTGCAAGAACCTTTGCAGAGATATGTGTTCTTCAATTTGAAAAAGAAATCAGAGCCCAATGCCAGCTCCAGGAAATATCTAACTACAAACTACACAACACACACACTGAACCACACAGCACACCCACTCACATAGAATCCTACTGGAACTGCAGCAATAAAAGCCCAAAACAGTTATTAATAGAGTGGTGACGCACATGTCTTTTTGGTTGTGACCATCAAAGGGCACTGCAGAAATGGTGATGCAATTGTTGTGTCAAAAGCTTCAATAAAAGCTGTAAGCATTTTATTTGTATTTTCAACTGTATGTTTCTTGGTGTTGGATTATTAGTTTATCAGCACCCAAACAAATTTTCTCTTCCATTATCAGCTTACTTGTTCAAGAACTTGGGTGCACTCGGGACAAGTTAAGAGCAAGACCTCACTCTCAACGTATCATATTCGACAAAGTGCTTGGATTCTATCTTTAATGGGGCCTAGTTAACAAGAAGGGGTGGCACACACTAGGGCAAGGCTGGTTACAAAATTAAGTGTGTGGCTAAGGTAAGGCTAAAACTGTGCTGAAATAAAACAAAAGATGCAAGCAGGTGACTCTGGAAGGCAGGAAAAGTAGGAGGTGCGGCCAGATTAGGATGTTTATGAGCAGAGGACCAAGGCTTTGAAGTGGTTCAAGGGATGAAAATGCAACCCAGAAACAATTGATAAAATGCTAGAAACAAAAATGAATCTTTATATTTTTTCAGTGTTCTCAAACAGAAACTTTCATTGGAAATAATGGTTCACAGTTAATAATGTTCTTATTTTTATTCTTTTATTACAAACCAACATTTTTTTTTGCCTGGAATAACTTGGTACTGAGTTTACTTGTTGTCTTCTTCTGATGGTCATGCATGTCTTTGGAGAGAAATTTACCAGCAGCAGGTGATTAAAGTACAATGTGGTGTGGTCTCCCTTTTTCCAACCAGAGGAGGTAAATATAGGGCTATGGGCCTCTTTTCAGCATACAATGATATTTGCAAAGCATCTGGGACCTTCTGAGAATTCATGGAATCCCCAAGAAGTTGTTGGACATCATACCCAGCCTATACACAGATACTGTGAGTGTTGTAAAGAGCAGAGGCAGAGAGGCAAAAAATTTTCATCACTAAAACAGGAAAGGTTTACTGACCTTGAATCTGCAGACAATGCTGTGATCTTTGCAAAATCAGAGTGAGCAACTGAAGCATCTGTTTGTGATTGTCCTGGATGAAGACTAAGATCCAGACTGTTATTGGACTTGAACATTAGAAGTGTATCTGTATTTTGTGAAAGTGTTGAACTTGTGGAGACATTTACTTACCTCTGCAGGGCCATTCATGTCTCTGCATCCTTTCAGATAGAGAGGTGCCTGGGAAGACCTTATGGAGTCATTCTTGTTAAGAAGCGCTGCAGCTCTGGGCTCACCATCAAGAATAAAGAAAACATATTAATAATAACAACAAAAAACATATTTGAATGCGTACATGCCCAAATGTGCCCACACTGGTTTTCATTCGGAACAATTACACAAATATAAATATAAATTACACAAATATAAATATTTACCCACACAGCCACCTATTGTGCACCGTGCCAGCCTCTAGCCTGTTCCCAACCCAGTGCATTTGCACATCACATATGATTTGAACATTGATGGATTGAAATTGTTTCCGATCAACAAAAACAAATTCATCATGTGATGGCACCTTTACAGCAATATCGTGCAGTCAATTGTTCCGATTACATTAGGGAAACCAACTCTCGCTGCACATTGCGCTTTAATGTTGGAATGTGATGTACCTGGATGACATTCACATGATTCTGTTCCACAAAGCTGGCATGGCTTGGCTCAAGGTTGACTGGCACACTCCTGACTGATTGGCCAGCTCCTACTGGAATCCCCCTGTGCCAGGAAGCCCAGCGTGGTCAGCACCTGTGTGGGCACAGACAACCCCTGGCTCCTCCCTTATTATGCCCTAGGGCCGGCCACAGTTCTGTGCGCAACTCCAGTAACACTGGCCTTGGTAAGTGAAATGGGCTTATGAGCCAATTATCATCATTTGAAAGTAAATCCTTTCATTTCCTGAATAGATGTTCACCTCAGATTGCACCATTTGCAAGGTCCTCTAACAATGCTAACACAGTCATTGTTAATAAATGTCATTTTCCTCATCACTTTGTGCATACTTTTATATCCACCAATATATTTATAAAAACGTGGGTGTGTTAATTGTTCATATGTGTGTCTCTGGTGTGCACATCACTCTAATGACTTTATGTTTTCATGCTATTAACAGCATAGCCTAGCCTGTTAATCACTGCATCTGTGATGGACTATACAGTAAAATATAGCACATATAATAGATTTTTTTTCTCACATCCAAAATATAGATATATTAAGATCACAGGCTTACATGGAACATTATTAACTGGTATTTAATTTGTTTCAAACCAGTTTGGGAGCAAACATTTTTGCATGGCATCTGAAACTGTAAAGGTTAAAATACTGATTCTGCTCTGTCTTGAAGCTCTGCATAGAACTTCAGCAAAGAGGAAACAGACAAAGCAAATTTGCGAAGCACCAGTGCAAACAGGAAAAGAAAACAAACCAACAAATACACAGGACAATCACCAACTGCCATCCCCACTGAAATTACAATCCTCACCAAAATAGTTTTGTCTGCTTATAACAGACAATACAGCTCTATGCATAAGTTTGGGAGCCCCTGATAATATTCATGATTTTCCTTTATAAATCATTGGTTGTCTGGATCAGAAATTTCAGTTAAATATATCATATAGCAGATGAACATACTGATATTTCAGAAGTGAAATGAAGTTTCTAGTATGTGCAATAATTATTTCAACAAAATCGGGCAGGTGCATACATTTGGGCAGCCTTGTCATTTTATTGATTTGAATACATGTAGCACTAATTATTGGAACACAAAATTGATTTGGTAAGCTCATTGACCCTTGACCTCCTTACACAGGTGAATCCAGCCATGAGAAAGGGTATTTAAGGTGGCCATTTGCAAATGTTTCCCCTCTTTGCATCTCTTCTAATGAGTGGCAACATGGGAGCCTCTAAACAACTCTCAAATGACCTGAAAACAAAGATTGTTCAACATCATGGTTTAGGGGAAGGATACAAAAAGCTATCTCAGAGATTTCAGCTGTCAGTTTCCACTGTGAAGAACATAGTGAGGAAATGGAAGACCGCAGGCACAGTACTAATTAAGGCCCGAAGTGGCAGGCCAAGAAAAATCTCAGATAAGCTGAAGCAAAGGATGGTGAGAACAGTCATAGTCAACCCACAGACCTGCTCCAAAGACCTACAACATGATCTTGCTGCAGATAGTGTCTCTGTGCATCATTCAACTATACAGTGCACTTTGCACAAAGAGATGCTGTATGATGCTATAATGCAGAGGACGCCTTTTCTGCATACATACCATAAACAGGGTTGCTTGAGGTATGCTAAAGCACATTTGGACAAGTCCAGCTTCATTTTAGAATAAGGTGCTGTGGACTGATGAAACTAAAATTGAGTTATTTGGACATAACAAGGGGCAGTATGCATGGCTGAAAAAAAACACAGCATTCCAAGAAAAACACTTGCTACCTACAGTAAAATTTGGAGGTGGTTCCATCATAATGTGTGTCTGTGTGGCCAGTGCAGGTACTGAGAATCTTGTTAAAGTAGAGGGTCACATGGGTTCCAGTCAATATCAGCAGATTCTTGAGAACAATGTTCATGAATCACTGACAGTGTTGAAGTTGCACCGGGGCTGGATCTTTCAACAAGACAACGACCCTAAACACTGCTCAAAATCTGCTAAGGCCATCTCAGTAGAATGGAATGGCCATCTCAGTCCCCAGACCTGAATATTATTGAGAATCTGTGGTGTGATTTTTAAGCGGGCTGACCATGCTCAGAAATCAACAAACCTGAGATGTTTTGTAAAGAAGAATGGTCCAAAATACCTTCAACCAGAATCCAGACTCTCAATGGAAGCTATAGGAAGCGTTTAGAGGCTGTTATTTCTGCAAAAGGAGGATCTACTAAATATTAATGTATTTTTTTTTCTGTTGGGGTGCCCAAATTTATGCACCTGCCTAATTTTGTTTAAAGAATTATTGCACACTTTCTGTAAATCCTATAAACTTCACTTCACTTCTCAAATATCACTGTGTTTGTCTGCTATATGATATATTTAACTGAAATTTCTGATCCAGACAACCAATGATTTATAAAGAAAAATCATGAAAATTATCAGGGGTGCCCAATCTTTTTGTATATTCAAGTTATTTTTAAAAATGGTTTGGCGTAATAAAGCTGGAAAACAGACAAACAGGAAAAACACAACCTAATTGGCGGCGATAACAGTAGATCTGGTGTAGAAAATAAAATACACTACTGAAATTACCAACTGTTGTGCTGGTTTGTAACCGGCTCATTATTTGAATAACAGAAGCTACATAAGCAGTCGGCACGGGGAGCTGTGGAAGAGCTCATGCTACATTTACATTAGAGCATTTAAAAAGCGCTTATGGGTTGGAATGAGCTGAACGCAGCTCCGGCTGCTCTGCTGAGTCTGCTCAGCTGTGCACTTTGGGGTAGTTTGCGGTGTATTTATTCCATTCAACAATTGGATATCTGCAGCCCTCTAACCTCTTGTGAAGTGGCGGGGTAAGCTTACTTAGAATTGCAAATTCTGTATCCTAAGAAGTTTGTGCAGAACCAAGAGAGGATCCGGATGGCTTAATATGTTTGAAAAGATTTTTACCACAGCATCTTCTGCCGCTGCAGTCAACATCAGCAGTGCCCCAGTCCCCCATCGCCTCTCATCATGGAGGGAATGAGCGAAATTCATTTTGCCATCTAATGTCTACATGTGGCTGAAGTATACGAAAGCTGTTTCTATAGAAGCGGGAACAGTGGGAGACAGGCAGAAAGAAGAACAACATCCCACGGAGCGACAGAATGAAAAAGGAAAATAAAAATGAGGGCAAACACAGCAGACTCCAAAAAGCATTTTCAAATAGAGGCTTTACACCCTTCAGAACGTATACGACACCAATCCATTTCCCCATTTCTCCTCACAACAACGCCATTATTTTTTATTTGTCAGTCTGCTATATCATTAAGAAGTCATTCAGACTTAAATACTCACTTCAAAGATTTGCTCGCAAACAGTAAAGAAACAAGTAGGAACCCGAGCAGGTGAACAACACCTACAGTGTATCCGGAAAGTATTCACAGCTCTTCACTTTGCCCACATTTTGTTATGTTACAGCCTTGTTCCAAAATGGATGCAATTCTTTTTGTTTCATTCAAAGTGCTACACATAGTACTCCATAATGACAACATGAATAAAGTTTTTTTTTTTTTGCAAATTTATTAAAAATAAAAAACTAAGAAATTACATGTACACAAGTATTCACACCCTTTGCTCAATACTTTGTTGATGCACTTTTGGCAGCACTTACAGCCTCAAGTCTTCTTGGATATGATGCCATACGTTTTGCGCCCCTATCTTTGGGCAGTTTTGTCCATTCGTCTTTGCGGCACCTCTCAAGCTCCATCAGTTGGGATGGGGAGTGTCGGCGCACAGCCATTTTCAGATCTTTCTAAGGATGTTCAATCAAATTCAGGTCTGGACTCAAAGACATTCACAGAGTTGTCCTGAAGCCACTTCTTTGATATCTTGGCTGCGTGCTTTGGGTCATTGTCCTGCTGAAAGATAAACCGTTACCCCAGTCTGAGGTCCAGAGTGCTTTTCATCCAGAATGTATCTATACATTGCTACATTCATCTTTCCCTCAATCCTGACTAGTCTTCCAGTTCCTGCCACTGAAAAACATCCCCACAGCATGATGCTGCTATCACCATGCTTCAATGTAGGGATGGTGCCTGGTTTCCTCCAAACATGACGCCTGGCATTCACATCAAAGAGTTCAATCTTTGTCTCATCAGACCAGAGAATTTTGTTTCTCATGGTCTGAGATTCCATCAGGTACCTTTTGGCAAACTCCAGGTGGGCTGCCATGTGCCTTTTACTAATGAGTGGCTTCCATCTGGCCGCTCTACCATACAGGCCTGATTGTTGGATTGCTGCAGATGGTTGTCCTTCTTTAAGGTTATTCTCTCTCCACAGAGGAATGCTGGAGCTCTGACAGAGTCACCATCGGGTTCTTGGTCACCTCCCTGACTAAGGCCCTTCTCCCTCGATCACTCAGTTTAGATTGGCAGCCAGCTCTAGAAAGCGTCCTGGTGGATCTAAACGTCTTCTATTTACAGATGATGGAGGTCACTGTGCTCATTGGGAACTTCAAAGCAGCAGAAATGTTTCTGTACCCTTTCCCAGATTTGTGCCTCGAGACAATCCTGCTCAGAAGTCTACAGACAATTCCTTTGACTTCATGTTTGGTTTGTGCTTTGACATGCACTGTGAACTGTGGGACCTTATATGTAAACAGGTGTGTGTCTTTCCAAATCATGTCCAATAAACTAAATTCACCTCAGATGGACCCCAATTAAGCTGTACAAACATCTGAAGGATGATCAGTGGAAACTGGATGTGCCTGATCTCAATTCTGAGCTTCATGTCAAAGGCTGTGAATACTTATGTTCATGTGATTTTTTATTTGTTTATTTTTAATAAATTTGCCAAAAAAACAAAACAACGCTTTTTCACATTGTCCTTATGGGGTATTGTGTGTAGAATTTTGAGAAAAAAAAATCAATTTCATCCATTTTTTGAATAAGGCTGTGACATAAAATGTGGAAAAAGTGAAGCCCTGTGAATACTTTCCGGATGCACCGTGGCTCTTGGACTGTCAACACGCCGGCCCTCTGGGCTCTGTTTGCTATTGTGGCCACTGATCCCTTTGTGCAGTCGTTGTTAATGATCATGTCAGCAGTGACAGGTGTACACGCGGGGTTTACAGCACGTTTCCATGCATCGGCGTGTGTGCATGACAAAAAGTGAGACACCAGAGGTGATCCAGTAGTGCCCCTGCTGGTCCGGAGCAGGGATAACACCCTCTGGAGACGATGCTCATTAATCATCCCATTCAAACGTACAGAACACAATCCATCGTCACATCCTCCCCGTCTTCCCTCTCCTCGTAACGCCGGCACGCCGCAGCACCAACACGCTGTAATGGGGTCACTGCTCCCATTTAACAGATACAGACAGAAGAGAAGCAGAAAGCAAAAGGAAAAGGGGACAGAAGCAAACTGTAAAAGGGAGTGAGATTAAATAAGAAGTAACAAAAGGGGGGATGACAAGGGAGACAGGAGTTATAAAAAAGAGGGAAGGGGGCTGAAGATGGGGGAGAGGAAAGAAATAATTACACTGGAAGGTGTTTGAAAGTGGGAGCGATTAAGAGCAAAGGGAGGGGTAATGAGTTTGGAGAAGGCGTGAAAACAGTAAGAGTCCTTGTGATTAGTGTTGTGCATGAAAGAAGGAAAACATTGTGTTCTTTGGACATGTGAAGCAGAATCTATGGAATGTGCTGCTTTGGGGACCGACCAAACACTAATTATGTGACTGTGTGTGTGTGATTCATCCTCGTGCTGCAGGACAAGCGTGTGTACACAACCACCACACACACACACACACACACACACACACACACACACACACACACACACACACACACACACACACACACACACACACACACTAGTGAACCAGCAATGCCAGGGGACCTCGGTAGAAGTAGGTTCCTCCCCCCTGCTGCATTATTCTCTTTGGAATGTTGTTTTTATAGTTCCTCATTGGAAACTGTGCCGCATCGCCGCTGGTTACCCGCCATCACACTCACCGAGGCGCTTCACTCATCCTCATCCCAGAACACTTTCGAGAAAACAGCCTCTGACAGATGCCCCAGTGAGTTGGAAGAGAAGAAACTAGAGGCCAAAACATCCCGCCCTGACAAAAAAATGTAATTTTCCTCTCCCCCGCTTCCCCCCCGTGTGCCTTCACATCAAGAAGTTCGTTCTGGCCCTGGTGGACAGAGGCCTGGAGATGTCAACATCCCTCTGGAGCCGTCACATCAATGCCTCGCCAGGGACTTAAGTGGAGCCTGAGAAGAAACATAGCTGTGCTTCCACGGCAACTCTGGGCATTTGGTATTGACTCAGAAAGCTCTGTCTGCCAGAGACGTGCAAGCTAATTTATATAAGAATGGAACGGAGATTAAGACCTTGGAGGGTATTATGGATTTGGGGAATTAAGTATAATGGATTTCATGTAGGGCTTTCTTTTACGAGTTCCCGTTGGAGGGTGGAACATAGTTTTGAGAGTGGATCTAATTCATTCCGGGGATGGAGAACTAGCACACACACCTATAGCGGTGAGTGCTCGTCTAGTGACACAATAATAGAGTTTGGGGTGCCCCCGTCTGCAAAAAACATGTCTTCCTCAACATGTAGCCCAGCTCGTAAACTGTCTAAAACTCCTTGTGTTTTCTTCAAGTGTATATTTTAGTGGGGTTTTAACACTTCCGTTTCACATGGCTCTGGTTTTGAAGCAAGAAGTGTTTGAAATGAAACACAAATAAAGTGAATGATGCAAAAAGCATTGTGCGATAAAAAGGAAATGTCAGAAATAGAATCCGGTGAAGGATTTTTATTTATTTTTTTTATGAACTTCACAGTGGATTGCAATTGAATGCAACAACATCATAAACTATGGCTTCAAAAAAACACCAGGGCTATGACTTCAGGTGCTTATTACAGCTACACACCAAAGACTTTCCTCAACCTGAATCTGATTCTAATTCCATCCTCATCGTATAATAGGTCTCATAAGATTCTTTTCAGATCCTTTAGATGGTCTTAAAAGGAGGTTTAAAACAACAGTACTCTTATGAAGTACTTTGCTCTGTATGCACCACTCTGCATTTAATCATTAGTGATCGATCTCTGCTCCCCTCCACAGCATGTCTTTTTCCTGGTTCTCTCCCTCAGCCCCAACCAGTCCCAGCAGAAGACTGCCCCTCCCTGAGCCTGGTTCTGCTGGAGGTTTCTTCCTGTTAAAAGGGAGTTTTTCCTTCCCACTGTAGCCAAGTGCTTGCTCACAGGGGGTCGTTTTGACCGTTGGGGTTTTACATAATTATTGTATGGCCTTGCCTTACAATATAAAGCGCCTTGGGGCAACTGTTTGTTGTGATTTGGCGCTATATAAAAAAATTGATTGATTGATTGATTGATAGGTGATGTACAACGTTCACTTGGGACAACTTATTTTCCAGCTCCAGTTCCTTCCTGCTCAAATATGATTGATCAGGATCGCTGATTCAAGGAGTTCTACTCTCCATAAATGTGGCTCAGAGGATTCCTGGAAAGTGTGTCCGATGAATTAGCATCTCAAATGCTAATTCAAGTACATCAGTTGGAAAAAAAAATCTGCATTCCTTTCCCACATGTAGTGAAGGAGAAGCAGCATGTCAGTAAACTGGAAAAGTAGCTGCTCCATGTTCAAGTAAGAAGTTATCGTACTGTCTGCCTCCTTCATTAGAGAAACTGGAATCACAGAAGAACCTCATTATACAGTCCTAGTCAGAGTTATTGGCACCCCTATATTTTAGGCACAGAATTTACATTATGTTCCATCATAAATGAATTTGGTAGAATCAGAATATATAATAAAATATCCAAACTTATTGAACAACACGTCTTCTTATAGCGATATAAACAATTTCAATGCTGATCATAATCTGCATCGCCAATCCCAACATAAAACTTAAGATATAATTCATAGCCGCATTATCATATAGGTGTCAATTAAAATCAAAGCTCACCAGTTTTTTTGCCTTACATTTCATGCTACATTTGATTGGACTCAAAGCTTGAAATAAAGAGCTCCAACTCAGAAAAGTGCTATAGAACCAGTCAAGTTGGAATTCCGAGTTGGAAACTCTGGAAGGAAAAGTGAAGCCCGAGGTCGACCATCAGATGTCACAGCAGTGTGGCGGCGCACACAGTCATCAGTAAACAGAATAATCTTTTAATAAATTTTTGCTTGTATTGTATGTAGTCCTTGATGGCGGATTTACGCAATAAACATATCTGACAGGTCCTGACTTCAGTTGTAGACTTTTGTGTTGCTCTCAGAATGGCGGTGGCTCGCAAATTCATGACAGCCCCCCTCCCATGAGGAAGAAGGAAAATATCTCAGAAACAAGCTCATTGTCTTTTTCAAGAGCAGATGCAATGAAACACACTTAGCTCAGACATCGTAAATACAGAGTCAGAAATAACGACTTCCGACGGGTAATGGAATGCAGCATATGTAAGGGTGACCATGTAGTTATCAAGCTTCACTTTAATATACGGAGTCATTGTCAAGAAACTGCATCACTTCCACAAGCTTTCAGAGACTCTGCCCCCTAGTGGCCACAATTAGAATCATAATACAGTGGAACCTCAGTTTTAGAACAGCTCTCTTTATGAACAAATCAGTTCACAAACACATTTTTTGAACAAAAAATGCATCACTTTTTGAACAAAGTCTTGGTTTACGAACACCTCCACCACAGTAGATGGCGGTAATGCACCGTATTGGGTTGCAATCCACCAATAAACTCAACAGAAGAAGAAGAAGAAGAAGAAGAAGAAGAAGAAGAAGAAGAAGAAGAAGAAGAAGAAGAAGAAGAAGAAGAAGAAGAAGAAGAAGAAGAAGAAGAAGAAGAAGAAGAAGAGAAGAAGAAGAAGAAGAAGAAGAAGAAGAAGAAGAAGAAGAAGAAGAAGAAGAAGAAGAAGAAGAAGAAGAAGAAGAAGAAGAAGAAGAAGAAGAAGAAGAAGAAGAAGAAGAAGAAGAAGAAGAAGAAGAAGAAGAAAGAAGAAGAAGAAGAAGGAGAAGAAGAAGGAGAAGAAGAAGAAGAAGGAAGAAGAGGAAGAGGAAGAAGGAGAAGAAGAAGAAGAAGAAGAAGAAGAAGAAGAAGAAGAAGAAGAAGAAGAAGAAGAAGAAGAAGAAGAAGAAGAAGAAGAAGAAGAAGAAGAAGAAGAAGAAGAAGAAGAAGAAGAAGAAGAAGAAGAAGAAGAAGAAGAAGAAGAAGAAGAAGAAGAAGAAGAAGAAGAAGAAGAAGAAGAAGAAGAAGAGTATCTTAAGGTATCTTCATCTTCAGGTTATTAAATCATATTTTTGGGGACTGTGCGATGGGTCTCCTAATGGTTTACTTTGTTGTGGGCATTAAAAGTTATGAGCCACATATTTTTTCCCCAGTAATCATACATTAAGTGGAGCTAACGGGTGAAGCTACCGACAGCTGCTAAAAGTGTTAATGCTGTTAGCATACAACATTAAATCTGACCAGAGTTTCAGTGCAACAGAGACGTCTGATCCATTCAGATGTTCAGTTATCTGAAGTTCTTATGGTCTCTTTTGTACAGGTAACGTGAAATTAAATTGTCTATTTTATTATAATTACTGTACAGTATTTTGTTTAAGATACTATGCATATTCTTTGTATTTTGTCTGTTTTTTATGCATGAAATGCTGTTAAAAAGGTAAAAACACAGTGTTCTTTTTTGGCACCAGGAACTGATTTATCCATTTTACATGGTTTCTTATGGGAAAAGTGGTTTCGGTTTAAGAACAACATTTCGGAACCAATTAAGTTCTAAAAACGAGGCTCCACTGTACAGCTAAAGCGAACCTGATAAGGTCTTAGTGAGGTGACCTTGTGTTTCTTCAGACAGAAAAATATATGGCTGACACAATTTCTGAACTGTAAATTCAAAGTCACCAAGACAACTCTGAAAAAAGACAAAATAAATAAATGAAGCAAACTTGTGAGCTAATTCTGGCAGACAACTTGAGCTGCGGGCTACATATACACAAACACAGGTCATTCACAAAATCACCACATACTAGAGGTGGGTGGATCGATCCTAATATTGATAATATCGATACCAACGCTGGTATTGATACTGAACAATCCTCGTGTAAATAAATGGATATTCAAGCTTTTTTCTCTCCCGCACGCACTGACTGCTGCGCACACATCTTCATCAAAGTCTGCTCTCTGTCTGTAAGAGCAGCGGCGTGCTGTGTCACACAATACGGAGCAGCGCACCCTCCCTCCTCTGGTCTTTTGTTGTTGTGCCGTCACGTGGCTCAGCAGTGCCAGCCAACAGCCATGCAGGTAGGCTCAGCCTGGCCCGCCCACTCAGCTCTCTCCTTGAGTCAGCCCTCTACCTCAGGAGATTTTGTTTTAAGTTGTGTTGAGTGATGTTTTTTAAACAAAAATGTTGATTGTGATAATAAAGAATTTTTTTGTCACGTACAATGTTTGGCGAAATTCTATCCTAGGTCTTTTGGATCCTTTGGATCTATGAAGCTTAAATATGAAATAGTATTGGTATCGATATCAGCGATACTGGGCCTGTATTTACTTGGTATCCAATCAATACCAAAATTCCCAGTATCGCCCACCTCTACCACATACCTCCTACTAAAACACATTGTTTACATGATCCTCTAAATCACTCCCTCTAAATTGGGCGGGCTATTTAAGATGCAACAATTTCCCGTCTCCCCCTGTGCCTATCCACACTGCTGGCTACCACGTCACTGCTGCTGCTCCATCCTACCTACACCCCAGTATCCACCTGAGAGGAGAAATGTGTGTGTCTAATCATCACTACCTCATATCACGAGCAAGCATCAGAGGGACATGATGTGACCGGAGCATCGCCACCAAACTCAAAACTATATGTTGCTGCTGGAATAAATATTCTTCTACATGAGTTGTCTGAATGAAATATATAAATTTATATTTCAATTCACATGAAATAATCTACTAGCCTACTGTTAAATTGCAGTGAAGGACTTTAAAATTTAAAACCCTCCCAGACTGTTTCACCCCGGAGGTTATCTTGTAATTTTATTGGATTTGACTCACGATTTTGGCATCATAAAATATTTGTGATAGGTCTTATTGGCAGGCTTTCATAGCCATATATTGCCATTTTTTGTTGAAAAATAGTGTTTATAAAATGTGTAAATCCTGAATTACAGGGCAGTGAGGCTGCCTGGAGGTCACTTCAGTTTTAAATAGTTAAACAGAAAGGAAAGAGAGATGGAGCATCATCTAGCCGTCACACTCCCACACATCATGTGCACGTGTCACAAAGCAAAGTCCTGCTCAGTGGGCATGTCTGACAAGGAGAACTAATACAGAAGAAGTCCGAAAGGAGTTGGGCCAAGTCTAAACTTTGCTTACAGTAGCAGAGTTTCTACATGATCAGACCTAGAGTTGTGCAACTTTGAGGATGTTTCACATGAAAATTTAAAAAGAAGAAAACTGATTGTGCATAAAATGACTCCTTTAAAACCTAAAAATAAGATAGAGAAGTTTGGCCAAAATATCTCTGCACAGTCCCAAACCTTGTAGGTAAGATTTGGTTACTGTCATAGAAAACCTTTCATGGACTAGCGCTTCCCAAATGTCTGATCTAATAATCCTTATGTACCTGCCCATCCTCTGCTTTCTCAGGAGGCAAGATTACTGTGTGTTCCAAAGGTTAAAAAGTAGTCAGCAGGCCACAGAGCTTTATCTTGCCGTGCACCTGTTCTATGGAACAGTCTGAGAGAAAACAGTTTGATCGTCTGGATACATTCAAATCCAGGTTAAAGACACAGCTGTTCTCTTTTGTATGAGTAAGATACTAATTTTGCACTGAATTAGTTTTTCCCCTCCCTCCTAATTTTGTTACTAATAGTGGAGCAGGACTCAGTCTCATTATATCTAAATTCTGGGGCTGTTAGTGAAGCACACGGTGACCACATTAGCATCCTGTCTGTTATTTTACTGCTGAGAAACAGTGTTTTGAGGGTTGTTAGTTCCAGCTGATTGATTCTGCTCTCACGTTCTCATTCGTCTGACCCATTTTGCAGATGGTGGCGGTGGATCTAAGCACTTTTTTAGCTGTCCTCTGTCTGAGGTTGTGACCTGTCTGAGGAAGATCTTTGGATGGCAACTGATGAAGGACTATAACATGACTATAATCTTTCTGTTCTTGTTTTGCATGTTTGAAAATTCTTTGTTGTGCTTTATTTGTAATCTTTGTTAAATGTAGTTTGGCCTCAGCAATGGGTCACCCCTCTGAGTCTGGTCTGCTTGAGGTTTCTTCCTCAAATTACACCAGAGAGAGTATTTCCTCACCACTGCTGCCTACGTGCTTGACCAAGGGGGTTGGTAAGGTTAGGCCTTACCCTCGTGATGCACCTTGGGGTGACTTATGTTGTCATTTGGCGGTATATAAATAAATTCACTGTTTTGGATAGTTTGGAGTTTTTAAATAGAATTAGTCTTTTTAAAGGTTTAGGAGATTCTAAGCGAGTTGTTTCATATTACATGAACTCAGACCGTTTTGATTCGTTTTTCCTTTCTGGCTTATTGTTGTGATTGTTTCAGGTTATGCCTTGTGTTTAAAGTGTTTTGTTTTAGTTTTTTATATGACTGTCAGTTCTCTAACATAACGGTGAAAGCCATTTTATTAGTTAGAGGCGTAACGATCCAATTCAACTGCAGTTCTGCTCAGCATCGATTCTACAACACAATTCGTCATACTCAAGATTCAGTTCAATCCCATCTGATTTGATTAACAACAAAGTACAGCTGTAGAACTAGAAATATGACTGAAGAGAAACTACCTGCTGATGCAATTGGTTTTGATTTTCACAACTTTTCAGAGCAATGCAGTTAACTTTCAACCCAGAGCTAACACTTGAAGATGTTTATGTCTAAATATGTACAGCTGGCTTCACTCACTGCTGCAGCAGCAGCAGATGATTACTTATGGCATGTTTAGATTATGAGTAGCCTCATGTGCAACTGTGTTAGACCAATTTTGATGCTGAAATATTGACTTCAGCCTTTCAGCTGGATTCAGCCAACCTACGTAGGTGTGAGGCCATTGGGTGAAAACCTGTGCAGGATGCTAAGATTAACACTTCTGTCGCAAAATAACAGATATGATTATTACCATGTTGTGTGCGTTGGTGGTCCCTCGTGCACGAGCAGTGGTTCTATGGCAGGATCCCTTGAGGCTCAGTTGTGGCTGATTGGGGTGTGATGGTGTCTGATGTGAGCGGAAGAGACGTGGACACTTTTTGCAGGGAAGGGTGGGTGGTGAGCGGTGAAGGAAAAGCCGTTCTTTGCGCTGTTGGTCCCTTGGCCTCTGCTTCATGACATCGTTCATGTTCCATGCGGTCTGTTCCTTGAAAGATGGTGTGCTTCCACTCAGAGTGGTCCTCGGTGAGGGTCTCCCGGTTGACATGGTCAATGTTTCAGCGGAGGAGAGTGGCCTTCAGTTGGTCATGAAATCGACATTTAGGGGCTCCTCATGGTCTTGTGCCAAATTCAAGTTGTGAGAACAAGACCTATTGAGGGACTCGGGTTGTGGATAGTCTTCTAACGTATCCTATTTAGTGGAGGTGGTGCCATCATGGCCTCGATGCTGAGATTGGATCAGAGAAGGACAGATGAGATATTGCCATTGATCTTCGAGGTCACGTGGAGTTTGTGCTGTTGGAAATGCTCCAACTTTTTCACATTATGTCTGTACAACACCCACACCTCAGAGCTGTAGAGAAGGGTGGAAAGAACAGTGGCTCAAAACACCATGATTTTGGTATGAAGACTGAGGTCGTGGTTTAAGACAAGTAGCTTCCCAGGTAGGGGAAAGCTTCCACGGTCTCAAGGACTTTACCACAAACTTGTACATTGCTGGTGTCTGGAGGGGGATGACATGAGGTTCCCTGCACAAGGATCTTAGTCTTCGCAGTGCTGGTGGTGAAACCAAAGCGGGAATGAGCACTATCAAAGAGATCGACAGTAATATGGTGGTCAGAAACTGTGTCCACAGGGGTCGCATTATCATCAGTGTACTCTGCAGCTCCTGCACTGTGACCGAGTTGGTGAGTTGGCTGGTGCAGAGGCGTCTTGTGTTGAAAAGACCTCCATCCACTTGGCAGCAAAATTGGATACCACAGGCTGTGTCAGGAAGCTCGTGGATCATGGCCTCAAGGTAGAGAGATAAGATGGTGGAGGCCAGAATGCAGCCTTGCTTCAGGCTAGTGCTGATTGGGAAGGAGTCAGACATGGTGTTCTTGGCCGTGACGCGGCCAGTCATCCCATCATGGAAGGCCTGTACAAGGTCCTTGAAGTGATCAGAACAGCCAAAACATCTCATGGTGGCCCACATGACTGGTCTAGGGATGCTATCGAAGGCCTTTTCGGTCCTAGAAGATGAACAGCAGTGGTCATCAGGACTTCTGCTGAAGCAGACAGGCATAGAAGATCATGTCAGTGGTGCCGCGCAATGGTCGGAAGCTGCATTGTGACTCCAGAGGGACTTCCTCAGCGACGGTCAGGAGCCTGTCGAGCAGAACCCAAGCAAAGATCTTTCCAGCAATGGTAAGGAGGGAGATGCCACCGTAGTTTTCGATGGAGTGACCCCCCCTTCTTGAAGATGGTAGTTATAGGGGCATCCTTCAGCTCCATAGGTACATCTTTCATGTCCCACATGTGCAGTATCAACCTGAATAGCCTGGTCTTCACGGCAATGCCCCCATGAGCTATAAGGCAATGTTGTTGGGTCCGGGGGTCTTCCCTACCTTCATGTGCATCAACACCTTCTGACACTCGATATAGGAGGGAGAGAGTGACATCCAGTGCCTGACAGAGTGCTGGGGAACATTACAGAGCAGGTCATCAGCTGCAATAAATGGACAATTCAGGAGTGTCTGAAAGTATTCTTTCCACCTTGCAAGGATAGCTTGATCTTGTGTGAAGGTAGTTGCCCGTTGGCATACTGAAGGGTGTTGATACCTCCACAACAAGGACCAAAGATTTCCTTTGTTGCTGTGTAGAAGCACCGGAGGTCTCTGCTGTCAGTGTAGGACAGGATCGCTTTTGCTTTGTCTTGTCTTGTATGCACAAAGGTTATATTGTGATTAAGAACTGCTGAACTGAAATAATTATTTTCACTGTGTTGATAGCACTTTGAAAACCACAATAAAAGCTTTATGATCAACAATTTTTCCATTAATGTCAAACTTTAATGTGATGAATTGAACTGAAAATGATATACCAGATGCCTGGTTTATTGCCAGAGGCTGAAGTCTTATAAATGCACAGCTTAAATGATTGGTCATATCTTGTTTTTTCCGGCTGCTCTCGCTCATCAGGCTTACCACAGTGGATAATGCATCTCTCATTTGCAACATTGATTTTCATGATCCACAAACTGACTTGGCCCAAATTTTACACCGGATGTCTTTCCTGCTGCAATACCAGACTCACAAGGAGAGGTAAAAAAAAAAACAACAAAACAAAATAAAGAACCAATAAATGCAAGAGGAGCACACACAAAGTCCATACAGAAGAGAACTTAAAAACACTTGCAAAAGGTCAGGACAGGTGTGGAAGTAATGTTGCTATCGCATGTCACTGCATCCACTACACTATGGAACCACTTAGGGTCCTGGATGGTAATCACCCAGACAGACAACCGGTCCATCACCACCTCCTGAAATCTAAATCTGTCATAGCTAGGTGATACTCGAATGTCTCCTTGACATTTTTGTGGTTGCTGGGGTCTTCAACACTGAGGCACCTGCATGCTGAATCATGCTCAGGTAAATGTGCCTTATGGCCAAATTGCCACAGCTGATGTAGCCTAATAATACGACTGGCACTCACCATTTGAGTCTCATTGAAGTAACCATCACTTTGACACATTGTCATTCCGGCGATACCCAAGGATCCCCATAAGAAAACTTATACCACAGACATCCAGTCATCACCTTAGGTCACTGCCACTGGCTAGCATCTAAGTCTCACCATACAGTAGGACAGGATCATAAACATTTGGACCTTCATTCTCCTTCATCACCAAACAACCTTTGTTCAGGTGACCTCATAACTGCCTCAAGCACTGCCCAGTCATCTCTTGATTTCAAAGGCCAAGGACTGGGAAACTGAACATCACTGCCAAGATACAGTGCATCCAGAAAGTATTCACAGTGCTTCAGTTTTTCCACATTTTGTTATATTACAGACTTATTCCAAAATAAATTATTTTTTCCCCTCAAAATTCTGCTCACAGAACCCCATAATGACAACATGAGAAAAGTTTTTTAAATTTTTGCAATTTTATTAAAGATAAAAAACTAACATATCACGTGTACATAGGAATTCACACCCTTTGCTTAATACTTTGTTGATGCACCTTTGGCAGCAATTACAGCCTCAAGTCTTCTTGAATATTATGCCACAAGTTTGGCACACCTATCTTTCTCACCTTTCTTATCTTTGGCAGTTTTGTCCATTCCTCTTTGCAGCACCTCTCAAGCTCCATCAGGCTGGATGGGGAGCGCAATAAGTAGTCACAGAGCTAGAATGCCGTCAGTGTTGACTTTCTGGGTGTGAAACTAAGACCACTTGGCATTATATTTGTTGGTATTTACTCTTTGTGTTGCCTCTGGTAGCACACGGTGACAACACCGCAGTCTCAAATGGCATCAGGATGGTGTACATCACCCAGAATGTCTAGAGAACAGATGAATGTGAGTGTACAGTTTTCGATATTTGAGTCAATAACACTAAAGCAAAAGCAAAGTAAAGAGTGGGCCCATATGTTGACTTCTTTCTGTGCAGCACCCATTAATCACTGTTATGCCCCTGCACTCTGACAAACGCACACAGTAACACTCCCAGTTTCAAAACGGCACTCAGAAGGAGAGAGGCAAGCACATTCTGGGTTATCTCTGCGAACGGATGGCTTCCCCTGGCTGCCGCTGCACTCGCACTCCCCGCCAGATAAACATGTTGTTCCAAACACTGGTTCAACACATGGTGACGGGGAGAGATTAAAGCAGACTTAAGTTTATCATAAATGAAGTGCAAAGTCGACAGTTGTGTGGCCCACTGCCTCTCAATAGTAAAACCACCAGCTGGGGTATTTAGGACGGGATGGAAGCTGTGCAGCAGCATCGGCAGCCACCAGGCACAACCAGAGGTACGCTCTAATCCTCCACTCCTGGCTTGCTCCTGACAGGGGATGAAACATCTGGGGAGACACGTTCAGTGAAACCCGATGAAAGGATCATGACTTGAGTTGCTCCAGAGAATGTTGCTTTGAGGTTTTTGTTTTGTGTAAGTATATACCCCATCTCCATACAGGAATTCCTCTGTGTTTATTATAGATGTTAAAAACTGGGGAATTTACTCAAAAAAAGAAAGGTAATTAGCGGTACCACATTTCCTTGATACCACTAGAAGGGCACAGAGACAGTCAAAGCCCTACAGTCTTCATGAATTTAAATTAAACTCAAAACCAAATTTGAATCATTTGTCCACTTTAATGTAGAGCAGGAAGCTCAGTGGAATAATGAGTTGCACTACCAGTATGTATACCTGGGCTTGATTCCTGGGCACACTGTGTCCTTCAACAAGACATTTCTTCTACATTGCTCCTGTGCACCCACCTATGAATAGAATAGGTACTGGCCTAGGCTGGGAAGCTAACCTGCATCGAACTGGCAAACCCATGTCGGGGAAGTTGAAGATCAAAGATTTGAAGATTCTGATCGGCTTCACACTGCAGAACCTGGGGTAAGCACTGGTACCAACAGGCTTGGGGGGGGCTATATGGGTCCATGTTACTGGGCCACCCCAAAGCAGCAGAAATGTTTCTGTGCTCTTCCCCAGGTTGGCACATCAAGACATTCCTGTCTCAGAGGTCTACAGACAATTCTTTTGACTTCATGCTTGGTTTGTACTCTGACATCCACTGTCAACTGTGGGACCTTATATGTAGACAGGTGTGTGTCTTTCCAAATCATGTCCAGTCAACTGAATTCACCCCAAGTGGACTCCAATTAAGGTGTAGAAACATCTCAACAATGATCAGTGGAAACAGGATGCACCTGAGCTCGATTTTGAGGTTCATGACAAAGACTGTGAATATTTATGTACATGTGATTTCTTAGATTTTATTTTTAATAAATTAGCAAAAATCTCAAAAAAGCTTTTTTCAGATTATCATTATGGGGTATTGTGTGTAGAATTTAGAGGGGAAAAACAAGAATTTCCTAAATTTTGGAATAAGCCTGTAACATAACAAAATGTAGAAAAAGTGAAACGCTGTGAATACTTACTGGATGCACTGTAAATCAGGTGTTAGCTAGCTAAAGGCTACAAAAATCCAGTGAATAATCTAGTGTTAATAAACAATTGCACTAGCTTAATTCAAACACTATCTGTTTGTGGTTATACAGTTATTTATGGTTCCCCTAACTTAGCAAGATTGCTAAGATGGATGCAGTAGCTGGTCCAAAGTATAGACTGCCTATATATAGTGGGAAAAACCCTCTAAGGTATCACTCAGGGGTTTGAAGCCCAAATGAGGTGTCTTAATATGTCACAATCTTGTAAGTGACTCCAACCCTAACTCTCGGACTGGCCCATAAATGGGTAAAGAGGAAGAACATGGGCAAAAGTGGTGCAACCTAGGTGGTATGAAGGAAGCTGGAACATGCCCACCTTGGAAGTTACCGAGCTAGCTTAGGGTAACAGACTAGGTCACCTGAATTTGTATTTGATTAATGCACATTTTTTGCAGATTGGGTGGTGGTTTTCATAATGAGTGGCTTGGGTGTGGGTATTAAAAACTATGACTGGTATATTTCCTCAATAACTGTGGCAGTATCATTGTAGGTAATGCCATCAAGATATCAATACTTGCTAATTAGCACAACTAGTGCTTACATCCAAATTAAATTATACAAAAATTTTATTTAACAGAAATACTGGAGCACAGACTTCTGAGATGGTCCATTAGTACAATTAACTGTACAGTAAGCCATATTATCTCAGACATTTGGAATGAAATGCTCAGATCTGACAAATATGGTTAAGTCCACAATAGCTAGTGGAGCCCTGACCCCAGCATATGGTATTGTCACTCAGAGCAATCAGTGCTTTGGCATACGTTATGTGAATTTGAGGCAGACACTATCAAATTAAGCTTTTACATGTGTTGTAGGTTATATTTTTGTTTGCGTTCTCTGTGTTTGCAGTTTCTCAATTTGCAAGATTTTTTTTTTTAATGTTATTACCTGTTGTTGAATTGATGCAGGTTTTTTTCATAAGCATTTTCTGCAGTTGCTAGCGTTGTCTTAATTTGTTGTGGCTGAGACCGCCTCCTTTCAAGAGTCTTGGTGCACTTATTAGTCTGTGCCTGAGTGTGATTTCTGTCTTCACACTGACCCAAAAGAGGGCAAAATGAACCGATCTGATGTTACCACACTAAATTTGATCCATTTGCTGACATGCAATCTTGCGCACCAATGAGTAAACTCCTCGTAAACTCTGTGTAAACTGTGCAAGGCTGTGTTCCATGTGCAAACAAAATTTTGAAATGTTCAACATTTCTGGCACATACATTTCATGCCACTTGCGTGAACTAGTCGTGAATATTGGTGCAACCTATTCTCAAAGACTGAGTGTCTCTGTGTGCCAATGCTTGTCATTGACATGCCCCCGCATGTCAATGACAAGTTTACAATGAGTTTACTCATTGGCACGCAAGGTTGTATGCTAGTGCAGGAATCAAATTCGTGTGTCAAGATTAGTTTGTCTGTTTGTGTAGACTATAACTTGGGAAATGCAGTTTTGGGGCTTCATAGCACCTGATAACATTCAGGATCCAGGACACTTCTTCACTTTGGCATGGTGGGTTAGTGGTTAGCACTGTTGCCTCACAGCAAGAAGACCATGGGTTCAATTCCCACCTAGGTCTTTTCTGTGTTGAGTTTGCATGTTCTCCCAGTGTTTGCATGGGTTTCCTCCCACATTCAAAGACATGCAGGGTAGGTGAATTGGAAACTTTATAACTGTCCAGGTCTCCCTTGCAAAAGAGATCTCTATCTCAATGGGACTAACCTGGTAAAATAATTACAAAAAATTATCATATGGGGCTCTAATGGGGTACTCTGTTAGTTTACACTATTAAAATAATAGAACATCAAAGAAAAAAAATCAGATGACTGTACTTTTACTTTGCCTGGAATAACAATAGTGTAGAAATCAGATCTCAAAAATTCTATTTAAACTCAAACAGTTGTAATTTCTTACAATTTATTTTTTGCGTGGCTTTGAAGGACACAATCGACAAGTTATCTGCTTTTCCTGCTCCATTTTTTTTCCTCCTTGCTTTCTATTAGATGAAGCACTTTCTGAGCTGTGCCTGTAGCAAGAGGACCTTGTTTACTGCACGCTGTGGTAAATGGTGTCTTCTTGCAGCACCAAACACATTTTTTAGATGTGTTGGAGGGGACATAAAATCTGGGTTTAAACAGATCTGCCACGTTTTAACAATCAGGATATTTGACGGTTAAAACGCGAGAGAGGAGGGGGGTGGGCAAAAGCGGTCAGTTGTGTCTGGCGATTGTCGTGTTTTTAAATATCGTGTTTGTTCACACAAACACTCAATCAAAGAGGCGTAAAACTGTACAAACGCAAGTGCCGCAATGCGATGATCAATGTCAGCTCCTGCCATCTTAGTGTATCCGTACGGCTTACGGTAGCGGCAGTATGACACGGTAACAGACATGTATCAGCTTACTGAAAATAGCACATAGCCACCATGCCAAAGTAATCCGCCATTTTTGCAAGACGCCATAAATCAGAATTGTCACGAGGCGCAGAAATCTTCCATAACTGTTTACCAGCTGCATAATTGAGTTTGACTTCTTTACAGAAATCATGTGGTCGGCGCTGCGTGGCAGAAAAGCAGACACTAGGAGCGTGCAATCACAAATAGGCGAACAGTGTGTCTGTCTCGGCTTCACACATGAGCACACTTTTCATCGCTGCCTCTCTCCTCTCCTCTAACACAAATTAACAACTCCTCCAGCAGCCTGGAAACACCCGCTTGCTGATCGCTCTCTCCTTCTCCTCACCTCCTCCCACCATCATGATCGTGTAGTGAGGAATAGTGATGCCTCGCTACAGTACCAACCATACGCCAAAAAAAAACAAAAAACCCACAACTCTTCAAAGTCAATGAAAAGATTTGAGTCTCCTCTGTCAAACAGGCAGTTTGGCCGTGTTGACCTACACAGTGTTTCGACCGCCAGAAATCAAATGAACATTTGACTCTTTGTTCCTTCACTGATGTACTGAGTCGTGGCAGCGTTTAATGGAAGTAGAAGAGATGGATGAACTGTTCCAAGGAGCAGTGAACCAAAAGTGAAAGTGAACCACAGTAGTCGAAACATTTGGCGTTCCATCTGGAAGCAGCGGTGAATGTTATAGTTCCGAGCCAAATTATCAAGAGACAGCGTTTGTAGCAAAAGGACTTTTGTCATCGTTACGGATTTCACTTTGTATTTTTAGTGTTCTGAAACAATGAGCCATTTCCTGCAGAAATGGGTTTATTTTGTGTTTCAAACATTCCAACACAATTGGTATATTCAGTGTTTTGAAACAGAATAATCTTCTCAAGCAATGCTTTCTTTAGTATTTTGAGCATTTAAAAAACTTTCAGAATTTTGAAGCACTCTGAATATGGAACGACTCCTTTTTTAGAGCATTCCTTCAGAATTCTGAGTGTTTCAAACACTGCATAATTTTCAGAAGGATCTGGTTCAGTTTTAAGAATATATGATGATTTTCAAGTGATTGCTTGATTTAATGTTTTGAGAATTTTGAAACACAAGCAATTAGTCAACTGATTAATTTTAGCACATTAAAAAACACAGTTAGCTGTTTGTTCAAGCAACTGTCAATGTTAGTTTTTAGAACATTTTGAAATGGTGATCACATTTTGTAGCAAAGGGCATATTCAGTGTTTACAATATTTCAAATTTCAGTCATTTTCCAAAGCAATACTTGACACCATAATTTCAGTATTAAAGCAAACTTGCATCTTGCCCGTAGGGATCCACAGGCTTTAGATTGGGTAGTGTTTATAAAATAGGTAAGTGACATTTTTCAAGAGCGGTAATAAATTAAGCAAAGCTTGTATAATGAGTTGGAGTGGAGTGTGAGTCTAGAATGTTTTTAGAACCTTAGACATTAGACCTCAACAATGTTTAGAAGAAGAACTCAACCCTTTTATTTCCTGTTAATTATGTAATTTCTCTCTGTTAATTTATTGTCTTAATGTATTTATAAAGTGTTTAGGTTCTTGTTACCATATACACACAATTATTATCATTTTTATTATCAGTATTATTATTATTATTATTATTATTAGGGCCCGAGTAGGCAATGTCCTACGAGGACCCTATTGTAATTGTGCTGTTTATTATTATTATTATTATTATTATTATTATTATTATTATCACTCTTGCAATCGAAATTTCGGCCTCTTCCCATGCTCAAAAACTCACCAAACTTTCCAAAGTCGTCCGGCCGGATCCGAAATTCGATATTTTGGGGGCGTCGCACATGGTCGCAGAAAAATCGCGAAATAGCGCCCCCTAGAAATTTTCAAAAACCCCTCCGCATTAGGCTTTTTTCGTCGTAGCCTCACGATATTCGGTACACATACGAGGGCTGTCAATAAAGTATAGGTCCTTTTTATTTTTTTCAAAAACTATATGGATTTCATTCATATGTTTTTACGTCAGACATGCTTGAACCCTCGTGCGCATGCGTGAGTTTTTCCACGCCTGTCGGTGACGTCATTCGCCTGTGAGTCGTCCAGCCCCTCGTCGGAATTCCTTTGTCTGAGAAGTTGCTGAGAGACTGGCGCTTTGTTTGATCAAAATTTTTTCTAAACCTGTGAGGCACATCGAAGTGACACGGTTCGAAAAATTAAGCTGGTTTTCAGTGAAAATTTTAACGGCCGATGAGAGATTTTGAGGTGATACTGTCGCTTTAAGGACTTCCCATGGTGCGAGACGTCGCGCAGCGCTCCCAGGCGCCGTCGTCAGCCTGTTTCAAGCTGAAAACCTCCACATTTCAGGCTCTATTGATCCAGGACGTCGTGAGAGAACAGAGAAGTTTCAGAAGAAGTCGGTTTCAGCATTTTATCCGAATATTCCACTGTTAAAGGAGATTTTTTTTAATGAAAGACGTGTGGACAGGTCCGCGCGTCGGGACGCAGCCGGCGCGGTGCGGCGGCACAGTAAAAACACCTCCGTGTTGATAACCATTTGTAAAATCCAGGCGGCTTTTGATGGCTTTCAGTGGAGTGAGTATATGAGAAATTGTTTAACAGCTACATGTTCCAACTTGTCCTTAAGGCTCCCAACAGAGGTGTTTTTCCTGTGGCGGAGCGTCGCAGCGGCTGCGAGCCGACGCTGCAATCCGTCCGCACGTCTTTCATTAAAAAAAATCTCCTTTAACAGTGGAATATCCGGATAAAATGCTGAAACTGACTTCTTCTGAAACTTCTCTGTTCTCTCACGACGTCCTGGATCAATAGAGCCTGAAATGTGGAGGTTTTCAGCTTGAAACAGGCTGACGACGGCGCCTGGGAGCACTACGCGACGTCTCGCACCGTGGGAAGTCCTTAAAGCGACAGAATCACCTCAAAATCTCTCATCAGCCATTAAAATTTTCACAGAAAACCAGCTTAATTTTTCGAACCGTGTCCACTTCGATGTGTCTCACAGGTTGAGAAAAAATTTTGATCAAACAAAGCGCCAGTCTCTCAGCAACTTCTCAGACAAAGGAATTCCGATGAGGGGCTGGACGACTCTTCCCACAAGGAGTGCTCACAGGCGAATGACATCACCGACAGGCGTGGAAAAACTCACCCATGCGCATGAGGGTTCAAGCATGTCTGACGTAAAAACATATGAATGAAATCCATATAGTTTTTGAAAAAAATAAAAAGGACCTATACTTTATTGACAGACCTCGTATTTACCATGCCAGGACGCACGAAAAAGTCTCTTACTGTCATGGTGAAATATCGACAGGAAGTCAGGCCATTTTGATTTTAAGTTTCGATTTTGAGCAAATTTTTGCCATTTTTGGCCATTTCCACTACTTACATTTGAACGAACTCGTCCTAGGGATTTTATCCGATCGTCTTCAAATTTGGTCAAAATCATCACAACACAATGGTGATCAAAAGTTATCAAAAGATTCTAATTAAGTCAAAAGGCGTGGCTGCTAGGGGTTGTCAAACTTTGGCGAGCTTTTTGGAGCACCCCATTTCACTTCGAACGGCTGTCACGCCCACATACATCATCGTAGATCCTTCAAACTTGATGGACATGATGAGGGCTCCACCCTGAACATCTACATATCTTAAGTTCCCACCTGTGCCATAGCGCCCCCCGGTGGTGATGGGAAATGTCCTATTTTTACTTTAAGAGGTCCTGATGTCACATACTTAACCCAATCAACTTCATTCCACTTCTAAAACATGCAGAACAAATTGGTGAAGGTAGGCGATGAACGCCGTGAAGTTATGAGTAACAGCGTCCGTGTGGTGGCGTGCCGAATATTGCCCATTCGTCATGAAATTACGTTCTTCATTTTGACGGCTTTAATTTTGTCACATCATCATGAAAATTGATACACAGGTTGAGCATGACAACCTCCTACAATTCATAGGGGCGTCGCCCATGGGCGGGGCAAAATGCGTCAATAGCGCCCCCTTGAAACTTTCAAAAACCCCTCCACATAGGGTTTTTTTTGGAGTAGGGAGATGAAAATTGGTACACGTGTGACTTTCATAGACGTACAAAAAAGTCTCTTGCACTATGAGTCTACTCCAAACAGGAAGTCAGCCATTTTGAATTTTCTTCTCATTTTGGCGTGATTTCCACATGTTGTATTTGAACGAACTCCTCCCAGGGATTTTGTCCAATGCACTTCAAATTTCTTTGACAGCATCCAAAGATGATACTGAACAACAGTTATCGAAAGCTTTTCTCTATGTTGAAGGGTGTGGCCGCTATGGTGCCGCCATTTTGACCCTTTGCCATAGAACATCAAGTCATGATAACTCCTTCATGCTTTGCCTGATTGACTTGAAACTTCACATGTATGATGACGGTTGGCCCCTGAACACACCCAGCCCCTCTGTTTGTACACTGAGTGCCCCCTAGTGGATGAACAATCAACATGTCATAACTCCTTGATGCATTGTGTGATTTGTTTAAAATTATAACTGTGTGATGAGTGGTTACCCGTGCATGCACATGCCCACATGTGGTCACAAGGGCACCCACTGGCCTGGGTAGGCGGTCGCGCGGAACGAGGGCCCGTATATGACTGCTTGCAGTCCTAGTTATTATTATTATTTTATTATTGCTTCTATTTTGTATTTATATTATGTACTCAAATCATGCATGCACGCACACACATACTTTTAATCTAAAGATGATTTACCGCATCCTGCTGGAATTGCATGTGAGTCCAGAATGTAGTTACCGATGTTAGCTAATATCCATAACTTCTCCAAAAATATTAATCCTATTCAATTCATTTTTCACTGTTCATCCTTGACCCAAAAGACAAAAGCATACCAAACGACACGTCAGCTCTCTCTAGTTTCGACATTACATACATGTACGCACGCACACACACAGAGGTTTTTGCCTAGTCTGCATTCTGCCACATGCAGGTAGTTGTAATTTTAGACATGCAGAAACACAGACGGTGGCAGAAGACATCAAATTCAATACACTTCCCACTCATGGTAACAGCAACATGAGTCTGAACTAAACTGAATAAAGCAAACTACAAAAACACAATAAATGAATAACACTAACAACACTGTTAAACTATCATGAACCACAATAACATAATTTAAAACTCCAAAACCCTGAACTCCCATGATGTATTGCAGCACAACGTCCATTGTTTACCAGTTAGCTAAAATTGCTAATGTCTCCAATAATATTTGTCTTATCAAATTTCCGTTTTCACAGCAATCATCCTTGACCCAAAATACATAAGCATCCCGAACGGCAAATGTCAGCTCTCCCCAGTTTCTGCATGATTGAAGCCAAACACACACGCACACAGAGGCCACTTGGCTATTATAATATAGATAAACAAACAAACAAACAAAAAACAACTAATTGCTTCATTATCAGCCAAGTCAAACTTTGTGTTTTGAGCATTTTATATTGTAAATGATTTTCTATTACACAGAGAGATTCAGTATGTTCAGTGTTTCAAAGCAGTGTATCATTTTCAGAAGCAAATGGTTCATGAACTATTAAGTGTTTTGAAGCAATATCTTGATTTTGTGTTCTGAGCATTTCAAAACAGAAGCATTGGGTCCAGAAATTAATTTACTGTTAAAAGCATTTAAAAACAATGAAACATTTATCCAGGCAGCTGTTGAATTTAGCGCTTTGTGCATTTTGAAATTGTGAACAATTTTCTGTAACTGCCCGTGTTGTGCATTTAGTATTTCAACTGTTTCATAATGCAGATGTAACTAGTTCATTAACTGTTAAACAGTTAACTTTTTTCAAGCAATAGCTTTTTTATTGTTTTGAGCATTTCAAAACAACAGTATGTATTCAAATAATTAAGTGAGCACTATTAGCACTGAACAAACAGTGAAGCACTGATCAAATTTATTGTCTGAGCTTTTTGAAATTGTGAACCATTGTCAGTAGTGATTGGTTCAATGTTTTGAGTATTTCAAAATACTGGATAATTTTCTAAAACAAATCATTCACGCTTTCAAATATTTCAAAACAATAAACTTTTTTGTCCAGCAGTTTCTTGATTTTATATTTTGAGACATTTAAAATTGAAAACTATTTTCTGTATCAAATAAAACACTGAATAGTTTTCTGAAGCAATTGGTTGCTCAAGTGTTGGACATTTCAAAATAACTGAGGTGATGCTCTAGTGGTTAAGGTGTTGGGCTTAAGTCTAGAAGATCATGGGTTCAAATCCACGCCTGACTGGAAAATCACTAAGGGCCCTTGGGCAAGGCCTTTAATCCCCTATTTCTCCCGGTGTGTAGTGAGCGCCTTGTATGGCAGCACCCTGACATAATTGTAAAGCGCTTTGAGCATCTGATGCAGATGGAAAAGCGCTATATAAGGGTGATTCTTAGACTACGGGCACTTATTATGTCCTTTGATCATATTGTATGAAAAACAGAAAAAGGGGAAATTTCACACTTTTATAGTTATCTTTACAATGAAAGTGTTAAGAAATTTGTTCTAGTAGTCTATGATGGCTTTTTCAGCATCATTATATGCAAATATTGCCATTTTGTGCTTGTCCCACACCCAGACTTTTGATCTTCAATGATAAAAATGAATGGTAAAGAAATGTTTTTTCTAATGTTTTAAAATGTCTCTGAATAAAATATCAGTAAAATAATCAAAACATAATTGGGATATTCAATGTCATACAACTGTTGTGATTTTTTTTAAACAAAATGTAGTTGTCCCACACTATTGCCGTAATTTCCACCACAACACTGTAATGTCCCTTAAAACAGTTTGTATGAAAGATTGTTTGGGTAGTTTCTATGGAGATAAACAGTGACATCAGAGCACATGTATATAGCAACAAATCACAACAAACAGTTGCCCCAAGGCGCTTTATATTGTAAGGCAATGGTGTGGTGGAAATTACATTTACAAGGCCAATAGTGCCCGTAGTTAAAGAATCACCCATAAATGCAGTCCACTTACCATTTAACTCATCTTTCAAGCAACTGCTCGAGTTTGAATTTTGAGTCTTTCAAAACATGAAGTATTTAGTCAAGCAATGCATTTATCCATACAGTATTGCTCCAAAACACAACCCCAGTCATTTCAATGTATTATAAATAAAGTGTTAATACTGTTGTCGTAATTTTAAATGATTAGATTTAATTTTTTTCTGGAGTGGAACCAATGGTTCATTCATGTTTTGGTGTTTCGGAGTGTCAAAACACTAAATGAACCATTTGCTCCAGATACAAAACAATGTTCAGTCACTTTCCGAAGCAAATTATTTATTTACAGTTTCATATGCTTCAAAACAGCCAACTATTTTCTGATGCAATTGCTTCCTTTGTGTTTCATTTGGGTTAAAGTTTCAAAAGGCCTCTTAACAATTGCGTGTTTGCCTCCTATACCCTCCTTCAAATCTGTGTCCTCCTCTCTATTCTCTTTCCCTCCCTCCTGTCTGATCATCCTTTCCCTCCGGCATCCTCCCTCCTGCCTTCCTGTTTTTTGTAGGTATTTCCCTCGCTGGTGTCGTCCATTGAGGGCTGATGATTGTCTGTGGATGAGAGCGGTGAAGAACGGAGCCGATTACTGCAATGCAGAGCAACCAACCAACACCACACTGCGCTGCAGCATGTTTCATGTGTGCGTGTGTGTGCACATTTGCATGTAAGAAAATGTGCATGCATCCACAGCAGCGGCTATTTTACTACGACTCTGCTTGTCATGCCCAAACACCAAAGCTTGTGCAGCTATGCACGGCGCCTTTTAAACAGATCGCTTTTCACTGACATCAAACCGTGCCCAACTGTGCATTTGTAATAGCCGGCATGTTTACAGCGAGAAGGGTCTGCTCGGCCTAAATTTATGATGCAAAATAAGTGTTTTAATGTGGCTAATTGTCCAGCTCCTCGCCACATGTCGACCATCTCTGCTTAACCGATGCCACGGCAGCAGGCGTTTCTTAAAGGAATAAATGACACCGTGGTGGTGGAAGCGCGAGAGGCAATCTAAGCCACAGAGGCCCACAGGCGTTTGAAGTCTAAAGACTCTTTCATCCTCAACTCTGGGAAATGAATGATTTTTTTTTTTCCACGCAGTGACAGGACAGCTCTGACAGGACCCAAACACATGAACCATGGCAAAGCTGTCAGATTGTCACGCGCAGGAAAACACGCGTGTAGACACCAAGTGCACAGCTGGAACAGCTTCACGAAAACCCAGAGCTTTTTCGGTTACGGGAGAGAAATTGGTTAGAGGTGGGGAGGGACCCAAAAGTGAGACGAGGACAAAGAGAACGATGCTATAATTAGTTGTTTGTTGCTTTAACTGGCATTTAGTTTTAACGAGATTTCTTTGTGTGCAGACACAATGGGGCTGATGTGGCATGAGTGAACTACACAGCTTAGAGGATTAAGGCTGGACTGATGGCACACTCTTACACACTCCATCACACACACACACACACACTCACACACTCACACACACACACGCACTGTTGCAAACAGGAGGATGCACATGTGCACGCACGCACAGCACCCACAGCGGGATTATGTGTGCAACAGAGTTCTGAACACTGAATGAGGAGGCGTCTGAAGAACTGCACTCGTCACTGAAGGCTGGTGAGAGCAAAAACAAACGTGCACGTGACCTGTGCACCATGCAGCATATAGAGCAGCATCTCTCTCTCGCTTTCTCTCTCTCTCTCTCTCTCTCTCTCTCTCTCTCTCTCTCTCTCTCTCTCTCTCTCCTCTCTCTCTCTCTCTCTCTCTCCTCTCTCTCTCTCTCTCTCTCTCTCTCTCTCTCACTGCTGTCTGTCCTGTGAGGCTGAGCAAGAAAAGAGGCAAGGAGAAGTAGAGGACATGAGGAAGCACAACATAAAAAGAGAGTGAGAAAAAGAGCAAATCGGACAAGGAGAGGGAAGGGGAGCAAAAGAGGAGGAGGCAAAAAATCATTAAGAAAAAGAACAACAGCTACATAAAGTGAGACATCACGTAATGACCTCTGCTATGCTGCCACTAGCGTCACATATCCTTATTTCACAAACAGAACAAAAACGTGGTGTTCAGTCAGGGGCAGATCCAGGAATTCTGTGATTGGGGCGGGGGGGGGGCGTACTGTCAGCTACATGCTATATACATACACACACACACACACACACACACACACACACATATATATATATATATATATATATATATATATATACACTCAACAAAAATATAAACACAACACTTTTGGTTTTGCTCCCATTTTGTATGAGATGAACTCAAAGATCTAAAACTTTTTCCACATACACTATATCACCATTTCCCTCAAATATTGTTCACAAACCAGTCTAAATCTGTGATAGTGAGCACTTCTCCTTTGCTGAGATAATCCATCCCACCTCACAGGTGTGCCATATAAAGATGCTGATTAGACACCATGATTAGTGCACAGGTGTGCCTTAGACTGCCCACAATAAAAGGCCACTCTGAAAGGTGCAGTTTTATCACACAGCACAATGCCACAGATGTCGCAAGATTTGAGGGAGCGTGCAATAGGCATGCTGACAGCAGGAATGTCAGCCAGAGCTGTTGCTCGTTGAATGTTCATTTCTCTACCATAAGCTGTCTCCAAAGGCGTTTCAGAGAATTTGGCAGTACATCCAACCAGCCTCACAACCGCAGACCACGTGTAACCACACCAGCCCAGGACCTCCACATCAAGCAAGTTCACCTCCAAGAGGTTTGTGAACAATATTTGAGGGAAATGGTGATATTGTGTATGTGGAA
The DNA here is from genome assembly GCF_902500255.1 of Thalassophryne amazonica. Lineage (NCBI taxonomy): Eukaryota > Metazoa > Chordata > Actinopteri > Batrachoidiformes > Batrachoididae > Thalassophryne > Thalassophryne amazonica. The sequence goes on from NC_047121.1 coordinate 41,662,351, forward strand.
AAAGTTTTAGATCTTTGAGCAGCGCACCCTTGTATTGTGGTTTGTCAGCCCTCTACCTCATAAGATTTAGTTTTAAGTTGTTTTGAGTGATATTTTTTTAAACAAAAATGTTGATTGTGATAATAAAGTATTTTGTTGTCACGTACAATGTTTGGCAAAATTCTATCCTAGGTCTTTTGGATCCTTTGCATCTATGAAGCTTAAATATGAAAAAGTACTGGTATCGGTATCGATATTGGCAATACTGGGCCTGTATTTACTTGGTATCAGATCAATACCAAAATTCCCGGATATTTTGAGCATTTCAGAAGAGTAAATTGTTTTCTGAAACATTTGTGTCGCTTACTGTAGTTTTTGACATTTTGAAATATTTGTGTATTTTATAAACAAAGGAATTTGAATTGTCCAAAATATTTCAAAACTGAATCATTTTGAGGCATTCATTGGCTTTAGTGTAGCAAACATTTGATAACTAGATTTTTTTTTTTAAAGCAGTTGTTTAATTTAGTGCATCAAACGTTTTAAAATAGTCTGTCATGTAACAGGACTGCTTCGTTGTGTTTGGAGCAATTAGAGAAACTGAATAATTTTCAGAAGTATTTTATTTGGTTTTCAAGCATTTTGGAAGCGTGTTTCCCTTTCTTCTGAATAGCGCTATTATGCATTTTCAAAAGACAATTTTCTCGAACAAATGTTTTATTTAGTGTTCAGATAGTTCAAAATAGTGAATACACTTAATTTATTGTTTTGATCATTTCAAAACATTGAATGTGTGTCTGAAGTAATCGTTTCCTTTCATGTTTTTGGCATTGCAAAATAGTAAATTATTTTCTAAAGCAACTGCTGAACTCTTATTTGTAATTTAAAAACACTGAAGTTTTTTCTGAAGCAGTTGTTACAGGTCTCTCTGATGTTCTAATGTGTTTGTTGACTGATCCTCTTTTAAGACTGAAGCAGAGATTAGACTGAGCCTTCTTTGTTTTGGCCCCTGGACTGTGGAATAGTCCCCAGGCGATTTGATGTGCCTCCATCCACATATTTAAGAAGGCTAAAAACTAATATTTATTATAGAAACTTTTGAAAAAAGTCATTACATCTGCTTAGTGACCTGTGCTGATTTAGCGTTCTTCAAATGGCCTTTCAGTTATCCAGAGTACAAATTATTAAATGACAACTGGGAGATCCTGACCTAAGATTAGCCAGCGTTAAGAGCTCATGGGTAATGCAAATGTTAGCTTTATCTAGCTAAGGTTAGTTAAACTGTAACTTTAGACAAGCTAACAAGCTAACATTAGCATTCATCTGGAGACACTTGGCGCACTCTAATTCAAAACAGCTAAAGGTAAGAAAGCGTATTAAGCAAACTAGCTCATGACTTATATTCACCTTCCGCAGTATCCTTTAGCTTGTGCCAAACACTGGAACACAGACTTTAAATAAGCTGTGTTAAGAAATGGTATGGTCCACTTGAGGGGGTGTCTGAAATTGTACTACAGGCATGAATATGTGAAAAATGTTATTGCATTTACAATTACAGGTAATGGGCCTTTCACACCGCGCGTAGCGACCCATCTTTTTGTCACGTCTGTGCACATGGTGTGAAAGGCCAATTACAACCATAAGCAAATATTTTGACCATCCAAGCTGTTGCTTTTACCTATTTTGGGAGGGTCCAGGTCTTAATTAGGAGGGCAGACCCATCTCGCCTCCCCCAGTACTCCCTTTAATTTGAACCATAGAACCATAGCATAGTCTTGTGCACCAGCATGGATTCCCAAAATTTCCTGCGTAATTTCCTGCATTGTCTATTGTGTCGATAGCATGGCCCAAGCAGAGGGTCACCCCTTTGAGTCTGGTCTGCTTGAGGTTTCTTCCTCAAATCATCAGAAGGAGCTTTTCCTTACCACTGTCACCTGTGTGCTTGCTCTAGGGGTTAGTAAGGTTAGACCTTATTTGTGTGAAGTGCCTTGAGGCAGCTTTGTTGTGATTTGGCGCTATATAAATGAAAATAAATTGAATTGAAATAAATTGAACAGTAGCTGTTTTAAATGTGCTATATAAATAAAATGAACCTGTTTCATTTTGGTGATGGATTACTTCAAACCTGTGAATCATTTTCAATTGGAATTGTTTAATATAGTGTTTTGAACATGAAAACACTGAATCATATCCATAGATCTGTGCATGTAAGAGTTTTGATCTGATCTGGACCAACTGTGATGAAAAAACTGAAGGTCACCCAAGGACAAGGTGATTTGATTTTATGAAAAACGTCTATATATATATATATATATATATATAAAACCCCTGGCAAAAATTATGGAATCACCGGCCTCGGAGGATGTTCATTCAGTTGTTTAATTTTGTAGAAAAAAAGCAGATCACAGACATGACACAAAACTAAAGTCATTTCAAATGGCAACTTTCTGCCTTTAAGAAACACTATAAGAAATCAAGAAAAAAGATTGTGGCAGTCAGTAATGGTTACTTTTTTAGACCAAGCAGAGGAAAAAATATGGAATCACTCAATTCTGAGGAAAAAATTATGGAATCACCCTGTAAATTTTCATCCCCAAAACTAACACCTGCATCAAATCAGATCTGCTCGTTAGTCTGCATCTAAAAAGGAGTGATCACACCTTGGAGAGCTGTTGCACCAAGTGGACTGACATGAATCTTGGCTCCAACACAAGAGATGTCAATTGAAACAAAGGAGAGGATTATTAAACTCTTAAAAGAGGGTAAATCATCACGCAATGTTGCAAAAGATGTTGGTTGTTCACAGTCAGCTGTGTCTAAACTCTGGACCAAATACAAACAACATGGGAAGGTTGTTAAAGGCAAACATACTGGTAGACCAAGGAAGACATCAAAGCATCAAGACAGAAAACTTAAAGCAATATGTCTCAAAAATCGAAAATGCACAACAAAACGAATGAGGAACGAATGGGAGGAAACTGGAGTCAACGTCTGTGACCGAACTGTAAGAAACCACCTAAAGGAAATGGGATTTACATACAGAAAAGCTAAACGAAAGCCATCATTAACACCTAAACAGAAAAAAACAAGGTTACAATGGGCTAAGGAAAAGCAATCGTGGACTGTGGATGACTGGATGAAAGTCATATTCAGTGATGAATCTCGAATCTGCATTGGGCAAGGTGATGATGCTGGAACTTTTGTTTGGTGCCGTTCCAATGAGATTTCTAAAGATGACTGCCTGAAGAGAAATTTCCACAGTCATTGATGATATGGGGCTGCATGTCAGGTAAAGGCACTGGGGAGATGGCTGTCATTACATCATCAATAAATGCACAAGTTTACGTTGATATTTTGGAACTTTTCTTATCCCATCAATTGAAAGGATGTTTGGGGATGATGAAATCATTTCTCAAGATGATAATGCATCTTGCCATAGAGCAAAAACTGTGAAAACATTCCTTGCAAAAAGACACATAGGGTCAATGTCATGGCCTGCAAATAGTCCGGATCTTAATCCAATTGAAAATCTTTGGTGGAAGTTGAAGAAAATGGTCCATGACAAGGCTCCAACCTGCAAAGCTGATCTGGCAACAGCAGAGAAAGTTGGAGCCAGATTGATGAAGAGTACTGTTTGTCACTCATTAAGTCCATGCCTCAGAGACTGCAAGCTGTTATAAAAGCCAGAGGTGGTGCAACAAAATACTAGTGATGTTTTGGAGCGTTCTTTTGTTTTTCATGATTCCATAATTTTTTCCTCAGAATTGAGTGACTCCATATTTTTTTCCTCTGCTTGGTCTAAAAAAGTAACCGTTACTGACTGCCACAATCTTTTTTCCTGATTTCTTATAGTGTTTCTTAAAGCCAGAAAGTTGCCATTTGAAATGACTTTAGTTTTGTCATGTCTGTGATCTGCTTTTTTTCTACCAAATTAAACAACTGAATGAACATCGTCTGAGGCCGGTGATTCCATAATTTTTGCCAGGGGTAGTACATATGGGGCAAAGTCTGAACATCAGTGGACCATGTACATTGAAGACAAAGGAGATTATGTTGAAAGATAATGCAAGAAAAATCTTTCTCCTGTGATGTTGTGATACAGAGAACTTTTTGAAGGAGAGAAAGAGAGAGAACATTTTAGAATGTGTATTCCAAGGAAATGATTGAGGATACACCTACTACGGCTGCTGTTAAATATTAATATAAAGTCATATATCACCTTTCTCATGACATTGAGGATCAGTTTGGAGCAAATATAGATGAAAAACGGTGTATTCATCAAGGACAAAGTGGTTCAGTGATGGACAAAACTGATCAAAGGTCAAGGCCACACAGGCCACACATATTTAATTCTTTTGAAACAGTTAATCATTTTCTGAAACAGTTGTTTCACTTAATGTTCCAGCATTTCAAGACAGAGTATCATTTGCTGGTTCATTTGGCTGAAAGTATCAAAAAGCCTTGTTTCTGCCATCATCGATCTTTTAGCGTGTGGAACACTGTGGGCACTCAGCTTTTCTCAAACCTTGCCTGATCGTTATGTTTGGCGGACAAACGTCCAGGCTTAGCGTACCTCGAGCTGTTTCTTGCATGCCACAACATTAGGGTAATGGGGAGTGAAAGTGAGTGTGCATTTATCGGGGTCTGTGTGTGTGTGTGTGTGTGTGTGTGTGCGTGTGTGGGCTTTTGTCACACAGTTGCTGTCCTCGCAAGGTTTTCTGTAGCACCCTTTATTGTATTTTCGCGGGTCGGCGGTAAGAAGGCTGAATCAGATGCAGAATCATCCTATACATTAATATAACATGATCCCTTAACAGGAGAGCTTCAACACGCAAAAAACTAAGAATAAATATATTCACAACTGCCTCTACTATTGGGAGGAGATGAAAGCATAAAAAGGTACCTCCAGAAAAAGATAATAAGCGATAATTGGTTGAAATGTTTCTCTTTCCAAAAAAAACAAACAAAAAAAGGCCTTCGTATCCTGGATTTTGTCCGTCATTTAATGCCATTAAAATTTCCTTTGAGAAATAAAATCAATACATTGACCTCAGCGCCTTTGGCCGATGAAAGTAAACGGGAAGCAGAGGTCCTTGTAGCCCCATTAAGTCCGGGCGGTTTAGTAATCCAAAGTGCATCCGTTGCCACAATGTCTCGCTGTCCTACGATGGCTTTCACTTACATTCCACAAAATAATAATATTAATAATTTCCCTGTCTTTTCTTCCACACAAATTCAAGTTGAACCTTCATTTCCTTTCACACAGCTCCCAAGCTGTTCCCGATTAGTCCAGACATGTCCCCCCATCTGCAGCCCCTGTTCAAATTCAACTGGGTGTAAGCAAACCAAGTTAACTGGATGAGGTGGAAATGAACTGAACTGCATACAAACAAATCCAACACTGACTGGGCACGTTGTTATTTTTTTGGCTCATCCAGGGAAATGCAATTATTCAGCGGAGTTGATTGGTTGGCGTCTCAGTCGTCCATCGGCTTCCCATCCATTCGTGACTAGTTAAACCACTTTGTTTAGATAAATAGATCTGTATTCATAGAAAAATAAGCATTGACCACACTGCTGGCTGTTCATTGCTAAGGCACTTGGCTGTTTTCGGTCATTTCCCTCCCTGTCGCTTTGTCGTTCCTTCGCCCAGCGCGTCCACACCTTGCAGCCATTACAGTTTATGTTTGATGTTGCAAAAGCTGGTGTATTTCACCTCCACACGGGTCTTTTTATGAGTGATAATATGAACACTAACGCTCACTGCTGTATCCTTCTCCCTCTGTGGTGCAGAGGAAGAAAAAAAGGAACCCGCCGCCTCAGCTCTGTCAGACCGTGAGGCTTATTGGAGGAACAAATACTTCAGTAGCTGCAGCTGAGGATTTGCCTGCAGGCTCAGATCTGGGATCAGTTACCAACCTATGCACCAGAAGTGGGGAAAATGCAAAACTGACCTCGGCTTCTTCTAAACATACTACTGCCGCTCCTGCCACGGGCTCCTCTCAAAGTCATGTCAGCCTCTGTACAGGAGTCTTTGTTATGAGATAATTCATCACCAGAGAGGGAAGTGATGAGGAGATGAGAGGAGCAGGAGAAAGACGAGATGAAGGAGCGTTAAAACTGGTAAGACCGGTCGAGAACCTCCATGTAATCTGGTGTTGTCCTCAGTCTTGCTCCCTGCTCGCTCTGCCTCATGTTACTGCTGTCTGCTGGCGAGCTGGCTGTGGTGACCACCGCGGTTTGGTCCGGTTTAGTGGAGTCCTGTGTGGAGTCCTGGGAGTGAGGGTAGCGCGGTGGTGGCCGCGCGTACCTGTCGGGCAGGTCTCTGAACTCTGGGGTAGGTATTCTGAAGAGGCAGTCCACCAGTTCCACTTTAGGAGTCGGACCCTGGCTGTCGATCACTGTGGGGCAGAGGATCCCATTCCCATGGAGGCCGGCAAGGGGTCCTATCGCCCCAGCAATGGTGCTGATGGGGGACGAGGACACCTCCAGAGTCCATTCTCGCTCCTTCTCTGCTGTTGAGGAATATCCGCCCTCAATGTCTTTGGAAGCTGGAAACGTCTGCTGCTGTTGCCTCTGTTTGCCCCCCGTGGCCTGCTCCTCTTTGTAGATGGGGTTGCTACAAATATGTGAGTCGGAAGCAGGGCCGGGGCCTTTAGGTGCTGATTCTGGGGGCAGAATGGTGTCGTACACGTGGTTGTGTTCTGATGGAGGTAGGGAGGGTGTCTCTGGAATGCTGTGGTGATGGTGGTGGTGAGTCTGCTCCGTAAAGATGCCACACTCCATCTGGATTCCAGCCAAATCAACCTCTCCCTGGCGACGGAATGGCAGCTTGTCCCTCCTCCTCAGGGCATAGGCAATTAGTGCCGCTGCTGCGAAGAACGCTGAAACAAACAGCACCAGCAGGCTGAGCACTAAAACCGACAGAGGGATTGAGTCTTTTCCCGGAGGGATCAGGGGGCCCAGCCCTGAGCCGGGGTAGCCAACCGATACAGCTCTGTCTGGGGCCGCGGAGGTGGCTGTCTGCTGCTCCTGCTCTTGGTCCTCCTGGGGCTCTAGCTCTGGGCAAAGGAGCTCCATAGACAGGGAGCGGAGGTCTACGCCTTTGGTCTTTTCAGGTGAATGGCAGACCACCTCTCCGACCACCACTACAGCACTCAGCCCCTCCAGCCAACGCTTCAGTGGAGCTGCTTCGCAGTTACACTCCCACGGATTCTGTTGCAAGTCCACCTACAGAAACACAAACACCACAGTGTGCTGTCACTGTGAAACAGCAAACCAATTACCGCTCTGTCATAAACAAATATAAAAGAATCACTCTGCAGAAAAGAAATAAAAATAGATGACCAGGCTAATTTTCTTACAATGCATGACCTTTGATGATCATAAGCTGATCCCCCAAAGCAGATTTTTACGCTACCTGTATAGTCTTAATTGTGGCATCAAATTATTATCAACATATGAAAATTAGTTATTTCCCTTCTGCACTGCCAACACAAGCAACGTGCGTGTGCACAGACAGACCCTGATATGACTGTAACCTTTAAATATTAAATTTCAAAACAGTATGACTCTAGTTCTGGTATTTATATGTTATTATGTTTCACCACCAGATGGGGCATAGCGACGGGAACATTTGGAAACATTTTTTCAATACATTTAATGATGTAGTGAGGCTCCGTTCAGCACGGCTCGGGGTGTCTTCTTTATAATATGGGCTTTGAACAATGTTCAAAGCATGGTTATTTCAAAGGGTTTGAAACAGTGTTTTGACTTTGGTATCTCTAATTTGCAGGACAGACAAATGAGTTTGGCCCCAGCCACACATTCTATCTATTCTTCAATTCCACTTTTACATTCCATTTCTGTTGTATGCTTCCTTCTGTATTTACCCACATAGTGGTCATCGTGTTTCTCCCTATGGTTGCTAACTATATAGGAAGAACACAGCAATGAGCGCATAGACCCTGTTCAGATTGGGGTGGGCAATCCAGACAGAGGAAGGATGAGCTGGATCAAAAACAATCCAATCAGATATGAGCCTGATTTTGACTGGGATTTGCTGAGGTCCGAATGCAAATGTGGCTACAATCTGGCTAGCTCAGGGATCATGACACCAAACTTCCTCACTACGTCTGTGTGCCCACAGCATCCTCTCCACTGTGACTGCAACGGCGAGGACAGCAAACTTTCTTTCTCTGAGGTGCCTCCTCGCAAAGAAATTCCACCGGGTGTGATCCCTTGCATGTGTCACACACGTCCAGACCACACACTCGCGCTGTCATGTCATGTCCAGATCCACACCCGCACGCTGTCATGGCCACATCCATGCTCCCGCGCTGTTATGTGCAGATCAACAACACGCACACACTCCCGCACTCTCACTTCCAAACACATCTCACTGGATTGAGTATGGATGTGTGTTGTGATTTGGCGCTATGTAAATAAATGAAAATGAATGGAAAAAATGTGTAGGGTGAGCAGGATTTGAAAAACATGTCTAAACGTTATCCATCCAGAAAGCAAGCCAGTCTGCCCTAAAAAAAATTGGTCCGCCTTTTGCATCTGCACATGCGTCATTTCGGACCACAGCAGCACGTCTGAGAGGGACTGTCTTCACCAAAAACAATCAAATAGATTAATGTGATTATTAACCATCAGATGATAAAGGTAAAACCTCTTAATTCATTTGAAAGTCAGTTTTAAGCAGACGAGGCAAATTTCCATGAAGCTTTGAAATGTCCAATGCGCAGTGAACACATCAGCTAAGAGCTTGTTTAGCCGCGGCGCTCTGATCGCTTCTGTTGCCTATTATGATGAAATAATATTGAATTTATGTCTAAATGGTTGTTGTACAAAAGCTTCACATATCTGTCGCTGACATAGATGATGACTGTAGTGCAGTTTGAAGCAGAAATGAGGTGATAATCCGTGAACAGCGTCATCGGGGAGACCGTTTGGTCAGCAACACCGGTGTCACCGACCGAACGGTCCCCCTTAAAAATTAGTCCGCCCTGCCTTCAGTGCGCATGCGTCATTTCGGACTGTCAGCAACAATTCACCGATTATCACCTCGTTTCTGCTTAAAACTGCACTCCAGTCATCATCTATCTCAACGATCAAAGCGCCACAGCAGCACGTCTGAGTCTGACGTGCTGCTGTGCCTACGTCATTTCAGAGCGTCAGTAGCGACACACAGAATATCGCCTAGTTTCTGCTTAAAACTGACTTTAGAATGATTTGAGAGGTTTTACTTTGTCATCTGATGGTTATTAATCACATTATTCCCTTTTATCACTTTGGGTAGAGTTTGTCTCAGACATGCTGCTCTGGTCCAAAATGACGCATGCACAGTGACAGCAGGGCGGACCAATTTTTAGAGGGGACCATTTGGTTGGTGACACCAGACTGAATCCAGCCCCAGTAACAAGGGGGCCATAATGTGTCCAGTGTCCTGGAGGCAGAAAAACTAAATGTTAGTTCATCAAGCATCCCCCTAACTATCCAGGTGGCAGACATCTTTGGAATATTACAATGCCAAAGGAAAGTTCCTCTTTCGATTGATCTATTGTATCAAAGTTCACCAGATGCAATAAGGTTTGTCTTGGTCATAGGTTCTTTTATCACGGTGAGTTACAAGATAATAGATTTTATTGTTTTTGTGTTATAGTCCACACAAGTTGACTTGGATGGACTCACTCACTCACCCACCCATCCATCCACATTTCTGCTGTTCAAACCACACACTGTTACCAGTGCAGGGAAAAACTGAAAGGTGGTATTCAACTATGGTTCTTGATATTCTGTTAAATCTGTTCAAATGTTTTACTGACCTCTTACTGAGATACAGCAAGGAGGTTGTGCAACAGACAATGCCTTTGTGATGCAACTGTAGAAGAACGAGCTCGTGGGCCGCACACTAAGAAGATGACAACAAGACAAATGACATTTTCAAGGACGAGAGTACATGTATAGAAAATGAGTTTTGGAACATTAGCATAATAAAATGCAGCACGACTTTGCATGAAGGCCAGTGGCTCTGAGAAACGCACGTGATGCACGGCAGCGATTAATGTTGGAAATGATGCCATTTAAGCACCATCAAAAGGTGAAAGTGTGTGCATTTACTGAACGGTCATGACATAAAAGTTGTAGTTGGGTTGTGTGAATATTTTTAGTATGCAGACCCTCTGAGTTTTCAGAAATGGTTATTCATAAAACTGATTAAACCTGTGACGTGTGTGCACGACAGCATCCCTTTTTTTTTTAAACAAAACAGACAAAATGTGATGCAAATCCCCCGTGTGTTATAATCCAATAGGTGTGTGTAAATCTCATTGTGGAATATTGATGGCATGCCCTAAACCAAATTCAAATAGTTTTCCTCACTTTAAAAAGCCTAAAGTGGATTATGCACAATCACATTTGCATTGTCTGCTGAAAGGATCTGTTCCATATCTTCAGCAGCAATTTTGGCAATGAGAGCAGATATTCATCGTATCGCAGTTCCTTCCAAGGAGCTCGCGCCAACGTCACCGCGCTAATTTGGCAAAACAATCCTCCACGCAAACAGGTGGATGCTTTGCTGAGATGATTCAGTGCGCCGTATGATGCACAACAGGATGCTTGCAGAGGTGTGCAGCCGCTGGGTGGCTTTAATAACAGCATTATTGTCACTGGACCCCAAAGATCCCCCCGTCAGCCCCCGTGATTCAACTTCATCCTACACTTTATTAAAGGCCGTCTCCAAAGTGCACACCTCCAGAATCCTGCACGGTGTGGAGGCGCACAGGGCTGCGGTTTAGCCTGAATGAAAACTCGAGCTTTGTGACATTTAAGTAAAACTGTGCATGAGCTAAATGTCACCTTGTTCCCATAGTTTCATAATTTTGACAAGTACAATTCTGTATCTGTGTGAAATTACCGGAGCATTTTTTTTTCTTCGTCGGTACTTTGTTTTCATGTAAATCCCGAGGGCTCTACTCCGTCTCCTTAGCGAGCGCCTGTCCAATGTGCCCAGTGCCTGCTCACCTGCTGTGTGATGTGTTGACAACCTGTCAATCATAGCTCTGCTATGAAAGAAGGCGATAAACCTTAAGTTTCGCTTGACAGGTGCTTGCAACAAACAAAGAAAACAATTATATAGATTTGTTACAGCAAACACTTTCAGTTGGTTTGATTTTCAATAGGCTGTGTTTACGTCTGTGTCTGTTAGCAGGATTACTCGAAACCTAATCGACTGGTCATAACAAAACCGGTCGATAGCAACAATATTGTATAGGTTTAAAATGACATATTCCACATTATACCTGGGTGGAGGTGCACTGTAATCACTTACCCAAAAATTTAATAAATGGGTCAGACTGCCCATTAAATGGAGCTACAACAACGAATTGGTTCATCCAGTGCATCAAAACATTGAATCATTTTCTGAAGCAATATTCTAATTTACTGTTTTGAGAGTTGAAAAGGAGAATCATTTTAATAAGCAATTGGTTAATTAAGATTTTTGAAGCCTTTTGTAGTCAAACATTTTCATTAGCAATTGCTTCATCCATCCATCCATCCATCCAGTTTCTTCCACTTTATCCGGAGTCGGATCGCGGGGGCAGCAGCTCAAGCAAAGCCGACCAGACCTCCCGATCCACACACACCTCCCCCAGCTCCTCTGGGGGAACCCCAAGGCGTTCCCAAGCCAGCCGAGAGATGTAGTCCCTCCAGCGTGTCCTGGGTCTTCCCTGGGGCCTCCTCCCAATGGGACGTGCCCGGAACACCTCTCCAGCGAGGCGTCCAGGGGGCATCCGGAAAAGATGCCCGAGCCACCTCAATTGACTCCTTTCAACGTGGAGGAGCAGCGGCTCGACTCCGAGCTCCTCCCGAGTGACCGAGCTCCTCACCCTATCTCTAAGGGAGCGCCCAGCCACCCTGCGGAGGAAACTCATCTCGGCCACTTGTACTCGCGATCTCGTTCTTTCGGTCATGAGCCAAATCTCATGACAACAGGTGAGGATCGGAACGTAGATCGATCGGTAAATCCAGAGCTTTGCCCCCCTACTCAGCTCTCTCTTCACCACGACGGTCCGATACAGCGACCGCATCACTGCAGATGCTGCACCGATCCGTCTGTCGATCTCAATTGCTTCATTAATTTATTTATTCATTTTTACATGAGGCCATCAAATATGGCTGTCAGGTATTGCGAAGGCTTTGCGTCCATCTGTCCATCTGTCTGTGCTCAGCATAAGTCCAGTCTTATTACTGGCAGGCTTCAAATTGACAGGGAACATTCTTGAGACGCAGACATTGGACAATTTCAAAGATGGCTAACCTTGACCTATTCTAAGAGGTATTTTAAGAAGTTAAAATGTCACATTCTGTTTTAATCTGTAGTTTTATATGGAAGTAAATCTGTGCCATCAGTTTGAAGTTGAATTTCTAAGGTTGAATTTGTTAGCATCAACAAATTTGGCCTCAAAAACGTCAACCTAAAAAATAAAAATTCAACCTAAACAAAAATATTCAACCTCAAAAAAATAGAAAAGCAGTGAGAAGTAATCGATCCCTGTCTCAGGGAACATTGGATGATTGAGACAGGGATCAGTTACTTCTCCCTGCTTTTCTATTTTATTAGGTTGAATTTTTTAAGTTGAATTTTTTTGAGGTTAAATTTTTTGATACTAAACAAATTCAACATTGGAAATTCAACTTCAAACTCTGATTTTGATGCTTAAAAAAAATCAGCCTTAAAAATTCAAATTCAAACTCTGGCCTGTCCAAAACCGTTTTGTTTTGTGTGTTTATATACACGTTTCTCTTAACACATCTGAAATTATTTACAAGACATTTAATAGATGTTAGCATGGTGATGCCACAGGTTGGTAGCTAACTGCAAAACTGTTTTGTTTGTGTGTCAGTGTAACCACTGTGTCATATATTATGTAAAAGCTAGCAAAAAATAAAAACTTCTAAAACTGAAAATGCTGTTTTTGGAACCTAATAACACCTCTGAACTCATTTACAAGACATTTTGCGGACGTTAGCATGGTGACGTTGCTGGTAGCTAGCTGCAAAACTCAGTTTCGTTTGTGTATAAATATAACCTTCGTGTCATATATTATGTAAAAGCTAGTGAGAAGTAAACACTTCTAAAACAGAAAACGCTGTTTTTGTAACCTGATAACACCTCTGGAATCATTTACAAGACATTTTGCAGATGTTAGTGTGCATTCTAACTTCTGCTAACGCAAAGCCAATTTCCTGTGGAGTTAAACTTGTCTCATTAATATATGCAAATGCACAGAGTGATCTACAAATATTCCCTGAGTTGCACACGTTCCGCTCTTAAAATGTAAATATTATTTTTGATTGACTGTTTGATAGAGGGGCTTTGTTGAACATGTACAAATTGTACGACGAAGGCACAGTCCGGAAATGGCACAAAAATTCAGTGGGGAAAACCAACAAACCGTTGTCGTAAAACGCCATAAAAAGCCACAAACTGACGGCAGACGAACACAGACATTATAAAGATGACATTATAAAGAGACATCGGATTGGTTGCTGAGGTGCAAGAAATGCAGCCGCCATTTTGCACCGTAGTGATTCTATCACAAGGCACAGTGAAGGTTTGATTTTATAATCTTATTTTGTTTTTAATCTTTCTAACATAAAGCCCCTCCCCCAGAAGCAAGGGTGCAATTTAGAACTAGAAACTGGGGGGGGGGACAAAGTCCGAGGCCCGCAGGGCCGAAGCCCATAGGCCGGGGGCTTTAGGCCCCGAGAAGCCAACGGTTTCTAGATAAGCTCAGATGCATTCTGAGCATCCAGAACAGTAATTTTAATGTTTTGAGAAGAATATAAAGTGATACACCATTTGACTTATGCAATTTGAAACTGGATATAAGTACTTTATTCTGAGAATAGCCAGCATTGATTTTATTAACATCCTGGTGTAAATAAGGTATCACCACATGTGTAGAACTCAAAAAGAATGACAGGTTGAGTTCTCGTTAAAAAAACAACTGCAATGTGGTAAAATGTATTCATAAATATGAAAGAACAGGCTCTTAATAATTATTAACTATTGCATACTGTATTTTTTTTCTCAAGATTTGTTTTTGCATAAGTTTGAAAAAACAACAGATCATAATTTATTTCTGATTTCCTTTTCGAACTTTCAGAATTTAGTAAATTAGCATATTGATAGCATTGATACTTATGTGTAGACATTAGTCCCTAGAGGCAACTATTTCTGGTTTCAAATCTGGGCAAATGCAGTCCAAGAAAATTCCGAATGTGACAAACAAGAAACAGGTGTTGTAAACAAGTCAATGCTGCTAAAAATACAAACTTGCAGAAACAAAGATACTATTCTGACATGGTTTTGCACATAAGACCGACATGGTTTGCACATAAGACTGGAATAGCATGTTTCAAGTACACACATATATGTCAGAAGGTGGGGGGGGCATACCATATTCTGTCCCCCCTGGTTGAAAAGGTGGTGGGGGGGGACATGTCCCCCCTATCCTCCACCAAATTGCGCCCATGCCCAGAAGGTTTTAGCCATGCTCATGCTCTACCGAAGCATTTACTCAAAAAAGTCTGAAGGACCTAAATGACATGGAAGATGCTGAACAGCTTCGCTCGTCATGTCGGCGACATATTACACATGTATCTTACGTAATATATCTTAATAATTAATTAAACAGCTGCAAATTATAAAGAACACAATGCTCATACAGCTGAGGGTATTTTAGCCTTGCGTTCTATTTCAGAGTGTAGACAGACAATTTCACCCACAGGTGTCTGATTTAAATGCTGCAGCGATGAGTGAAACGTTCTCTACAATGAATTTGGCAACGGCACGGTGTCACGCTGTAGCCACAATGGACTCAGCGACGTCTTGTGGTTTTATCATTATGATAGAAATCAAAGATCAAGCCACACAAAAAAATCCCATCAGGTGGAGGGAAAGAATCGGAATCTTCCCATCTTGTTCTCTGGCTAATAACTGATCGTTTTGCACAAACAACAGCGTTCTGTCAGTCGTCAGAAGTCAGTCTGCGTACGAGTCAATAAAAGTCTGTCTGGAAGTTGTGATGCAGGGATTTCTCTGCACTCGCTGGCGTCTTGATGCCCTTGAGCGTCAGTTTACAGCGCCTGCTCTGCTGATCAATGCAGTTCGTTGTCTTTTCAGTAAAAATGAGAAGAATCCATTTGGAGAAGGGGAAAAAAATCGGTAGTATGTGCTCAGTTGTGCTTAAAATAATGTGCTTCTGAAAAATGCCTTCCTGGTTAATGACTGAGCCACTGAAATGCATCAAAAGAAAGAACTCCTGGATTCTCTGACACTCTTAAATTTCATCATTCTGAGCTGAGCACCTTACGGTTGTCATTTACTTCCACACTGTGCTTGTGCTCCTTCGACCTGCCTCGTCGACTTTTACCTCGGATAGTGATTTCCCCATCAACCCCTGGAGAAGGGACATGAATGTCTTCTATCCAGCTGTTTGTGTTTCGTGAAGGCGGGGGGAGTGCATGATCGTAACAGCAATGGTGAAGTGCAAGAGGCGGTGGTCCACTGAGGCTCCATGTCAGAGGAGAAATTGGCGTCTTTGCCTCCGTGTGATTGCTGAACATCAGTGCAACATGGTGATGCAAGAAACAAGCCCTTGATCTTTTATTCTGCGGGGAAAACAAGCACTGATTCCTGTGCTGGATAGTTGGATTTTTTTTTTTAAGTTCAATTTGTGCAGTAAATATGTAGGCAGAGCATGATGTCTGTGTTTTACTTATCTGCAACTACAACACTTGGCAACGAAAATGGATCTGGAAACACGCTCTGCGACGCTGTCCCCTTTCTTTTTTAACAGTGAGAATTTTTCTACACTGTTCCTCGTAATTAGCGAACAAACAGTGGGAGTGTCTGTGCTCACCAGATGTAGACGTTGGAAATTAAAGCAACTGAGAAGCATGCACGTGGATTTCAAGCACTATTTAACTTTAAAACTACACATGTTGAGAGAGCCAGAGAGAGAAGGAAGAAGTGTCTGTTTCTACTACGTTCATATAGAATTCTTTCAGCTGGGTTGTGTGGACTTGTGACCTTGTTGCCTACAGGTGAGTGAGTTGGGGTCCACAAAATTAGACCACAAGTTATCTGAAACGGCAAGAAAAGTTGACCAAAAAACAAAATTAGCTTACTTTGCCATATTATAATAGTTTTAACCATTGGAAGCATCCAGGATGGTGATGATTTCTTCATCTGGAGTGGGTTCAGAATCTTTTTTTTCCTCCTCCAGCTGCCTGCAGGTCAGCGATGAGGGCAACGTCTGTGTAGAAGATTCCTGATGTGACTCTTTAGATCCTTACTGCCAGTTCAGATTGGGCCAGAATCGATACACGTGCCCGCCGCACACAGAATCGTCCGCTCTCATCACTGCCTGCAGCAGCCCGATCGAGGAGGAAGAAGAAACCATTGTCCACACTGATGATCCCTCCCAGAAATGGTCAAATAAAAATTGACTTTATAGGTAGTCTAAATTTTTGTGGTCCACAACTTGACTATGAGTAAAGCTGAATGGTGACTTACGCGTGCACGAGTTAACGGGGCTCACCCGTATCTCTTTAATTTAGTCAATTTTACGAGGTCTCTTAGATAATAAACCGACCCTTTTATTTTTTTTTTTAACTATATGGATTTGAATGACATGCGATTACACCAATCATGCTTGAACCCTCGTGCGCATGCGTGAGTTTTTTCACGCGTGTCGGTGACGTCATTTCCCTGTGGGCAGGCCTTGAGTGAGATGTGGTCCCGCCCTCTCGGCTGAATTCCTTTGTTTCACATGCTGCTCGAGACGGCGCGCGTTGCTTTATCAAAATTTTTTCTGGACCTGTGAGGAATATCCGAGTGGACACTATTCGAGAAATTAAGCTGGTTTTCTGTGAAAAGTTTAACGGCTGATGAGAGATTATGGGGTGTTTCTGTCGGTGTAAGGACTTCCTACGGAGCGGGACGTCCTGCAGCGCTTCCAGGCGCTGTCGTCGGCCTGTTTCGAGCTGAAAACATCCTAATTTAAGGCTTAATTCACCCAGGACATCGTGAGAGAACAGAGAAGATTCAGAAGAGGCCGGCATGAGGAATTTATGCGGACATTCCACTGTTTAAGGACATTTTTTTAATGAAAGACGTACGCGCAAATTCGCCAAGTCATTTCCGTGACGACTCGGCAAATCTGGAAAAACACCTCCGTGTTGAAAACCATTTGTAGAATTCAGGCGGCTTTTAATGGCTTTCAACAAGTGAGTAACTGAGAAATTGTTTAACAGCTTGGGCATGTTCCAACTTGCCCGTTAAGATTTCCAACAGAGGTGTTTTTCCTGCCGCGACCCCCCGCGGTCGGGTCCAGCCCGACATGCGACTCTGCCCGCACGTTCTTTCATTACAAAATGACCGTTAACAATGGAATGTCCGAATAAACTCCTCATGCCGACTTCTTCTGAAAGTTCTCTGTTCTCTGACGACTTACTGCGTCAACAGAGCCTGAAATGTGGACGTTTTCAACTTGAAACGGCGAGACGCTGCCGCCTTGAAGCGTAGATCGCCGTCAGGCGCCGTGGACCGTCCTTAAAGCGACACTACCAGACCAAAATCTCTCATCAGCCGTTAAAATTTTTACCGAAAACCAGCTGAATTTATTGAATGGTGTCCACTCAGTTGTGCCTTACAGTTTTGAAAAAAATTTTATCAAACAAAGCAACAGTCTCTGAGCCATTCCTAAACAATGAAAAAAATCGACGAGCGGGTGGACGACTCCTCACTCAAAGACTGCCCACAGGCGAATGACGTAACCGACAGGCGTGAAAAAACTCTCGCATGCCCACGAGGGTTCAAGCATGTCTGATGTAATCACACGTGATTCAAATCCATATGGTTTTTGAAAAAAATAATAAGGTCGGATACTTTTCTAATAGACCTCGTATTGAGGAAATGCTCTCTTTCTCTCAAACACACACACAGGCCCCATTCTCTGTGCACATCCTCACACTTGCTCTCGTCATCTTTTGTAACTAATTCCATATAAACCCCTTTCAGCAGAGTTGTGTGGACCTGTAACTTTGTTATTTGAGTTTTTCAGTACAAGGGAGGTGATGGTCTAGTGGTTAAGCGTTGGGCTTGGGACCAGAGGATCCTTGGTTCAAATCCCAGCCTGACTGGAAAATCACTAAGGGCCCTTGGGCAAGGTCCTTAATCCCCTAGTTGCCCCCGGTGTGTAGTGGGCGCCTTGCATGGCAGCAGCCTTACATCGGGGTGAATGTGATGCATTGATGTGTAAAAGCACTTTGAGCACCTGATGCAGATGGAAAAGTGCTATATACATAAATGCAGTCGATCTCTCTCTCTCTCTCTCTCTCTCTCTCTCTCTCTCTCTCTCTCTCTCTCTCTCTCTCTCTCTCTCTCTCTCTCTCTCTCTCTCTCTCACAGGCCTCATTCATTGTATACCTCACTCAACCTTCACCCTTGATCTCTTCATGTTTCATGACTCGATTCATAGAAAATTCTTTTTGGCAGGGCTGTCTGGACTTGTGACAATCTATCAATCAATAAAATTAAAATAGTGCTATGTTTCTCTGCTATGTTTCGTAAATGGTTTCTCTCAAATGGAACCCACTTACCGTGAAACATACTCAGCCACTGCCTATGCTCTCTTTATCTTTTGTTGCCAAATTAATCCAAAATCCTGTCTGCATGTTTGTTTGGACTTGTTTGTTTGGGGGAGGTGATGGTCTAGTGCAGGGGTCACCAACTCTGTTCCTGGAGAGCACCTGCCCTGCATGATTCCACGTCTACCTACTAAAGTCACACCTGATTTTTTTTAAAAAGTGGTGTTTTCCAGCTATTGATTGGCTGAGCTCACTCTGATAGAGTTAACTGCCTGGGAGTGGAACAGGGAGAGTTGGAAAACATGCAGGGCAGGTGCCCTCTGGGAACAGGGTTGGTGACCTCTGGTCTAGTGCTTAAGCGGTGGGCGTGAAAGCAAAGGATCCGCAGTTCAAATCCCCACCAGAGCAGAAAATCACTAAGGGCCCTTGACTGATCTGGTGCATCAATACTTGTAAGATGGGGGTTCTCACTGAAGTAAGTCATACACATGCCACAAGGCCCACTGGTGCCAGCGCTTATCCTTGCGTACCGTAGTGTGAAGTGGATGAGAGTCTACAACTCCCTGTGGATGAGACACCAGTTCATCACACATTACTTTCTCTTCCAAGGCCAGTAGCCATTTACAGCTGGGTGGACTGGGGCAGGGCATCATGGTGGCTTAGTGCTTAGCACAGTTGTCGTCTAGTAAATAACTCTTGTGTTTGCTTCCAACCTGGTCCTTTCTGTGTGGAGTTTGCATGTTTATATGGATTGAAAATGACTGAAAGTGGGAAAGAGTTTTTCTATGTATATGTGTTGGCCATGCAATAAACTGACAGCCTGCCCAGGGTGTTCGTCACATCTCACCCAATAACCATCAGGACAAGCTCCACCCCCTGTGACCCTTAACTGGAATGAGTGGGTTTTTAGAAAATGGATGGATGGATGGATGGATGGATGGATGGATGGAGGGACGGACAGATGGGAACAATGCAGATGGATGACACAGACATGTACCACAACTGAGAATCAAACTTAGGTCTATATATCGGCAGCCCAACTCCTATCCTTTTTCCAAAACCAACAAATACTGTCATGAATCAATATTAAGGTGACACTAATTTCCTCAATAATGAAACAAAAATAACAAAAGGATCATATTGTACTTCCCATATTTTTTCTTCTTCAGAGATCATTTTTCTTTTGTTCTGAAAACGGAGCTGTCTTTCTGTGCAGTGCCAGAAGGATAAGTGGCATTATTGGATTTTGATGCTAAAGCAGAATTCCAGACCTAACCTCTCTCTCTGACACCATCTGCATCAATGCAAATGAATGATACAAAATTCCATCTTTTCTGCTAAATGCAGTTAAACATGCATATTTAGCACAAAGCTACTGGCATTCAAACATTGCTAATGGTCAGATGACTGAAGAGCTGTGCTTATGTTCAAGGCCCTACAGGGGTCATGTTTCTATCATACGGTCAGATTTTAAGAAAATCAGTCCACTATTTTGTTAATTCGACATTTAAGTTGTTCCTCCAAAAAGATCCTCAGGTAATTTGTAGAACCACGTCCTGTTTTCTCAACACCACCATTCTCTGACTGATCAGGCCCTTTAGTGCGCCCAGGTTCCACAGCACCCATGAGATGCTGTGTAGCTACTGGGGGTCAAACAAGCAAGTTGCCACACAAAGGAAGACAATTTATTATTTTCATTATTATGTAGCACTTCTGTGATACACAGGAGGCAAGGTTATGTTCGATATAGAACATCACTCTGTGGTACTTGGAGTATCATTCATTCATTCGTTCCTTTGTTCATTCATTTCCTGCTGCTTATCTGGCTCCGGCTCATGGTGGAATGCGAAACCAATCAAAACAAATTCATCTCAAATTATAGAAAAAAAATGACATTATTATAATTATAATTTGATTGTAATTAATATATTACATATTGTATATAATAATAATAATAATAATAATAATAATAATAATAATAATAATAATAATAATAATAATAATAATATATTATTGTTGTTGTTGTTTATATTAATTATCAAAAAATCTTGCTAAATGATGAACTTTAATCTTTTTTCAAAAATATTGTGAAGCACTTTGGGCCAATTGTCTGGAAAAGACTATGTTGCTGTTATTAAACACCAGATGCTGACTGTAGCCTTTAAATATGAAATTCAGAAACCCTGTTAAATCCAGTTCAACACTAGAGAGTGCAAATCAACTGGAATGATTCAAAACATTTGTTCTTCATTTACCCATTTTCTGGCATCAGACTAAGCAGCTCATCCCTCACTTCCCTATCTTCAGCCAAGCTCTCTAACTACTCCTGGGGGATTGCTAGCATTCACAAGCCAGTTGGGAGATATAAAACCTCCAGCATGTCCTAGGACTTTTTCAGGGCCTCCTCCCACTTGCAAATGCTTGGAAGACCTCCCTAGGGAGATGACCAATTGTATCCTGACCAGATGTCCAAACCACCTGAGCTGTTTCTTTTCAGTGCAAATTAAAAGTGGCTCTACTCTGCGTCCCGTCCAGATATTCAGATATTTAAATTTTTCATCTTGTCCTTGAGCGTAAGCCTGAATACCCAACAGAGAATTCTCAATTCTGCTGCTTGTACAACCCCTGGCAAAAATTATGGAATCACTGGCCTCGGAGGATGTTCATTCTGTTGTTTAATTTTGTAGAAAAAAAGCAGATCACAGACATGACACAAAACTAAAGTCATTTCAAGTGGCAACTTTCTGGCTTTAAGAAACACTATAAGAAATCAAGAAAAAAAGATTGTGGCAGTCAGTAACGGTTACTTTTTTAGACCAAGCAGAGGAAAAAAATATGGACTCACTCAATTCTGAGGAATAAATTATGGAATCACCCTGTAAATTTCCATCCCCAAAACTAACACCTGCATCAAATCACATCTGCTCGTTGACATTGACCCTATGTCATGAAATTGACCCCATATGTCTTTTTGCAAGGAATGTTTTCACAGTTTTTGCTCTCTGGCAAGATGCATTATCATCTTGAAAAATGATTTCATCATCCTCAAACATCAGAAAGTGTCCAAAATATCAACGTAAACTTGTGCATTTATTGATGATGTAATGACAGCCATCTCCCCAGTGCCTTTACCTGACATGCAGCCCCATATCATCAATGACTGTGGAAATTTACATGTTCTCTTCAGGCAGTCATCTTTATAAATCTCATTGGAACGGCACCAAACAAAAGTTCCAGCATCTGTTGTGTGTTGGGGGGTTTGGCTGGACATTTTGGTGTTCTTTTCTTTTCTTTGCTCTCCAGGTGGTATGCAAACTGGTTTTTGTCTGTGGAGAAGGTGCTGGCAGATGAGTCCTTCACCCTCATCAGCATGATGTGCAGCACCTGTGGATGATGCTCACGTGCAACCTTAAAGACTTTCAGCTGAAGCAAATAATGAGATGGCGTTCTGCATTTAAGCCATGAGTGATTCAAGCAGAATTGCCGGGAACTCGACCTTGTGACGTTCGTTTGTGAGATGCTGAGGACCGCTCCTAGGTTTGACACATCGTGCCTGTGAAGGAGGACGGGTGAGGGACACATGCTGTCAGCACACATCAGAGGTGATTGATTGTCTGAATAAGTGTTAACAGTAATTTGGTATTTTGTTACGCAGTATATGTGAATATTGATGAGAGTTGTGCAGCTCGCTTCTCACGGCCGTGGCGTGCGGACAGATGATCCTCCACCTGTTGTGAGAAGCTGCTCATTTACATAAAGCTTAAATTCAGACCTGAATGTGTTGCTGATAGTGTGTGCCTTTGAAGGATATTAGTTGCAGTTGTTGACTTACCTCACCTCTTCTATCCTTCACAGAGTCAGTTTGTCGTGTCCACCTGGGGGGTGTTCGGCAGTGAATGTGAGTCCAGAAGCGCCGGGCTTCGATCCCTTTGGGCGCTGGAGAGTGCGCCGTCCTTCACTCCGCCAGACAAACGCACTTTATGTTGTACACCGAGTTTTGCACAAGAGGGGGATAATAAAATTGTTTTGTTTTTTGGAACCGCTTTCTGGTTATTTAGCGCTGGGTTCAGTCAGACGCAGGTCCGTTCCTCAACCCGCGTCGGCACATAACAGCATCATCACCTTGCCCAATGCAGATTCGAGATTCATCACTGAATATGACTTTCATCCAGTCATCCACAGTCCACGATTGCTTTTCTTTAGCCCATTGTAACCTTGTTTTTTTCTGTTTAGGTGTTAATGATGGCTTTCGTTTAGCTTTTCTGTATGTAAATCCCATTTCCTTTAGGCAGTTTCTTACAGTTCGGTCACAGACGTTGACTCCAGTTTCCTCCCATTCGTTCCTCATTTGTTTTGTTGTGCATTTTCGATTTTTGAGACATATTGCTTTAAGTTTTCTGTCTTGACGCTTTGATGTCTTCCTTGGTCTACCAGTATGTTTGCCTTTAACAACCTTCCCATGTTGTTTGTATTTGGTCCAGAGTTTAGACACAGCTGACTGTGAACAACCAACATCTTTTGCAACATTGCGTGATGATTTACCCTCTTTTAAGAGTTTGATAATCCTCTCCTTTGTTTCAATTGACATCTCTCGTGTTGGAGCCATGATTCATGTCAGTCCACTTGGTGCAACAGCTCTCCAAGGTGTGTTCACTCCTTTTTAGATGCAGACTAACAAGCAGATGTGATGTGATGCAGGTGTTAGTTTTGGGGATGAAAATTTACAGGGTGATTCCATAATTTATTCCTCAGAATTGAGTGAGTCCATATTTTTTTCCTCTGCTTGGTCTAAAAAAGTAACCGTTACTGACTGCCACAATCTTTTTTTCTTGATTTCTTATAGTGTTTCTTAAAGCCAGAAAGTTGCCATTTGAAATTACTTTAGTTTTGTGTCATGTCTGTGATCTGCTTTTTTTCTACAAAATTAAACAACTGAATGAACATCCTCCGAGGCCGGTGATTCCATAATTTTTGCCAGGGGTTGTATCTGTGATCTTGTTCTTTCGATCACTACTCAAAGCTCATGACGATAGGTGTGGAAAGGAGCATATATCAGCTGCTAAATTGAGAGCCTTGCATTATGGCTTTCTTCACCACAATGGTCCAGCATGGGGTCAAATTAGATGGCTCCATCATACCCCCACTCAAGCATAAGACCCTGAGATACTTGAACAACTGCACTTGGGGCTGTAGCTCTCCCCTGACACATAGGGACAATCCACCCTTTTCCCTCCAACCTCTATGCCTTGAAATCCTGTTTATGAAAATCACAAACAGCACTAATGATTTCTTCTTCTTCTTCTTCTTCTGCTTCTTCTTCGATTACATTAGGTAGAACTTTATTGATCCCTTGGGAAGACTCCCTCAGGGAAACTGAGGTTCAGCAGCATTGTATAGCAGCACACAGGGTAAGAAGCACAAAGAGCATCAAAAGTGAAAGTAAAAAACAATATAAATATAAATATACAAATATAAATACCAGAAATACTGCTCACTACTGGTTTACTGGCTACTACTGTTCCTCTCCTTCCCGTCCTCTGTCTTCTTGTTACTCCTCCTCCCCCTGAGTGAGAGGTTGTACAGTCTGATGGCCTGAGGAACAAAGGAGTTATTCAGTCTGTTGGTCCTGCACTTGGGAAGGAGCAGCCTGTGGCTGAAGAGGCTCCTCTGGTTGCTGATGAAGTACCATGAAATCATAATCAACTGTACATATGTTTGGCAGCTATTCAGAGGATGATTCATCCAACTCACGTTTATCTTCTCAAAGCGAACACTGAATCATTTCAATCCTTTATTTAAATTCAGCAACTTTTCATCATTTTTTAAAGTAACTCCGACCTTGATGAAGTATTTCCCTGCACTGCGGTGCACGTACAGTGAGTAGGAGTGACTGTATAATAGTGGTTTTGATGTCGACAATGAATCTAAGGTGCACATTGCGCTTGTGTTATGATGAATAAAACTGCCCCAGTTTTCACTGCTAGTTAACACTCACTTCTGTCTGTTAGCCTTTGATTTCACTGTGTAAACTTTAACTCCCAAATTACAGCTTATTATCCAGAAATCCCACCTCCCAAGCTTCAAACAGCCACGTCGAAAGTCAACAGGTGATATCATTGTCTCATTATTTTCTGCAGTCCATGGGCAGCGCTAATGTGGCTTTGTCAGAGTAATAACAACCCCGGTAAATGAAAGAATTCAATTACCGTTCGGCAGATCGGAGCGCCACAATGGTGATACCGCTGGGCTTTATGAATACAGTCCACAGTGTGCTTGCATTTGGTGAAAGCTTTTATGCTTCAGGACATCAGAGGCATATAACGGCACAAAAAACATAATACACTTCCGCACGGTTCCTCCTGCCGCCCTTCCCCTGAGCTAACATTTTAAAAACAGCCTGTGAACTGCCAGCGTTACCCACACTGCCTCGGATCAGGAATTTTCACGGTGCAAAGTAAAATTCACAAAGACATTCCGGCTAATCCACACCCACCTTGCCTTGTTTCTACTCTGGCTGTCTAAGAAAAGCCTGGTACACTAAATTTGCCAAAGTGAGAGGAGGCCGGATGAGAAAATGTAATGCTGTGGTTTGGTTCTTATCTGCGCTTTGTGTCCTCTCGCACAGTGCTGCAGGAAGGCACGAGGTTCTAACACTCGCTTGTCAATCTGACACTCTCTCAAAGCGTGCAGGTTGGGTTTACAAAGAGGTGTGTCAATGAAAATTACGCGCCGAAATGTAACGGGTTCAGCTTTCTCCAGTTTAGTTGCTGATTTATTATGACCACTTATGCAAATTGAGTCAATTGCAATTTCCCAATTAGAATACCTGAGGCACAGTCCCACATGCCACGGCAGCGCACTCTCAAAACAACAGATGATGCAGATGACGGGAGAAAAGTGCAGCTGTGCCAAAGGCCCGGAGATCAGGGGGCTGCCAGAGGGTTTAAATGCAAGTTTGGCTCCGTCCAACATTCCAGTTTGTTTTGTTTACTTCATCAAGCTGTGATAATATAATATGAGTTGGCAATCTATTAGTTCTTTTCATCTCATCGTCTGACATTTGAAGTAAATACACTTGGTATAATTATGCACATTTTTTGTTAAGCAAATCAACAGCGGGTGTTCCAATTCACTAATCTCCGTTTTCCAGCCTGCCACTCTCACACCACACAGCACATGTAATGTGCCCTAAATGTGCTTTCCAACCTTTCTAGGTTCACTTCCACACACACAATAATAGATTAAAAGAAAAAAAAATACTACTACACGAGAACAACTGCAAAATTTCCAACTAATCCAGCAGACTAACCTGCACCAGTCCGGTGAGGTGCTCCAGAACGCCCTCCAGAGGAAGCTGTAGAAGGTGGTTGTTTCTCAGATTGAGCCGTGCTAGATTAACTCCGGAGAAAACGCCCAGCGGGAGGCTCCGCAGGAGGTTAGCGTTGAGGAATAATAGCTGGAGGGAGGGCATGGAGTCAAAAGTTCCAGGATTGACCTCACGGATCTCGTTGTACTCAAAGTAGAGGTACCTAAGGAGAGGAGCGGACCGTGTTACAGCACCACTACATAAATATTACAATACTGAGCATTTAGTATCATGTTTGATATGTGAATGTGAGTTTGCAAGAAATAGATTTTCTACTTGACTATGTTTTACTAGTATTGTTTTTGTCTAACGTTGGGCTTTATTAGAAGATCTGATACAGCTGCATGAAAACATTCCCTTTTATGGAAATGATACAGTGACTGGAGGCTGAAGCGGCTGAAGTGTTTGTCCAGTCCAGACTTCCTGTGCTGTGAGAATGAGTGGATACCAGCCGTCTCAGGTGACGACTAGATGTCTGAGGTCTCTGTTGAGGAGCCTTACCACAAGGGAGACTACAGGGAGTATGATTTGCATGGGGAGAAGGTGTTTGTGTAGCAGGTGGCTGTACTCTCTCTTGTCTGTATTGTGTTTGTAATCTGACTCCTCCCCTTCCCGTCCCCTGCGAACTCACGATCTTATGCATGGGAGGCCTACACTCTACCCAGTCGGCTAAAACCCCAGGCTCTAGCCTGAGTGTCAAGGGAGTGAGGCCTACTGACTACTATGGCACAGCGACTCCTTCTGGCTTCCATCACATTAGCATGCGGTGCGTTTCTCCATTCAAGAACCAGCGAAAAGCTGCCTCAGTGTTGAGGACCTCAATGGCTGGAGAAGGCCAAGGGGACACCCATGTTTGACCTGGCTGTGGAAGAGAGATGGATACTTTCAAGAAGTGAGGATGGACCATTTTTTTCTATCCGGGACCCAAGGTGGTTCCACACTGTGGGTGGATGTGGAAATGCGTGGCATCAGCACATGTTCTCAGAGCTGACCAGACCTAAAACAACGTATAACATTTGCAAACTGCAATGTAAATAATTTTATATATCTAAAATTTGATCAGTCCTCTTATTATTTCTTTGTCTGTTTTGTTGATTTGGGGGCACTACAAATATTCATTATAAACTATGATAGATATTTATATAATTCAACAGAGTTTTTTTCTCCAATTCTCCAGTGGGTGTCTCAGTTTCACATTTTGTGAAAATGTGCTTCTTGTGCCATAGCAGTGAAACTCTCAAATTGACTATTTTGAAAGTGAAAAACTGCCATTGCAACAACAGAACATAGCATAAGTCAGTGATCTAATTGGGGACGATGTTTGTGGTAGTACGACACGTCATGCAAGATTATCTGTTCCAAGCCCTTAAGTGAAGGCAATGCTGGGTGCTGGTGAGTCCTGGACTCTGGGTTGGTTCTCTGGGACACTGGGTTGGTTCCTGCTTGATTTGTGCCTTGAGTGCAACGATGTCTTTTTGCCAACTGTACAGGAACAAATGTTCATCCACTGTATCTGGGTCCAGACATGCTCTGTCTTTGGCAACAGTGCTGCCAGCAGTGGAAACTCATCTCTCTGATGGAACTAAGGTGGCTGGATGGGCAAACATTTGCTTTGCAAGTTGAACACTGTATAAATCAATCAAACAATGGAAGTGTACACCTTACTCCGTCTCTGTAAAACAAACATTGAAGCCATAAGCCTACATCCCCTCAACAGTTACTAGACACCAATTCAGTTGACACTCACTCACTCACTTATCTTCAACTGCTTACAGGGGGGCTGGAGCATATCCCAGCAGTCATAGGGCGTGAGGCAGGGTTCGCCCTGGACAGGACACCAGTCTGTCGC
The DNA here is from genome assembly GCF_902500255.1 of Thalassophryne amazonica. Taxonomy (NCBI): domain Eukaryota; kingdom Metazoa; phylum Chordata; class Actinopteri; order Batrachoidiformes; family Batrachoididae; genus Thalassophryne; species Thalassophryne amazonica. The sequence goes on from NC_047121.1 coordinate 41,690,214, forward strand.
AGGGCCACATATAGACAAAGAAACACATTCACACCTGCATGCACACCGACGGACAATTTAAAGTTTCCAATTCACGTAACCTGCATGTCTTTGGATGTCGGAGGAAGCTGGAGCACCCAGAGGAAACCCATGGGAAGAACATGCAAACTCCTCACAGAAAGGGCGGGAAGCGATCCCATGACCTTTGTGCTGTGAGGCAACAGTGCTAACCACTAAACCACCGTGCCGCCCACAAAGATACCCATATCACAAATTAAAAACCAAACAAAAAAATGCACAAAACAATTAAAATGCACAAAAAAGCAAGAATAATTAAACCCTTACGATGCAGAGCAGTTTTTATAATGATTTTCCCTTAAGCTGTTGGAAAATCATGGCAATTAGCCAGGATCACCTGACAAGTCTATGAGTAGAAAAATAGTTGAGTAGTTGGGAACTAGCTGGTCACAGTCGACTATTACGACAAGTTGTCCCAACCCTAGAAATAATCCTGTGAAGGGCTAAAGATGGGAGTGCAAAGCAGACTTCTGTATGTGCCTAAAATTTGTGGCAACTAAGATTTTTAAAAGAGGACCAAGCACGCACCGCTGAATAACAATGATGAAAATCACACACCTTTAGCCTCTATGCAGACACACAGTTTTAGTAAGGATTTGACACTGTGTATTATAATTGAGATATTTGGTGTTTGTGCTTCTCAGTGTCACACAAAAATTCTATCTCACAATTTTTAGTTTCCTGTTGTTTTGTCAGCATCTTATCATTTCCTCTGGCCAAATCATTGGCCATCTTGATATAGCAGCCCTCCACCTCCGACTTGATACACACCACTTGTGTGCTTATACAACCCTGTTATGGTACCAAAGAAATCTTCTATATTGGAGATTCAGCAGCTTCAGCTTCATGAGGCACATTTCACATGGGTCATGAAGCCAGGCACCAGTATAACGTCCTACACTGGACAGTCTCCAAAAGGTTGATATCCTTCTTGTACACTGGATAATACGCTGCACTGGCAAAACTGTAGATGGGATTTGACCAATAATGTGAAGAGTTTCACCATTTAGTCACCATGCCATTAATGTGAAGGAGCATGTAATCGTGCACAGAAGTCTGTTTGTCTTGTTCCTCGCAATGAGAGCTGAAGGTCAGAGCTGGAACCACAATAAGCCCCAAATCCTTCTCTGGGGTAATGGTCTTGAGCTCTTCATCCCATCTAACATGCCAAAACATTTGCAAAATACTATCCATTTTGAACTACAGAAAAATAAATGCATGAAGTTATTCCAAAAAGGGATAATAATAATAATAATAATAATAATAATAATAATAATAATAATAATAATAATAACTAGCGTGTTGGCTGCACGCATGCACGCAGAGCTTTTTGTCTTTCCCACATTCTGCTGCAAGCAGGTGCTTCTAATTTTAGACAAACAGAGAGGGTGGCAGAAGACATCAAAAGCAATACATTTTTCAGTCATGGTACTGGCAACATGAGACTTAACTCACTCATGGTAACAGCAACATGAGACATAACTAAACTGACTAAACCAGTTGAACTAGAAAAACACAATAAATCAATAACACTAACAACACTGTTAAACTAACATGAACCACAATAACAACATTTAAACCCTGAACTCCCATGGTGTATTGAAACACATCATCCATTGTATACTGGTAAGATAAAAAGGCTAATTTCTCCAAACATATTTGTCCTATCAAGTTTCCATTTTCACAGCATTCATCCTTGACCAAAAATACATAAGCATACCAAACAGCAAATGTCAGCTGTCCTCGGTTTTGGCGTGATCAAAGAAATACACACGCACACACAGATGCCACTTGGCTATTATAATATCGACAATAATAATAATGCTGTAGTGGTTTCCGAACACATTACAAAATGCTTTACAACAACAACAACACAATAAAAGACATCAAACTAAAATGTTAAAACATTCATTAATAAAGTAAGAACACCTTTTTAAAAATTGTATAACTATGTTACAAGGACTTGATTATACATCCACAAAATGAAACCATTTGGTAACCTATAAAAAAAACTGAGAAAAGCTCTGCTGAGTCAAGATTTAAAGACTCAACAGAACATGCGTGTTGAATCTATTACTATATTCTGAAAAATGGTAAAGACTGAACTCAGTCTTTACAGGTAATGTTTAAGTAATTTACAAGTCACATCCTAAAACTAAAGTGACTGTAAGCAGTAGGGATGATCAAGAGCATGGATATCTATTCAGGCATAATTTTTATAAAGGTTGTCTCAAGATGGCGCTGTGGGAGGTCACTTTCTCAGATTATACTTGTTTTTGTTTACTTTAGTTGGGCTTATTTCTCGTCTTTTCACTTAGTTGGTCTAAGTAAAGCCAAATCCTTGGTTTGTTTACTCCAGTATTGCTAAAACCGTGTCACCACTTCACGTGCAATCACAAAACTCTACGGACAACACTGAGCGACCAGTGTCTATTTTTCTGTTTAGTTTCTCTGTTACTGCGACAGACTGGCGTCCTGTCCTGGGTGTACCCCGCCTCGCGCCCTATGACTGCTGGGATAGGCTCCGGCCCCCCGCGACCTTTAATTGGACTAAGCAGTAGAAGATGAATGAATGAATGAATTTCTCTGTTACAGCACTTTGTTAAAGTGCGGCAACGGATTTAAAACCAAATCCAAACTTCGGTGTTTCATTCCCAGCCCAGTCTCACGTTTTTTTTTTCATGCTCCCGTCACGAAATGAGGCAAATTTTCGGGAGGGTTTTTTTTTATCTCTCTAATACTACCCCTACTCCTTCCCCAACCCTAACCATAACCCCCCCCCCCCCTTAACTTATAATTTCATGCAGCCATCACGGAATGAATTAAAATGAATTTGTGCTGCCGTGACGAAAATGTGGCACTTTTCACACAGAGCGAGAGTTGATGATTGAAGCTCAGATTAAACTCTTGTTGGAAGTTGTTTGTACACTAACTCCCATCAGAAACCAATAAGAAAGCTGTGCGCGTGTGTGCGTGTGTGTGTGTGTGTGTGTGTGTGTGTGTGTGTGTGTGTGTGTGTGTGTGTGTGTGTGTGTGTGTGTGTGTGTGTGTGTGTGTGTGTGTGTGTGCCCTCAGATCGACATTCTTCACCTCTACAGTATCGGTAAGTACTACAAAAATACATTATTCAAAGACTCAAATGAGAGGCTAAGACAGTGCGACTGGGGACGTCCCTAGTAAATAATAGAATACTTATTTAATTTGTCCTTTCCCTGATCAGTCCGGCAACACTGTGTAATCTTTCACTGGTGATATCCATTTCACACATTTGACTGTGCGCACCGGATCATCATGTTCAATCACCATCTGTTCTCACTCATACAAATTCCATCCATTTGCTCATTGGGCTGAATTTCGGAACAAATTAATTATCCTTGGAGACTTTTCCTCATGTGCTGATCATCCGTTATTTCATAGCTGCCACAAGAAGAAATAAGAGAACTGTTTAAAATGAGTTATGCCACTCAGTCGCACAAGAGTCACTAACAAAGGCTAACGAGAGGTTAAGAGGAAGACTTTCTGAATGTCCTAAGAGGGTCTTTATTATTGATTGAAAGTCAAATGAATGAGCCTGCAGATTTTCGTGGCCTTATCTTTTAAATAGAGACAGCGGAGCCGAGAGTTAAAGGCTAAATGATGTTCTGAATATGATGATGTCGTGTAACGACTTGTCATTGCTCTGCTGTTTTTTTTAAATATAGTACACAAAAGATGACCTATCAGGCGACGGTTCGTTTATTGACGCATCTACTGACAAGATATTTTTAAAGAACTGTACATAATATTTGTAAAAAAAAATCTTAGCAAGATTAGTTTGATATGTTTTCCAGAAACATTATCATCCAGATATTTTTGCTGCATTATCAACACTTTCTGTGTGCAAATACAAAAAAAAAAAAACAAACCCGGACTTTTTTGTTGCCTTGCATTGTTACTCGGCTCGCGCCTCAACTGACGCGCGGCATCAAGCAGTATGACTAAAAGAAAGAGAAAGAATGGCACCTTTCATTTCAAAACCAATGTTCAACTTTGCACAATCCCAGAAAATAAGTTTCACACGCTGAAATGCGTAAATAGCAAAAGATGACATGGAATTTCATCTTGGTTTAATATGCAGTGACACAAATAAACAAAAAAAACAAAACCTACCTTAGGTTCTGCAGCCCCAGAAACATGTCAGGGCCGAGCCTCTCCAGATTGTTCCCATTCAGGTAGAGGCTCCTCAGGTTCGTCAGACTGGAAAACGCCCCCTCCTGGAGATAGGAGATGCGATTGTTGCCCAGGTGAAGCAGGTCCAGGCTGGAGAAGTTCCAGAAATCCGTGCGGTAGATCCTCTGGATTAAATTCCCGCTAAGGTAGAGTTTGCGTCCATTGAGCGGCCGAGGCGTGAGCTGGGACACGTTGAGAAAGCCGCTCTCCTTGCAGTTGACAGTCAAATCCAGATCTGTGATGTGCAGGTTGCACGTGCAGCCCAACGGACAGATGATGGGGATAGGGGGTCGCGTCTGGTAGCCAGCTACAGGGGGGTTGTGGTTGGGCATCAAACTGCGGGCGGTGGGGGATGTTCTGGAGGGTCGAGGCCTTTTCGTTGGCTTTGGGTGTCTCTCCCTCTCTTTGCGCTCTGCTGAGGAAGAAGAGGACGAAGTGGACGAGCTGTGAGTATTCTGGCGGGAGCCGTGGACCATGGAGGAGGGCTTAGTCGGTCTGACTCGCCCTGGATGAGAGTTCGGCTTAGAGTTTGGGGGCAAATGTTGGGGCTGTGAGCCACCTGATGGAACACCTCCCTCTCCTTGTAATTCTTTATCCGGGAGGTCAGCGCACAGCTCTTTGCGAGGGATTTCCCTCAGGTCCTTGCCGTGAAGGTGGAAGGGATATTCGCAGGTAACGTCCCCGACCACAGCCGTGTACGGGATCTGCCCCAGCCACTGCTGCAACTGCACCGCTTCACAACCACAATTCCAGGGGTTCTCCTCGAGCTGCAGCTCCATCAGGGAACGGCCGACATACTCCAGCGTACCAGCATATGCGAGGCTCTTCAGACGGTTTCCCCGCAGGTCCAGATGAGTCAGAGAAACAGATCTAGAGCAGCAGCAGGAGGTGGAGGAGGAGAAGGAGAAGGAGGAGGAGGGGGATCGTTAGCTAGGCTAGATGAAAGGACAATGAGATAGTAAGTGAAAATAAAGGTTCACACTTTCCACTGCGGAGAAATCTGTTCTTATTTCATGATTAATCCATCTTTTATTACATGAAATAATGTGACACAGGAACATTAATTCAGCACTAAAGATGGGCTAATTGTGTCTGACACTCCAATTTCTACAGTTCTTACAGAATTCACAAGTCAGAGCACCGAAATCAAAATTTAACCTGAACAGATGAGCAGGCAAGACGGGGATCAGGTTGTCATTGAGGATCAGGACCCGGAGCTTGTAGAGAAACCTTAGAGCGCCACTGTCAATGCGTTTGATCACGTTGTAGTCAGCCTGCAGGTAGAAAAGAAACACTGTGATAAAGATGTAACTGCTTCAACTGGAAAATAGACAGAGCACAGCGGGAACGCCGAGGAAGATGGCAACTCTTTCATTTGAGGATGATCTAAAAACACACAGGTGTCAAGAAGATTGCTTTGCTGGGGCCACCTGCTGCTATTAATCACTACTGTCACAGCAATCTACAATAATCTGAGGCATATCTGTCCATTACCCTGCCAACCACAGATAATCGATATGGTTTATCATCTCGCGCCTACCTGGAGGTATTCCAGGGCCTCTAAACCGGAGAAGGTGTCGTTTCTGAAGACTTCCAGCTTGTTTTCGTGGAGGTACAGACGTCTGAGCTTGGCCAGCCCGTGGAAAGCTCCCACTCGGATATCCTGGAGCGCATTGTTGCCGAGGTTTAGCGAGACTGCGTTGCCAAGGTGCTGAAACCCGTTGCTATAGAGACGTCTCAGAGAGTTCCTCTGGAGGTTGAGTTTGAAAGGGCGGACCCACGACTGTGACACCTGAAAGATTAAATACTGCTCTGATGAGTTATCTTATTAACTCCATAAATGTAAGATAGAAACACCCAAAAGTGACACACAGACGGGGTGTTAGGCTTAAAAATATGCGGTGTTAATGAGAGAGTGCGCGTGTTTCACGTGCATGGGATGATAAGCGATACCTGGCTGACGTTAGTGAAGCCTCGGCCGTCGCAGTGAATGTGCAGCACGCCTTCTTTGACCTCACACGTGCATGGCTCAAAGCACGGCTCGTCTACTTCCTCCTCGGAGTTGTCCACTAGAGGGGTGTGTGTGGAGGTGGGGGTGGGGGTGGGGGAGTGCGAGGCCCCGGACAGGTGCACGCACCCCAGGGCCACCGCCAAAGTGACCCACTGCATCCTCCTGCTTCTCCCTCTCAGCTCAGCAGCCTGGGGCTCCGGCCCGGCATCGGCCCCTGTCCGTGCTGCGTGGCACATACATGCATTCAGATAATCTGGCGCGCACACACAAGATTATTAAAAGAGTGCAAACAGCCAGGGAGGCAACAACAGAAGTAAGGTGTGGATGAACTGCTTTGATATTACATCACAAGCATACTAAAGCATGTGGAAAGTAAAAATTAAATCACACAGAGAGCAGCGCCACAAAGGCAGGAATTGCATTAGATAGGAATAATGAAATTTAGCTTAACGACAGGTCAGAGGAAACAGTTTTACAAGCGGAATCACATTAAATATGCATGTGTGTGGCATGTAAAAGCACAATAAAAGCAGTTTGACCTCACAGTTTTAAAAAGCAGGAAATTTTAGATTCAACAGTCAGTCGCTGCTGCATTTGATAATTTTCAGAGTGGCTTATTTGCACAAATAGAAGAGAAACATGTGCTGTCTTATGTGCAGCAGAAATGTCAGCCGCACACTGCTTTCATGCAGGGGTGTCCAAGCCTGCGCCTGCCCTACGTATTTACCTGCTCTATGCACACTTATTTAACTCTGATGCTCTCCAGCAGCCTGTATTAGAAAACAGACAGGTGCTCTGCAGGGACCAGCGTTGGGCGCCCACACACTTTAACGTATGCAGCATGATTCAGAGTACTGCCGTCTAATGAACTGCACCATTTAATAACATGAACTGCAATCAGTGAACAGAGGGGTGATGCAAAAAATAGCACATACTATCAATTAGAAAAACGTGTTCGACGTTATCAACAGCCATCAAGTGTTGTCATGATCATTACTGTGATAATGACAGTGCAGGGAACGTGTCGAGCTGCAGTGAAGACAGTATAATGACAAGCAAATATGTGACCGGATGGTAATGATGAGAGTGGCACTACAGTAACAACAAAATGGAAACGGGTGCAGGAATGTTGGAAATAAATAAAACAGCCGTGATACGAGTCCTGCATGAGGATATTTGCTCTCACGTCTTAATGAGATCTAAATTGAATAAAGCATCTTGATCTGGTGGTGCAGTGTTGAACGCTGCTATGCAAAATGCAATAATGATCATGATGGTATGGTAGCTGTAATCACACAGCAATAATCTAACATCAGCGGGTTAGACAAGGAGGCAGCAGTGAAAACATCACCGCCCTGGAGAGGAAGAGCAATCACAGCAATGATTATGATGGGGAAGATGAAGGGAGAGGTGGAAACGAAAAGGGGTGGAGGAGGAGGAGGAGGGGAGGCAGAACGAGGCAAAGGAATGAGAGAAAGCGCAGGCATGGAGCAAGAGTAACGGTCAAAGGGTAGGTAAGGAAACGGGCGAGGAAGGAGAAGAGAGGATTGCATAAGCTGTAAGAAGTCAGTCAAGGCTGCCACTCAGGATGAGAGCTCAGAGCGAACCAGCTGAAATCTGATATTGATCACATCAAATCCCTCCTCTCTCACCCTGCACACAATGTACGCCTGCCTCCGAGAAGACGCACCGAAGCCAAGAAACATATGCGTGTGCACAGAGTGAAGACAATGTGAGAAAGGTCAAACCACATCTAAAAAAAAACAGCTGCCTTTCATTTTGCGTGTAGATACAGGTAGCTGCCATACGTGCACAACAAACCACAATAATGCATCAGTGTGTGTTTGTGGATCCCAGATAGAATGCAAGGCCTGCCTTTATTTATGTGTATGTGACCGTAATATGATCTAACATACTGCTATCCCACTATGATGTTACTATCTTACAGTACTCAAAATGCCCATAACTCATAAAATGAATGAGGACTTGAGAATCAAAAGTGGGAGATCAGTCATACGTTTGATCTTTGTTCATACTAAAAAAAAAAAGGTAGGTCTTATAATCTACTATCCCAATACTATACCATCCCACAATGCTCAGCAAAGTCTGATGAAATTTTTTTGAATCCCAAGTAATAGATCAGGACTTATAATCTACTATTCCACTACTAAACTACTGTTCCACAATACTTATAATAACCCACAGTACTCATCCGAGCCTGATGAATATTTTTGAATTCCAAGTAATACATCAGCTACACATTTTTTTTTATGTGTGGGCACATTAAAAATAGTAGGTCTTGCTGTAATCTACTATCCCACCATTATGTCCTACTATCCCACAATACTAATAACCCACAGTACTCATCAAAGTCTGATGAATATTTTTGAATCCCAACTAGTACATCAGCTACACCTTTTTTAACGTGTGGGCACATTAAAAATAGTAGGTCTTTGTTGTAATCTACTATCCCACTATTCTATCCTACTATCCCACAATACTAATAACCCATAGTACTCATCAAAGTCTGATGAATATTTCTGAATCCCAACTAGTACATCAGCTACACCTGTTTTATGTGTGGGCACATTAAAAATAGTAGGTCTTTGTTGTAATCTACTATCCCACTATACTATCCTAATATTCCACAATACTTATAATACCCACAGTACTCATCCGAGTCTGATGAATATTTTTGAATTCCAAGTAGTACATCAGCTACACCTTTTTTTAATGTGTGTGCACATTAAAAATAGTAGGTCTTGTAATCTACTATCCCACTATACTATCCAACTGTTCCACATATAATACACATAGTACTCATCAAAGTCTAACAAATATTTTTGAATTACAAGTAGTACATCAGCTATACCTTTTTTATGTGTGGGCACATTAAAAATAGTAGGTCTTGTAAACTACTATCTCACTATACTATCCTACTATTCCACAATACTTCATACTAAAAAAAAGGTAGGTCTTATAATCTACTACCCCAATACTCATCACTACCACAGTACTCATCAAAGTCTGATGAATATTTTTGAATTCCGAGTAGTACATCAGCTACACCTTTTTATGTGTGGGCCCATTAAAAATAGTAGGTCTTGTAATCTACTATCCCACTATACTATCCTACTATTCCACAATACTTATAATACCCACAGTACTCATCAAAGTCTGATGAATATTTTTGAATCCCATGGTGCAACTCCCACTTTTTTTATGGGCATGCACATTTAAATTTTTTTAAAAAGGTTTTATATATGACTGTCCTATTACTATACTACTATCCCAGATTACCTACAATACTCATTAGAAAATAATGAGTACTTGAGAATCTCAAGTAGTATATAAGACACATATTTTGATGTGTGTCCACATTAAAAAATAAGGATCTTGTACTACTAACTCACTATAATGCTGTTATCCCACAGTAGTCACAATACCCACAGTAATTGTATACAAAGCCCACATTTTTTGATGTTTGCTTTTGCTACAAGATGTGGGTCTAAAATATTATCTCACTATGATATCACTATCTAACAATGCTCACGATACCCATAATACTCACCAAAGCATGCATCCCAAGTAGGATATATAACGCACTTTTTTGATCTACATGCACATGAAAACGTAGGTATTACAATACTCATACTACTCATCAAATATTCGTTGAATACTTGACAATCCCATGTAGAACATCTCCCCACATCCACTGATGTACATTACACAAGGTGGGTCTTATACTCCTATCCGTTACTATATACTGTCTTACAATACCCAATACCCAAGTGTGCAAGTATTGTAGGTATTACATAGTAGTTTGTGGGGTAGTAATGTTGTAGGAAGATCCAAGTTTTTCAATGCACATGCATGTCCAGAACTACAGTACAAAGATTACTGTTCCACTGTAACACAAGTTACTTTATAGCTTCATTGTAGAGGTGGGTGGATCGATCCTAATATCGATAATATTGATACCAACGCTGGTATTGATATTGAACGATCCTCGGGTAAAAAGATTGATACTCAAGCTTTTTTTCTCTCCCACACTCACTGACTGCTCCACACGCAGATTCATCAAAGTCTACTCTCTGTCTGTAAGAGCAGCGCTGCGCTGTGTCACACAACACGGAGCAGCGCACCCTTGTATTGTGGTTGGTCAGTCCTCTACCTCAGGAGATTTTGTTTTAAGTTGTGTTGAGTGATATTTTTTTAAACAAAAATGTTGACGGTGATAATAAAGTATTTTGTTGTCACATACAATGTTTGGCGAAATCCTATCCTAGGTCTTTTGGATCCTTTGGATCTGTGAAGCTTAAATGTGAAAAAATATCGGTATCGATATCGGCGATACTGGGCCTGTATTTACTTGGTATCCGATCAATACCAAAATTCCCAGTATCGCCCACCTCTACTTCATAGCACAAGAAATTCAGAAAAAAAAAAAAAATCTCAACTAATAAAGTACTCAACCACACTGGACAAATTGGAATACAGCACCATCACAGTCCGAGCTCTGCGAATGAGACACAGTCATCCAAGTAAAATGTATTGTTTATCACTGGGCCTGAAGCCTCCCTTGCATAGTAGAAATCAATAACAAGTCCACATAGACTCCAGTTTGGACACCCCCCCCCCAGTGGACAGCCATCTCTCTAATAAGAAACACATTCAACAGTCGAGCCTCTTTCTCCAATCAGCAAGAGTGGACTAGTCAGCATTCAGCATGGCTCTGCATCATTATGGTAATCAGAAAGCAAAGGACTAATGTGGTGCCTGCAGATTGCACCTCTATCTATCTATCTGTCTCTGTCTGTCTGTCTGTCTGTCTGTTTGTCTGTCCAGTCCAAGTGAAATCATGCCCGACACAGGTGTGGCTTCCCTCTTTCTCTCTCTCTCTCTCTTTTTAACTCTTTTCTGACTTTTTTTCGTCTCTCTCTCTCTCTCTCTCTCTCTCTCTCTCTCTCTCTCTCTCTCTCTCTCTCTCTCTCTCTCTCTCTCCACAGTGACGCAAGCGTGCCACAGATGACGGTCACTGCCTTTTTTTCCTCGCCACATTATTCATGTCACATAATTCCAGTGTGTCTCTGTCCTCCTTGTCTGTCAGAGCGCACGCGGCGCCTCCATCACCAAACTGGCTCGACGCGCGCGCGGGCCCCGCGCTCCCCGCACGGAGCCGCACCATCCGCGCGAGCATCAGCATCAGCACCAGCAGCATCAGTGATCAAACGCAGCAGCACCTCCAAGAAAATCAATTACCCACACACACACACACACACACACACACACACACACACACACACACACACACACACACACACACACACACACACACACACACACACACACACACACACACACACACAGCCCGACATCAGTGCACGCGCAAACTGTAAAGAGAATTAAAAGAATTAAAGCGTGACTAATTAAAATGCCAAGTCATTAACAGAACCTATTAAGACATTTACCAGGCTATGTATGAAAATCCTTGGCAGGGCAACGCAGTCCAATCGCATTCCACATTGTCTGTCTCTTCCTCCCTCTCTCTCTCTCTCTCTCTCTCTCCTCAGCTCCAAAAATCGCCTCTGCGATCCGCACGGCGACGCAGGGATCCGGGTAAATACTTACTCAGTCCGCCGCCACAGAATTAGGAAATGACCGAGAAAACACTTTAGAGGCTGACTGTCGACATGTCGCTCACATTCAGCCGCACTCCTCTCTCTCTCTCTCCTCCTGTAGCGGCTGAGGCGGATAGGGAGGGCGGGGGGGGGGGGGGGGTGATGGAGGGTGGAGGGGGAGCAAGGGTGGGGGGGACGTGATAAGACTGCAATGAGGTGGAGGATAAAAACTGAGAGAGAGGAAGACGGGAAAAGCGCTCGGCTTTAGGATGCAGCTCCGCGCCTCCACAGTGTCGCCTGGAGGAGCTGCGGCACCACCGGACCGCCGTACGCGCGGAGAGAGGGAGAGTCCGCGTGATGATGGAGGAGAAGAAGATCAAACACAAGTATAGTTAACAAAAGAGCGGCAGATTAAACGTTAAGCCCGAGTTTGGCGCGCGCAACTTTTGTGGCTCATGCGTAAAAATCAAATTTAAAAACGCGATCGCCGCGAGAAAGTCGCAAACATAAACTTTCTCCTCACGTGTGCGATCTTTTTTTTTCATCCCACCCCACCCCCGACTGCTTAGAAATACCGACAATAATTCATAATCTCATTAGTTCATTCATCATCTCTTCGTTTGCCCTTAATGTCGAGAACGGGTGCGCGTTACCATGGCGACCCGTGCCAGCTGGCTTGGTCGCACAGAGGAGCGCACACGCGCGGAGAGCATTAGTTGGGGAAAAAAGCGATTTTTTTTGTTTAATGAGGATCCGGACATGTTGGTCCATAAGTAGTTGGACATTTGCACAATCTCTGTTTTCAGAGTTCATAAGTAATTGGACAAAGTAAATATAAATCATCCATCATTTTTGTTTTCTTTCGCAAGTTCGGAGATAACTACATGGTTATTTCCAAGACACCATAGAAGGGGACAAGTGTGGGAAGTCACCAAAACACCCATTGCAACTCTGAAAGTGTTCTAGACTTCGAGTCTCGTGCGCAACATTTTCATACTGAAATCAATAATATGAACTTGGTTCTTGTGACCAAAACTCAGTTTGTACCACTGTGGAAATGGCAGCTGCTCATCCTGCCGTGCTGGAGGATCGTTTGATTGCATGTATATGCAAACAAAAGCCTTTATATTCTGCATGCATTTGGGTGTGTAGTTCCACTCTGGTGGACTGTGGCTCGCCATCAAGCATCCACCAATATCCAGGCTCCAACCCCAAGTAGGTCCAAAAAGCTTGACCTACAGTGGGCAAGGTCAAGGTGGGGTGGGGGTGAGGAGGAGATTCTATCTATCTATCTATCTATCTATCTATCTATCTATCTATCTATCTATCTATCTATCTATCTATCTATCTATCTATCTATCTATCTATCTATCTATCTATCTATCTATCTATCTATCTATCTATCTATCTATCTATCTATCTATCTATCTATCTATCTATCTATCTATCTATACACACAGATGAAAGGAGTGTAAGTGTGAAGTGTGAATGACCTGCTGTTTCTGCCTCTCCAAATGGAGTTCGTTGGTGCAACAGATGCCAAGTAGACTGAACCTTCCCCCTCACCAACAGTGAATTTAGCTTCCAACGGCAGCTAATCACAGCCTGCTGTTCCATCAATACCGCCTCCAAGTGGCTCTCCTACGGCCTGGGGTCTCGGTGGACCAATGGTGCAGTCTCTGTCAGGAACGCCACGCTGCTGAAAACAGGAATTCAAATGTCACTCAGGTCCGTTTCACGACTATAGGAAGCGATTTAATAACAACGTGTCTTTGGCATTACTGGGCTGAAAGTTCAATTTTCAGTTCAATTTCACATTGATTTCAACGTGCATTAAGGTGAATCACCTTGAGGACACAGTAAGGTGCATCTCCCCTCCCTCCCTCCCTCCCTCCCTCCCTTTCTCTCTCTCTCTCTCTCTCTCTCTCTCTCTCTCTCTCTCTCTCTCTCTCTCTCTCTCTCTCTCTCTCTCTCTCTCTCCGTACTTCTCCCTGCAGCAGAGGGTGAAGTATGCCCAAGAGATTCCTAACAGAAACAGTAACAGAGACAGTTCCAGTAATATCAGGGAGATGTAGATGATGGTTATAGATTTCAAGGCTCTCAGGTGCATTAGGCCATATTACAGCTTCCCCACAAGGCTACTTAATGCTCACTGGCAATGGAAACAGGCCGGCAGACGCAAGATGCAAAGCGTGCTTGTCTGCATGAATTCACAATTTTATGAAGCCTGCTTGTGCATAGTTTAGTTACTTGCTACGCCCTATGTTGGACTTGGAAAAAGAATCATCAACAACACTATTGTCCATTGGAGATGCAGGCAGGTTCGTTCGTGCATTTCTTCAACCCCATATCACTTATAGTAATGTTTGATTTTCTGGCTACGTGCTCTTGTTACATCAGTCCTGGCACCAGGCCAACATCTATGGTGTACAGTGCCTTGCAAACGTATTTGGCCCCTTGATATTTCACACAAAAAAATAAGGCTTCTCAATATAAAAATTTCTAAAATTATCTTCCTTAAACTCAAGGTATATCTCTACAACTTGATATAAATTAATTAAAAATATAAAAGCCAAGATGATGGGTTGCATAAGTAATCAGCCCCTTTGGTGTAACACCTGAAATAATCAGTTTTATTGCCAGTTTTCTTCAGACAAGTCAGGGGATGGATACATGAACATAATGTTCTTTCACCAAAACATCAAATCTAGGCTTGCATCTCAGATGTACCTTCTGGCAACTTGTAGCTGAACTCTCAGGTCTTCTTTTTAAGAAATCCTCCACTAAACCACTTCATCATGTAGCTGTATAACTTGTGATACAAAATGCAAAACATGCATTATGCACAATTTCTCCAATCACAGCCACAGAAGCCTGTAACTTCTTCTGGGTTGTCTGGGTGTCTGGGTGGATTTCCTCACTCTTCTCCTTCTTGCGCAGTGACTCAGTTTTTGAGACCTGTCTACTCCACAAAGATTTACCATAGAGTGCCATACTGTTTGTATTTCTTTGTAACGGATGTAAATAAAGTTCAAGACACATTCAGTGACTTGGAAATGTTCATGTATCCATCCCCTGACTTGTCTGAAGATAACTGGCAATAAATCTGATTTAGTTTTTGTGTTTGAAATGGCATAAACAAATTAAAATGTGTTAAATACCAAGGGGTTGAATACTTTTGCAAGGCACTGCAACTTCTGATTTTTTGGAGGGCAAGCAATTTGCAATTCGGCACTGAAGTCTCATTTGAGGGCGAGCGCTAAAGGGGTAAAATATGACGAATATGATGTAATTTCTCTACTTCCGGGGGAGAAAACATGGCATTTTCTCTGAGTTTTGGGCAAATTACACGTAAACAAAGTAAAAATGCAAAGGATAAGTGACGATGTGGTGAGAAAGTGGACATGTGTTGCGGTTTGTTTATGACCCGGAGCTCAAACATGTCGACGCGCTTTTGTAGGCAAGAGAGCACAGCTACTCTGGTTAGCTGTCTAGGCTAACACTTACCGACATGATGTCTTCCATTCGCTTCTTCTTCCCTTCTCCACTGGGAACCAAAAAAAAAAAAAAAAAAAACAATTTTCGCGACTGCTTCAGTGATTGCAGCCGAAAACAAAACATACATCATTTTTCCTTGTGAAGTTATGCTGCTTATTGCACAATGGGAATGGCTGTCCCCATAAGTGGTCAAATCCTGTGATATCACGCAGAGTTCAAATGAGACTGCGGTGCCCTATTGAAACCCTACCCAGAGGCCGTTTCACTTCAGAACACTGATTTGTATCCCAGGCGAGATTTATAATGACCAGCTTCACATCTGACTTAGCCCACTACATTGACACATCAAAAGGCAAAAGCTCCAACTTTTAAGTGAACAACATACTGTTGTTCACAGAAAATAAGACCGCAGAGTTTCTCTTGGTAGAGGTGAAGGCATCACAGTCATTGAACTAAAGTGCTGCAGAAGAACAACTTTCCATTTAGTTGTGCACATCTGGTTTAGTGCTTTCTAAAATGCCAGTTTTATAAAATGCAGCTTCCTTGGGGTGCAGCAGGCTTCTTCATGGGTCTCAGAGAAAATTTGCTTTAAAATAGAGAACACATTCTGCATACTGAAACTCCAAAAACCTGCTAATGTTGACAACAACCTTACTAGCTAACAGTGATGATTCTAATAGTCTATTAATGAGGGGAAAATTTTATAACTTTTTGATACCTTTGTTGACATTAGAAAGATTCATGTTTTGTGGCCAGGTAATGCTTGGTAATGCCATTCAGCCACATCCAGGAGTTTTGACTAACAAGTCGGAGCACATGACTCTAATATCAGACTTCAAAGTCTTCTTAAGAATAGAATTTTATGAATGGTGGTGAGCCATCTTATTTTGTTTAACTTATTGATATTTGCAGGTATCCTGTGATTTGCATTCAGAAAATATAGGACTACAAGGTGATGTCATGGTGAAAAAGTGGATAGGGGGTTGTAGGGTTTTATCTTCATGTGCCCCCTTGTTTTGGAACAATTTACCTACTGAAAGTGAGGTCAGGACCAGGGGCATGTGCTGGTGCTGTGGCTTTACCACATCTACCGCACCATCCCAGGGCCTGGATGGTAACCATCTTGGCAGACAACCAGTCCATCCTGACTTCTCTCAAGTAACCATCTATCTGCCACAATAAGGTAAAAGGTGGGTGTCCCCTTGGCCTTCTCCAGCTGCTGGGGTCCTCAGCATTGACGAACTACTTGGTGGATCACGCATAGAGAAATTATGAGGTCAACCTTCACTGAAATACCAAGCTTTGGAGAAAACTGCAAAAGGACCTGGGAGGAGTAGGCCAACAAAATGGAAAGCAGATATGACCTTGGCCCCAATGACTGACATTTGGTAAATTTGACCTTTCTGGGAAATTTTGGAACCTATCTCCTATATATGCCAGATGTGGTACAAATCAGAGAGAAAAACTTAAATTTTGACCATTTGAGCCATTTTGACCCCAGTGATTGATCTATGGAAAATTTGATCTCGTCTGGGTAATTCCCCAACCCTTCTACATGTGTGCCAGGACTGGTGGACGTCAGAGTGGAAAAAATACATTTTGAGAGTTGACTCAATAAACTTGACCTTTGTCAAAACAAATCTTTCAAGGGCAAATCTGGGGTTGCCTGTCATCACCATATCAAGTTTGGTGGAAATTGGCCAAAGGACCAAAAATAAATAAATAAATAAAATAAATTGTAGGGTAACAGACAGACAAATTCAAAACAACTTTATTGATCCCACAAGGGGCAATCAGGTTGGAGCAGCACATACGTAGAAGCACAGTGACATATAACAACATTTAAGAACAATAAAACAGATAAAACAGACTTGACAAGGAGTTAAAATGAGTAGCAAGATAACTAGACAGATGCTGCTCAAATTAAAGTATGATAAAATATGTATTTATCATTTTAATCATACATTTCAGATGTTTTCATTTTAATTCCACATTGTTTTATTGGATTTTTGCATTTGATTACTGTTTTTGTACTGATGCTGTGAATCCCTTTGCAGCATTATGAAAGTGCAGCATAAATGAAACTTGCCTTATTATTGTATGTTTCGCCATATTATTTTCCCGTCTTAGCTGTAGTAGAGGTGATGCGATGCCACACCAGAGGCGATATAATGTAGTTACTGCAGAATGCAAATGACACCCCTGGCTGAAAATCTGGGAGAAAAACGCTTGCTTTTCTCACAAACGCATTGTCAGTGAACCATGGAGGCTCTGTAAATTAAGAAAACAAACGGAGAGGAACTGAGAGAAGATGGTTATCGGGCACCATCAGATACCTGTGCATCTACTCTCCAGGGGCATGAGGCGCTCTGAGCACATAAAGCACTTTTTGGAGTGTTGACAGGCCTCTAAAGTAGGGGATCTATTTATACCGGCCTAGTGCTGTCTGAGGAGCTGTCCAGTGCTGAAATGGATGGGGATTCATGCTGTTTCATTTCAGCCACTTTCCCCTTCTCCCTGTTCCAAAGCCCTGCTTTTCTCCCCTTTGCATTATTTCACTCAGATTCATAGATTCCTTTTATTTTTTCCATTCCCTTTCTTCTTCCTTTCTTACTTTGATTCTCTTAGGAGCTCTTGTCAATTCAAACTGGTTTATAGTCCATTCTTACTGTGATTCCCTGTTTTTTACATCCTGATCTCCCTC
The DNA here is from genome assembly GCF_902500255.1 of Thalassophryne amazonica. Classification (NCBI taxonomy): domain Eukaryota; kingdom Metazoa; phylum Chordata; class Actinopteri; order Batrachoidiformes; family Batrachoididae; genus Thalassophryne; species Thalassophryne amazonica. Next base: position 41,708,314 of record NC_047121.1, read on the forward strand.
CCTCTCTCTGCTGTGGACATGCTGCAGGAAGTGGTCATTCCATTTTGTAGGACTCTCCAATTACAGTATGTTCTTTTTCCCCAAGCTATCTATTGGGATACGGTCGCACACTGAACAAATGTGTCCACACTGGAGACATACACGCTGACAGGAGCTTAAAAAAAAAGTGGCTTGCTCTTTTGTTCTTCTCTCCTGACAATCCACTGGTCAGGAAATCTCCTTAAAACGATGTGTTGTTCACATAATGTTTCACTTACACATGTTTTGCTTTCTTCTGGGACACCGGCGCCCCTTAGTCTCTTGTTACCCAGAGGGATAAAGCAATCAGAGGTGCAGGCAAGGTCAGGGGAAAAAAGCGGAACGCAATCAGGAGAGGGAGGGAGCAAAGAAATAACAGGTGGGTTGTGCTGGAGAAAGTGAAAAGGAGACAATCAGCTGAGGGATCGTGAGAGCTGAAAGGGAGAAGGAGCAAGGGAGGGGAGATAGAAGGATAGATAGAGGATGAGAGGTGGGAAGAGGGCAGGTGGTTCTGTCATTAGCTCCAGATTGAAGCAGGGGTCAGTTCACCTCTGATTCAACAACTATACTGCAGGCAAGGACACACCTCCTGGGAGATACAACACACACACTCATACACACATGCAAATGCAAATGCACACACATGCACGAGTCTGGGGAGACACATGCAAAAGTGCAAAGCTCCCTCCTCATTTTGCACCGCTGCACATGCGCTCTCACAGCACGCTACATATACACCAACATCCATGACTTAAAAGAACACGCCGACTCCCACAGATAAAAGTGCAGCCAGGCACATGAATTTTGGCTTGAAACCACTCATAAAATATTGCACACATAGAAATGGCAGAAAGAAATCTTTTTTATATATACTTTCAAAGTGTACACTCCTCTAGCCTACTTTTTGGACATGAATTATCTGTCTTGTTGGATATTTGCTTTTCAGTCATTTATTACTTGTGTTTGTCATTTTTCCCCATGTTCAAAATCAAATGACCTAATTGCTTCAGAAAATGATTTACACTTCTAGAATGCTTCTAAAGTGAAATGAAACAATGAATAAATAAATCATTATCTTAATTTGTGTAGCAGCTTCAGCTGTATGTGGTGCTTCAGAATATGTGTCGTTATGAAATGCTCGTAACATGAAGTGAACCGATTATTTCAGAAAATTATTCAGTATTTTGAAACCATAGTTGAAGCATTATACGTCAAAAAATAGTGTAGAATTTAAAATGGTTGAATTGCTTCAGAAAATGATTTACACATTTAGAATGCTTCTAAAGTGAAATGAAACAATGAATAAATAAATCATTATCTTAATTTGTGTAGCAGCTTCAGCTGAATTTGATGCTTTAGAATATGTCATTATGAAATGCTCGAAACATGAAGTGAACCGATTATTTCAGAAAATGATTCAGTATTTTGAAACCATAGTTGAAGCATTATATGTCTAAAAATAGTGTTGAGTTTAAAATGCTTGAAAAAAAATGAATGAAAATAGTTCACTCTTAAAATGTTCAAAACTTGAAATGAAACAATTGCTTCAGAAAATGAATCACTGTTTTAAAAAGCTTGAACTGGCATATGAAAGAAATGTTTCAGAATATGATTCAATGTTTTGGTAATACTGAAAACATTAAATGAACCAGTAGGTTTTTTTTTTTAATGATTCAATGCTTTTGAAATGCTTAAAACATGAAACAATTGTTTCTGAAAATAGCTCATTATTTCTAAAATGCTCAAAAGCTCAGATGATGACAATTAGTGGACACTGGGGAATCTTTTGTTCAGACAATTATTTACTGCTTCAAAACAATTAAAAAGCTAAATGAAAGAACTATTGAAGTGAATGATTCTTCAGTTCAAAACAAAAATAATTCATCGGTTTGAAACACTCAAAACACTGAAGGAGCTAAGTGCTTCAGGCAAAGCTTCAGTGTTTAGAAATGTTCAAAACTCAAAGAGAACCAGTTGCTTCAGAAAATAGTTCCTGGTTTCAGAAATGTTTATAAGAACATGCTAATGATTGAATAGAAAATAATCCATTGTTTTGAAATGCTTGAAAAAAAACCACAACTGCTTAATCACATGTATTTATAAATACTTAAATTGATTAATACAGTAATTACTTTAATTCATACATGCAGAGCTAAACCATAAATCACCTCAAACAGCTGTACACAAGTAATGTCCAGACCTCAATTACCCACACTATGAGCAAGCACACTGGTGACAGTGGTAAGGAAAAACTCCCTCAGCGATTACAGGAAGAAACCCCAAGCAGAACACAATCAATGCATCTGTTATGGCATTCAAACCAGACAAAACCTTGGGGTGATGATGTGATTTAAACTGAGTTGATTTGAATTATTAAGTCACCAAGGCAGGAGTATGTGGCCATAAGAGGCACACTCATCAAGTATGTTCCTTGGATATATATGGAATGTGGACTACACACCTACTAATGTTGGGTCCCAATAACTCACATATGAGACATCTAGGAGTTAGCCTCACACCTGCTTCATGTCCCTCACTCATTAAAGCGACATCTGCTGTACTTAAAGGTTCCTATACAGTCAGGAAACATCTCAGTTCAGGATCACCATCATTCCGATAAGCAATATCCTGGAAGTCACACCACACCAGTGGAACCTCACTTATGTCAAAGAAATTAAGGTTTAGTTCTAAGAAATGTTCCCAATATGTCCATGATCCATGATGGTTCTGATGTGGGACTCACCATCTGTACTGGAGACTCCACACCAAAGCCCTCATCAAAAGATTGATGGTGCCCTCCCTCACCATCACCAAGAACATCCCAGGTCCCCCATCCAGGAAATTCTTCTGTACCATGACCAGGCAGGAGCTTGAATAAGGAGCAGAACATCTGCTTGTGTATGTCATCCTTCTCCTGTTTCAGAGTCTTTACAGCATATTCACTTTGGACTCTGAATTTTCGTAGTCCTGCCTGAGTGAGCCAGGCTCCACTAGGTGGCACTCCAGCAAATCAGAGTTTCTTCCTCAGTGATTCTATTTCCTCACTGAGCTTCTTGATCTGTTTGTCATGACTCAGACTTCCTACTCAGCCAGGAGACAGAGACAGAACACTGCTGGAGCAGTGATGGTCTAGAGATTAGAGAGGTGGGTTTGTGACCAGAGGATCCTTGGTTTTATTTCAAGTCCATCTGAACTAGAAATCCATCTGATGAATGCGAGGTATCAGTGTAAACGCTATGTAGGTTTCAAATATAGACGCACCATCAGCATTTGCTAAATTTCCTTTTGACCTTGATAAATCATGTTGCCAGTGGAAACTTCACCTATTTGCATGTTCCCACCCAGAATTTTACACACTTGGGTAGACACACCAAAATTGCATTTTCACTTAGGCAAGCACACTAGGACGTAATAAAACCATCGGCGTTTATTTATTTATTTATTTGTTTGTCTTTTAGCAGGATTACCTCAAAACTAGTGCATGGATTTTGACAAAATTTTCACTACAGGTAGATATTAGGGCATGGAAGACTCCAATGAATTTTGGAGGTGATCCAGATCTGGATTGGCGGCCGTCAGAAAGCTCAGATTTCTCTTGTTTTTGAGTGCTATGTGTAGTGGCTGCACTCTGCGTTGCGTTGTAATGACTCCACCCATTTGCTCCCCTTGGGACGCGATCTCCAGCATGGGAGTCAGACTCTCTAACCAGAAGGCTAAAACCCAGGGCTCTGGCCTTGTGACCAGAGAATCCTTTTGAGCTGTTGGGAGTGAGGTTTTACTAACTACATCTGCACAGCGACACCTGCTGGCCTCCGTTACATATGGTTTTTGTCCACATTTTTACACACACACAAACCTTTAATAAATAGGGCCCTAAGTGTTTTAAAATACTTAGAACACTGTAATGGCTACATCTGCTGGCAGACACCCTGCCCACCACCCCTTCAAAAACATAAACAAAAACCTAGTGACGCCCCTGTCCATATGCGCACCACATGCTGCAGGCGGCATGCACATCATGAAGCTGGAGGAAATTAATCAAAAGCTAATGTTTTAATTCACATTCAAGTCGGTTACTATGGAAACCTTGCCCACTTGGAATCTTAAGGTAAAGACTCGAGCTGCTTCTGCCTCCAATGACTCTCCGTGTAGCTGACCGAGGGGGACGAATTCATAATACCTACAATGATTCAGCTGGCTGCATTCGACATTGCATTTTTACACAGAGACATTTTTCTGGGGAGGCCTGGGGTGCCTGATCTCAGCTTCAATTCGGGCTCAGTTATAGAAGGGCACATAAGTGTAGAAATTTGAAATTATGAGGCCTCACATTGCTGCTGTGCTAATACCTAACCATGAAAAGGCCATACGTGTCGGCAGTAAAGGGAAGGTTCATGGTTTGCAGAGGCCCATCCAAACGATAACTACATACGCTTGTCATTTTGCACGGAAAGTTTTGATGTCCGGAGTCACGTAAAAGCACTTTCACGCGCTTCTAATACGTCGCTTATCCTTGCCATTACTTCAGTCCAGCAATTTCAACAGCAATGGCTCTGTGCTTACACCAACGCTGCAATGCCCATGCCACAACTTTGCTCTGAAAGCATCATTCATGGCTTTTTCACGAGGGCTCCATTAGTGATCAATAAGATATGTTTGTAAAAAATTAAAGGGCCAAGTCAAGCCTTTCATTTTCTGACTGAGTGCTTTAATGCAATATGCTAAACATTTCTGTTAGTTTTAGCCAGATGGAGAAAATATTTATTCTGTAAGTCACTCACGGGGCTCTGTTTGTTGATAACATTGTCTAAACGCGGTGACGAACGCAGCGCGAGCTTATCGTGAAGGCCCCAGATGGACAGCGGGCTTATAGTGTAGTGGAATAACTGCACCGAGTGTCTAAATATCAGCTCAGGTGAAGGTTGGACTTGATGAATTAAAGGAGGAGAGGATGCCAGGAAAAGCCATTAGGATACAGGAACCCAGGCATGTGTCTGGATTGCCGGTTGTCATGGTTTCAGTGTTTATCACCTCTTTCTGCCGACAGAAGCCCTGGGGTAAATCAGATTGGCTTCACAGAGAGAGAGAGAGAGAGAGAGAGAGAATAAGAGAGAGCCGGTGAGTGAGAGAGAGAGGGCATATTGGCAGGCGGGGAGGGGAGGGGCGGTGGGGAAGGGGAGGGAGGGTTGAAATGCCAACGCGCTGCACAGGGGAGGCTAAGGAAGCAGGTTGGACAAAATGTCAGCATGACTCCATGACAAGAACTGAGGGTTGCACCATTTGGCTGTGATTTGAGTTTTGAGATGTGGCACATCACCGCTTTGAGTCAATCTCTTTCTTCTCCTTTTTTTATTTAATTGCTCTTATTTACCTTTTACAGCACAGATGTTTCTGTCTTATTACATCGGTCTTACTTTGACATCTTGAAATCCTACCTATTCTCTTAAACGGTGGCCTCGGAAGACACACATCCTTAACCATCTCAAAAAGTCAGGTGTAAAAAAAAAATTACCTAACATCCCTTGTGACCTGTGCCTGCCATCTAGCGGCTTCTAACCCAATTATCCCCTCAGATAGCTTGTACGAGTGCACTTGCATTAGCTGATTTTGGTGGATTGCCGTGGATGTCGTAAGATCAGCAGACAAGATGATTCACATCCGCTGTAACTGTGGCTGCTGTGATGGTGCATCCTAATAGCAGTGCAGTAGCGGCTCTAGCGTAGGGCTCGGGAAGTTCTGTGCCCCCCCTCCCCCCCAAAAACCAACAAGGCTGGGCTCCGCCCACTTAATCCAGAACACAGCAAAAAGAAGAACAGTTAGCAAAACTACTGCCAACACTAAAACAAATCTGCATACCGACAGTAGTGTGATTTATACTTTGTTGGAGTTCAGTCATCCATCCTGATGTTAGTGAAGAGGTGTAGATGGACTGGCCTCTTCTTTAATTATGGCCTTTGCATTTTAAGGGAGGCACATCGTCACTTCCTCTTAATAAAATTAGTGGAAAACAAGCCAATACTTGGCTGAGGTCCCCCTCCTATTAAGCTGATACGGCATGGTGACAAATTAAACAAATAAGCACGGGCAGATGCATGGAGTCCACTTCAGTGGTCCCTCTATTTCATGGTGGGGAACACTGAAAAAGCAGAGAAAGATTTTCTTTCACCTAAACATCAAACCTTGACTTGCATCTCAGATGTACCTTCTGGCAAATTGTAGCTGAACTTTCAGGTCTTCTTTTTCACGAGGGCTCTGTAGAGGAGTGAAAAGTGGTGTAGAGGAGGAGAAAATCCTCCTCTACACCACTACATCATGAAGCTGTATAACTGGAGATACAAAATGCAAAGCATGCACAATTTCTCCAATCACAGCCACAGCAGCCTATAACTTTTTCTGGGTTGTCTGGGTGTCTTGGTGGCTTTCCTCATTCTTCTACTTCTTGCACAGTCACTCAGTTTTTGGGAACTGTCTACTCCACACAGATTTACCATAGAGTGCCATACTGTTTGTATTTCTTCAAAACTGATGTAGATAAAGTTCAAGGCATATTCAGTGAGTTGGAAATGTTCATGTATCCATCCCCTGACTTGTCTGAAGAATACTGGCAATAAAACTGATTATTTACAGGTATTATACCAAAGGAGCTGATTACTTACGCAACCCATCATCTTGGCTTTTATATTTTTAATTCATTTATATCAAGTTGTAGTGATTTGCTTTCAGTTTGAGTCTAAGGAAGATAATTTTAGACATTTTTATATTGAGAAGCCTGATTTACTTTTGTATCTGAAATGCCATAAACAAATTAAAATGTGTGAAATACCAATGGGAAAGCCACTGTAAGATGGGTCACAGGTAAGCTCAAAACCTCATGCATGGACATATGCGCTTCCTCCTGTAGTTAGTTTGCATGACAGCAATGAAGGAAAAGACAATATTCACTGTGGAATTTCCTCCAGATAAATATGTCCTCTTCATTAAAATAAGCTGTAATTTTACAACATTATACAAAAATAAACCTACATTATAATGCTTGGATTTCGGTATGCAGCCAGTCTGCTCTGTGTAAGCCTGATCCCGTCAGATCTAAGAAGCTAAGCAGTGCGGGACCTGGTTAGTACTTGAATGGGAGACCTCTTTGGAACACCAGCGGCTGTGTGTGTTTCTCCAGGTAACGCTGGAGTTGTGTCAGGAAGGGCATCCGGCGTAAAAGCTGTGCCAAGTATCAATGCGGATCTGGTTGTATCCGCTGTGGCAACCCTGAACACAAACCAGGAGCAGCTGAATGGACAACCATAATGCTTGGATTTTGGTAGAAACTAAATTTTCTCAGTTTTGTGAAATTTGAAAAGCGCTATAGCTTTAACAGTTTTTCTGCAAGAAATCGAACAGTGTGAGAAATGCCTTTTTTTCTCCTCTCTTTTTGGTTGCCCATCTTGAAGTACTAAGGTTCCTACACATACAATCAGAAAGTCCAACTTACCATGACAGACCATGACCTCTGTCACCACTTCTGTTTTTACCCATAACGTTTAGTCACAGGCAACCCAAACTATACCTTCTTGAAATTTTTATGATCAGACAAATAACATATGATTGGAGCATTTTTAAAAGTTAACCCCTGTGTAATCTTCATTGATCCCTTCCTAACTATCATACATTTTTGTGTAGGCCACGGTATACTGAGGCTGGACTGTAAGTGTTGTTTAGTCCCCTTGTTTGGTACCGAAATCCTGATTGACCCATGAACTATTAGGCTACAGAGGAAGCAAAAACAGCATTGTACATATTATGTGGACCCATGAAAAATGCAAGGCTTTTTCTCACACATTTGCACTTCTCTAGCGTACGTTTTATACAAGAAATCCATTGAAGAATATAACCTGAAGCCTGAAAGTAGGACAAACAGTGCAAACCATATTCAGCACGTGTGTGGGTTCCATTACTTATGCAACCCATCATCTTGGCGTTTATATTTTTAATTAATTTATATCAAGTTGTAGAGATTTGCTTGGAGTTTGAGTTTAAGGAAGATAATTTTATTTATTTTTTTTTTATATTGAGAAGCCTGATTTACTTTTTGTATTTGAAATGGCATAATTAGATTAAAATGTGTGAAATATCAAGGGGCCGAATACTTTTGCAAGGCACTGTACACCATAGATGTTGGACTGGTGCCAGGACTGATTTAACACGAGCACGTAGCCAGAAAATCAAACATTACTATAACTGATATGGGGTTAAAGAAATCAGGTCTGGTATGGAGTACTCCAAAAACGAGAGAAAATAAAAATCAAAAAGTCACAGCTCCTCATGAATTTTGATCTTCTTTCTGCTGTTTTCTTGTTTCTTGTTTTCTTTTCTTGTCTTTGTTGGGGTGACTGGGGCCGAAGCATTGTTGTTGTGCTCCCTGGCCTGTCGGTGGTGAGCGCTGATGTGGCCTGGAGTCCACGTTCTTCTGTCTCAGTACTGGTCAGGGTCTGTGTGCCCCCCTCCCCACTGCAGTCTCCGTTTGTATTTCCCTGAAGGTTCCCACGTATCTCCGGTTGTTCATCCTCTGGTACATGGACGGTGGTTACAGCCACAAATAAATGGCGAAACAGTCCTCTGATCTGCAAGCATTGTGTACAGTTTGCACTTCAACATGATTCACGATGTAAACAGAGTCAGTTGAAGTTGTTCATGTCAAACTTTCCCTGTGAAAATGGGCTTTACCATGAGGTCGGATATTCCACCAATAACGAGCGCTTTACTTTTTGTGTTACAGTTAACTCGACCAATGAAATGCACGTCTCGCATGTTGAAAAATAATTTACACAGCTTCATGAGATTTCACAGGAAACCAATGAGACGGAGGAAAATGCGGCTGAAAACTGACGAATTTTGACAAATTTGAGCATAATTACAGCACGGGAACACCCTAAATTCGAAAATCAGCATGATGGTGCTGAGACGGTAACATGATAGTGCAGTGCCTTTATTCCGTTGTTTGGGCAGAGCCCTGAAATTACTAATGGAATACTATATTTTCTTACTGCTATCCTAACCAATCAGCCACAAAAATAATATTATCACAATCAATAAAAAAATATCACTCAACACAACTTAAAACAAAATCTCCTGAGGTAGAGGGCTGACAAACCACAACATAAGGGTGCGCTGCTCCATGTTGTGTGGCACAGTGCAGCACTGCTCTTACAGACATAGAGTAGACTTTGATGAATCTGCGTGCGCAGCAGTCAGTGCGTGCGGGAGAGAAAAAAGCTTGAGTATCAATCTTTTTACACGAGAATCGTTCAATATCAATACCACCGTTGGTATCGATATTATCGATATTAGGATTGATCCTCCCACCTCTACCCCACACAGGTTAACATGGCAAACTCGAGACCAGAGGATCCTCGGTTCGATTGCGTGTCAGACGTTAAAATCACTGCAGTAAGATTCCTCGGGCAAGGTCCTTAATCCTCAAATTGCTGTCGGTGTGCAGTTGAGCACTTTACATAGCAGCAGGCTGATATCAGTCTGTGTGTGTGTGAGAGAGAGAGAGTGTTGTGAAAGTGTAGGAACACGGACCCACAACAGGGGGCGCAAATGAACGGACAATGGAGGAGTCAAATAACACTGTTTTTACTGTTGTGAAACAGGCACAACAAACACAACCGATTACAATATTGAGACTGAGTTCAATTACAACGGTGTCATGTGGGCAGGCTCGACGATAGGAGACGTCTGTCCAAGTCGAACCGGAACCAACCCGATTTCCTCTGCCACCGAACCCCGGGAATACTGGAGCCGCCAAGTCCCGAATTCCCAGGTGGCCACTGCCTCCGCTCGTCGGATCCGGTACTGCTGGCAAGGAACAGAAACAGTCAGGTGTGGATGTGGCTGCACCCAGCAACATGGAGGGTGGAGAGTCCACCTCCACCTCTCGTCAACAACAATCAAGAAGTGTAGGAAGGTGAGTACTTATCCAAATGTTGTCCGGTAGTCAGCTGTCCTACAAATAATCAACAAGAATTACAACTATAGTCACACGTATGTTTGGGTGGAGATTGTTACCTCTTTGATAAGGCGATATCTCGGCAAATGAGGTGGAGATGCCGTCCTGCTGATATACCTCCCTGTTGATTGGAATCAGCTGTCTCCAGTGATGGGTGACAGCTGTCATCCTGGCTGCTCCTGTAAGGCGGCAGCGCCCTCCGGTGCCTGGAGCCCGCACTCCAGGCAGGGCGCCCTCTAGTGGTGGTGGGCCAGCAGTACCTCCTCTTCAGCGGCCCACACAACAGGACCCCCCCCTCAACGGGCGCCTCCTGGCGCACGACCGGGTTTGTCTGGGTGGCGACGGTAGAAGTCGGCCAGGAGGGCCGGGTCCAGGATGAAGCCCTTCTTCACCCAGGAGCGTTCTTCGGGGCTGTACCCCTCCCAGTCCACCAGATACTGAAAACCCCGGCCCATCCGTCGGACGTCGAGGAGCCGGCGCACGGTCCAAGCCGGCTCTCCGTCGATGATCCGGGCAGGAGGTGGTGCAGAGGGGTGAGGTGTGATGAGGTTTGATCCTAGAGACGTGGAATACTGGATGAATCCGCAGTGAGGCCGGAAGCTGGAGCCTCACTGCGGCGGGATTGATGACCTTGAGTATCTTGTACGGACCAATGTATCGTTCTTGTAGTTTTGGGGAGTCCACTTGTAGGGGAATGTCCTTGGTGGACAACCACACTTCCTGCCCAGGACGATACGTGGGAGCCAGGGCCCGCCGCCGGTCTGCACGGTTCTTCGCCCTCGTCCGGGCCCTTAAAGCAGAACGGGCGGCACGCCACACCCGACGGCACTTCCGTAGGTGGGCCTGGACCGAGGGCACACCGACCTCTCCCTCAACCACCGGAAACAACGGGGGTTGATACCCCAAGCACACCTCAAAAGGGGAGAGGCCGGTGGCTGATGACACTTGACTGTTGTGGGCGTACTCGATCCAGGCCAGGTGGGTACTCCAGGCCGTTGGGTGCGTGGCTGTCACACAGCGTAGGGTCTGCTCCATTTCTTGGTTGGCCCGTTCTGCTTGTCCGTTGGTCTGGGGGTGATACCCGGACGAGAGACTGACCGTGGCCCCCAGTTCCCGGCAAAAGCTCCTCCAAACGTGCGAGGAGAACTGGGGACCGCGATCGGAGACGATGTCTGATGGTATCCCATGCAGACGGACGACGTGGTGGACTAGGAGGTCCGCTGTCTCCTGGGCCGTTGGTAGCTTCGGGAGGGCCACGAAGTGGGCCGCCTTGGAGAATCGGTCCACTATCGTGAGGATGACGGTGTTTCCCTGGGAAGGCGGGAGACCCGTGACAAAATCCAGGCCGATGTGGGACCAGGGGCGATGAGGAACGGGCAGCGGCTGTAGCAAACCTGAGGTTTTGCGGTGATCGGCCTTGCCCCTGGCGCAGGTGGTACAGGCCTGGATGTAACCCCGGACGTCGGCCTCTAGGGACGCCCACCAGAAGCGCTGCCGGACGACTGCCACGGTCCTACGCACCCCAGGATGACAGGAGAGCTTAGAACCGTGACAGAAGTCCAGGACTGCAGCCCTAGCTTCTGGTGGGACGTAGAGTTTGTTCTTCGGTCCGGTTCCGGGGTCCGGGTCTCGTGTCAGGGCCTCCCGGACGGTCTTCTCCACGTCCCAGGTGAGGGCGGCCACGATAGCGGACTCCGGGATGATGGGATCCGGGGGATCCGACGACTCCGTTTTGACCTCATCTTCATGTACCCGGGACAAAGCGTCCGATCTTTGATTTTTGGTCGCGGGACGGTAGGTGATCCGGAAGTCAAAACGGCCGAAGAACAGTGACCAGCGGGCTTGCCTGGGATTCAGCCGCTTGGCGGTCCTGATATACTCCAGGTTCCGGTGGTCAGTGAAAACCGTGAATGGCACGGACGTTCCCTCCAACAGATGTCTCCACTCCTCAAGAGCCTCTTTCACCGCAAGGAGCTCTCGATTGCCGACGTCATAGTTCCGTTCGGCTGGGGTCAACCTGTGGGAAAAATAGGCACACGGGTGAAGGACCTTATCGGTCTTCCCGCTCTGGGACAGCACGGCTCCTATCCCTGAGTCCGAGGCGTCCACTTCAACCACTAACTGGCGTCTAGGATCGGGCTGCACCAAGACAGGTGCAGACGAGAAGCGCCGTTTCAACTCCTTGAACGCGGCTTCGCAACGACCCGACCAGGTGAAGGGGACTTTTGGTGAGGTCAGGGCTGTCAGGGGGCTAACTACCTGGCTATAGCCCTTAATGAACCTCCTGTAGAAATTAGCAAAGCCTAGGAACTGTTGCAACTTCCTACGGCTTGTGGGTTGGGGCCAGTCTCTCACCGCCGCAACCTTGGCCGGATCAGGAGCGACGGAGTTGGAGGAGATAATGAACCCCAAGAAGGACAAAGACGTGCGGTGGAACTCACACTTCTCGCCCTTCACAAACAGCCGGTTCTCCAACAACCACTGCAGGACCTGACGTACATGCTGGACATGGGTCTCAGGGTCCGGAGAAAAGATGAGTATATCGTCTAGATATACGAAGACGAACCGGTGCAGGAAATCCCGCAAGACATCATTAACCAACGCTTGGAATGTTGCGGGAGCGTTTGTGAGACCGAACGGCATGACCAGGTACTCAAAGTGACCTAAGGGGGTGTTAAATGCCGTCTTCCACTCGTCTCCCTTCCGGATCCGAACCAGGTGGTACGCATTTCTAAGATCGAGCTTGGTGAAAACTTGGGCTCCATGCAGGGGTGTGAACACTGAATCCAACAGGGGTAACGGGTATCGGTTGCGAACCGTGATCTCGTTCAGCCCCCTATAATCAATGCATGGACGAAGTCCGCCGTCTTTTTTACCCACAAAAAAGAAACCTGCGCCCATCGGGGAGGTGGAATTCCGGATCAACCCGGCAGCTAACGAGTCCCGGATGTAGGTCTCCATTGATTCGCGCTCAGGCCGTGAGAGGTTGTACAGCCTACTGGACGGGAACTCACTGCCCGGAACCAAATCAATGGCACAATCATACGGACGGTGGGGGGGAAGAGTGAGAGCCAGATCCTTGCTGAACACGTCAACAAGGTCGTGGTACTCCACCGGCACCGTCCCCAGACTGGGCGGGACTCTGACCTCCTCCTTAGCTCGGGAGTCGGGAGGAACCGAGGAACCTAGACACACCCGATGGCAGGTCTCGCTCCACTGCACCACTACCCCGGACGGCCAGTCAATCCGGGGATTGTGCTTCAACATCCAGGGAAATCCTAAAACCACACGGGAGGTGGCCTGGGTCACAAAAAACTCGATCACCTCCCGGTGATTTCCTGACACCACCAGAGTTACAGGTGGTGTCTTATGCATGATCGGAGGGAGTAGGGAGCCATCTAGTGCCCGAACCTGAACAGGCGAGGTAAGCGCCACCAGGGGGAGCCCTATCTCCCTGGCCCATCTGCTGTCCAACAGATTCCCCTCAGAGCCCGTGTCCACCAGTGCTGGGGCCTTCAGGGTTGAGTCCTCATAAAGGATCGTAACTGGGAGTCGTGTGGCAATGTGGGTGTGTCCCACGTGAATGTCTCGGCCCACCCCTAGCCCAGTCTCTAGGGGCGGGCGTTGGAGTTTAACCGCTCGGGGCAGTCTCTCATATGGTGCTCTATGGCACCACAAACAAAACAAGCTCCGTGGGCCTGTCTCCTCTGTGCATCCGGTGCCCTAAATGTTGCCCTACTCGTGTCCATAGCTTCATCAGCAGGGGGAGCTGTGGTCCCACGGAGCGCAGGGGCCGTGGAGCGTGGGGAAGGCGGAGCGCGGTCGGAACCGGAAGGGAGAGGGACGGCGCGTGCCCGGCCACACCCTTCGTCTCGTTCCCGCCGACGTTCTTCTAACCGGTTGTCTAACCGTATGACAAGATCGATGAGCCCATCTAAATCCCGCGGTTCGTCCTTAGCCACCAGGTGCTCCTTAAGAACCAAAGACAGTCCGTTTACAAAGGCGGCGCGGAGCGCAGTGCTATTCCAGCTGGACCTCGCAGCCGCGATGCGGAAGTCGACTGCATAGGCAGCTGCGCTCCGACGCCCCTGTCTCATTGACAGTAGCACGGTTGAAGCGGTTTCGCCTCTATTAGGGTGATCGAACACGGTTCTGAGCTCCCTTACAAACCCATCATATGTCAGAAGGAGCCGTGAATTCTGCTCCCAGAGCGCTGTAGCCCAAGCGCGTGCCTCACCGCGAAGCAGGTTTATTACATAAGCTACTTTGCTAGCATCAGTCGCGTACATGACGGGACGCTGTGCGAAGACGAGCGAGCACTGCATAAGAAAATCTGCGCACGTCTCCACACAGCCTCCGTACGGCTCTGGGGGGCTTATGTAAGCTTCAGGGGAAGGTGGGTGGGGTCGTTGGACGACCAGTGGAACATCGCTGTTACGCACAGGGTCGACGGGAGGGAGAGCCGCAGCGGCGCCCGGGGGGCGCGCTTCCACTTGTGCGGCGAGAGCCTCCACCCTGCAGTTCAGGAGGACGTTCTGCTCGGTCATTAAATCCATCCGAGTCGTGAAAGCGGTGAGGATCCGCTGCAACTCACCGATCACCCCTCCCGAGGACGCCTGCGCGTCCTGGTCTTCCATTGGCCGTTCAACAGCCGGTTGACGCCCCTCGGGATCCATGACGTTGGCCGAGATATCCTGTTGTGAAAGTGTAGGAACACGGACCCACAACAGGGGGCGCAAATGAACGGACAATGGAGGAGTCAAATAACACTGTTTTTACTGTTGTGAAACAGGCACAACAAACACAACCGATTACAATATTGAGACTGAGTTCAATTACAACGGTGTCGTGTGGGCAGGCTCGACGATAGGAGACGTCTGTCCAAGTCAAACCGGAGCCAACCCTATTTCCTCTGCCACCGAACCCCGGGAATACTGGAGCCGCCAAGTCCCGAATTCCCAGGTGGCCACTGCCTCCGCTCGTCGGATCCGGTACTGCTGGCAAGGAACAGAAACAGTCAGGTGTGGATGCGGCTGCACCCAGCAACACGGAGGGTGGAGAGTCCACCTCCACCTCTCGTCAACAACAATCAAGAAGTGTAGGAAGGTGAGTACTTATCCAAATGTTGTCCGGTAGTCAGCTGTCCTACAAATAATCAACAAGAATTACAACTATAGTCACACGTAGGTTTGGGCGGAGATTGTTACCGCTTTGATAAGGCGATATCTCGGCAAATGAGGTGGAGATGTCGTCCTGCTGATATACCTCCCTGTTGATTGGAATCAGCTGTCTCCAGTGATGGGTGACAGCTGTCATCCTGGCTGCTCCTGTAAGGCGGCAGCGCCCTCCGGTGCCTGGAGCCCGCACTCCAGGCAGGGCGCCCTCTAGTGGTGGTGGGCCAGCAGTACCTCCTCTTCAGCGGCCCACACAACAGAGAGAGAGAGAATGTGAGGCATCACTGAAAAGCACTTTCAGCGTCTCTACCAACTGGAAAAGTGTCACAGAATTACAATCTTAAAAGTTACAAATTTGTTGAATTACTAAATGTGATTTAGCATATACATACTTTATATGACACCATAAAACACAACCATCTACGTCAACATCAACGCTCTACATAAAACCTTCCATCTTTACATTTTGAAATCAGGACTGACAATATTCTATTTAACCAAATCCCCATGCAATAGTATGGTTAGGTCAGAAATACAGCGGGTTGTTTATATTTACAATTACAGTAACCAAGCACATAGAACAAACTTCACTGAATATCTCCTAACTGATCTGCCAAAGTGATCAAGCCAAAACTAAGCCAAATTAATGCTACAGTACAATTTAGTGGCAAGGGGTGCTCAGTGGATGTCTGTGCCTTCTAATTTTAATATTGAAACCAGGTTTTTGTGTTTTGTTGTGATTTCAGCTTGATTTGACAGTCTGTCTGAGGGTCTATGCAATGGGCTTTATTGGGGAGTCATGCATTTATAGGAGGATTAACCCTCATTTTCCTTTGAAATATTTTGAATGTTCCATCTCTCTGATAACCTCATTCTTTAATCAGGTAACAATCAGGTAACATCTTAGTGTGTTCAACCGTTAAACCGGCATTAAACACTGGAATGAAAGAAATGTCTTTGGCAAGTGGTATTTTCATCATTTTCAGTCATTATTACATCTGCCAAGGATGTAATAAAATCATCGGCGTTTATTCATTTATTTTTCTGTCTTTTAGCAGGATTACATCAAAACTACTGCATGGATTTGGATGAAATTTTCATCACAAATAGATATTAGACCGAGGAATACTCCATTAAATTTTGGAGGTGATCCAGATCCGTATTCTGGAACAAGATTTCAATTTATATAGGCTTTGAAGGATTATGCCAAAAATACTTCACAGATTCTCACCACACATAGATATAAGGGCATGGAAGAGTCCATTGAATTTTGGAGGTGATCCAGATCCGAACTGGCTGACGTCAGAAAACTTGGATTGCTCTTGTTCAAAGTGTGAGCATTCCAGTTCTGCTGCAAGAAGTCATAAAACAGTACAATACATCATGATGTGAAAATGTCAAATGAAATGCTAGATGAAGCATTGTCCTTTGCCAGTCAATGCCTCCATTGTAATGACTAAAATCACATTCAATATGTTAATTATATTTTAGAAAACACACAATATCAATGCAGCCTTTCACACACCAGGGATGCAGTTTTGTTGGTTGAAATTACCACATTTATTTTTGCATATTAATTGAGTTTTTTCTGACATTTTGCATATGAACATTTTAACGAATCAAAGTATGTTTACAAGTAATGCCCATGCTCAAAACTTTACTTGTGTGCACTAATACTAATTATGCAGTGATTTGGTAATATTACCTTTCTGCCTCTGACACTCAGACACGCTGCTGGAGTTGAGCTGCTCCATTTGTGAGACTGTGCTGACTGGACTGCAGACAAAACAATAATGATACAGATCCAGGACCTACAGTCAACTGTGCAACTCGTAAGCCATACAGCCTGAAGTCTAACCAGAAAGTGCTTCTTTTCCACCAGTGGAATTCTCCGTGATCCCGGATCCTCTTCAACACTGGATGAACGATGCACCATTTCCACTGTCTGTCTTTTCAGGTGTCCAGCCAGCTGTGCCAACACAATCAATCTGTCACTTGTTGTTGACTCAGTATTTCTCTGTGTTTTTTGGGTAAATCAGTTGCGTACACAGCTGTGCCTGCACCACTAATCTATCATTTGATAGTGACTGCATATTTCTCAGTTGTTTTAGGGGTAAAACACTGCAAATATTCACCAAAATCATGTTGTGTTTGATGGGAGTAAAATGATGGTGACAAATTCACCTGTAAATCTTTCTCAGTTATTTATTTGGGACACTGTAGGTATAAACTGGCCAAAAATGGCGTTTCATAGCCTGAAAGACTGACTTTTTCTGTCTGTTACAGGCAGAGTAAAAGCAGTGGTGGGCACAGCTAACCTAAAGGTTAGCTTGATAATATGCTGACTGAAAGAATTAACTTTGATGCAGATAAATTGCTAAAACATTTAGCCAAAGCTACTGATAACTGCTAAGTTTTATAAAATGTATTTAGTTTTGTTTTTTTGCCTCCAAAACCCTGAAAAACAGAACTAAGGGCCTTGTCACACCTTGACGATTTAGCCAGCATGTGCAAACCGCGTTAAAAATGCTGGCATACGTGGGCATATATCTCTACAAGTTGTGCAGCTGTCACACAGTGACGATTTAGCCAGAGTGTGCTGACAGCCCCTTTTAAACCGAATGATTTGGGGCTTGGTTTGCGTTTCTACCGCCGGCAGAATCCTTTTGTTTGGCAGGTGGTGCACGTGACGAGCATGTCATTGAGCGCATATACACTTTTTATTTTTGTGTTGGTGGATCATGGGACTTGTGCAGAATGCTGAAGATCAACTGATGTCTGTGTTAACTGCTGACATGAATGAATGAGGCACAACTTCTAAAATAAATTGTCTCATTGTGGCACAAAGACCCGAAATTCTCTGGTTCAGACTGAGAGATGCACCTGGAGCAGAAAAAACACAGAGGGACTTGCTTAAAAACGCTATGTTTCTTCAGCCACGACAAGGAATTAAAGTATTTTCAGATGTCGTTTTCCAAAATCAGGACGTTTTATGTGAATACGTTTTTGTCAGGCTGTGATGATGAATCCGACTGAAACAAACAGGTAAGATTAAACTGTAGTTGACACGATATGTAATGTTTTTTAGCGTATTTAACATTAAAATGAAACAACAGGTTGAAAATTATCCTTTCCTGGTGTGCAGTTACTGAAGAGATAAATATTTGGATTTTAAACTGCACGCCACTAAAAACCAGGAACTTCCTGGCGAGTCCCAACATTGGAGAAGAAGGAGGAAGTAATATTAGTGCCAGATCCATTATCTTAATAGTCCTTTAATTTATGGATTCATTTATAGAATTTTTACAGGCTACTGACAGCCCCGTTTCCACAGAGTGGTTCGGGTCGTAGCTGTTTTCGATGTCAGAATGGTTAATTCTAACTGGCAGCATCATTTTGATTGGCAGGTGGAACACTTATATTGACGAGTGCGCGCGCACGGTGTCTGCAGCTTCTCCACTCCACACAGAAGCAAAACTGAGTATTTACACATTATTTTATTGTTTTGTGGATCATAGGATAATTTTGTCATGTGCAAACTGAGACGCTATGAGCAGATGAGGGACTGGGAGTCTTTTAACTTGCAGTGCAAAGCGGCCCACTGTGGAACAAGAGGATCTATTCGCAGCAGAGACTCGATCCATCAGCCGCAAACACAATTACACCTGTAGCTGACCGTGACGCTCCAGATCAGTACAGCAGAGACTCGACCCATCGTGGACTTTTCTTCAGCCAGGACAATGAATTCAATTATTTTCAGGTGTTTTCATCAGACTAAAGATGATCTCACTGAAATGGACAGGTAAGACTATATTATTTACTTCTTGTGAGAATGGTTTTAATATTTAATAACGTGTTACTCTACTTATGTACAGTACACTAAATGTATTCAAGAAGGAAACAATATTTATTTTTAAAAAAAGCTGATATTTTCAGTCCCTCATGACATTTTTCAGATTTGAAATGTATGTGTTGTGTGGGCCGCTGAAGAGGAGGTACTGCTGGCCCACCATCACCAGAGGGCGCCCTGCCTGGAGTGCGGGCTCCAGGCACCAGAGGGCGCCGCCGCCTCACGGGAGCAGCCTCGGTGACAGCTGTCACCCATCACCTGAGACAGCTGACGGCAATCATCAGTGGGGTATATCAGCAGGACGGCATCTCCACCTCATTGCCGAGATATCGTTTCTACCAGAGAGGTAACATATCAAAGCCTACTGAGTACACAGTTTTGACTGAGCTAGTTATTGGTTTACTGTTCCAACGAGAGGTGGAGGTACCTTTCCTGCCGTTCGGAGTTCTGGGTGCAAACGCGCCCCCATCTAACTGTTCTTTTTCCCTCGCCAACAGTACCAGGTCCGACACGCGGAGGCAGTGGCCACCTGGGAGTTCGGGACTTGGCGGCTCCAGTATTCCTGGGGTCCTGTGGCGGAGGAAGCCGTGTGGTTCCGGTCTTACCTTGGAGAGGCGTCTCCTATCTTCGAGCCTGCCCACACGACACCTTTGTGTATTGACTTTTGTCCATTTCTGTAATTGGTTGTATTCGTTGTGCACATTCACAACAGTAAAGCGTTGTTATTTTGACTTACTCCATTGTCCGTTCATTTGCGCCCCCTGTTGTGGGTCCGTGTTCCTACACTTTCCCAACAGGATATCTCGGCCAGCGTCATGGATCCCGAGGGGCGTCAACCGGCTGTTGAACGGCCAATGGAAGAACAAGGCGCACAGGCGTCCACAGGAGGGGTAATCGGTGAGTTGCAGCGGATCCTCACCGCTTTCACGACTCGGTTAGACTTGATGGCCGAGCAGAACGCCCTCCTGAACCGCAGGGTGGAGGCTCTCGCCGCGCAGGTGGAAGCGCGCCCTCCGGGCGCCGCTGCGGCTCTCCCTCCCGTAGACCCTGTGCGTGACAGCGACGTTCCACTGGTTGTCCAACGACCCCCCCCACCATCCCCTGAAGCATACATAAGCCCCCCGGAGCCGTACGGAGGCTGTGTGGAGACGTGCGCGGATTTCCTTATGCAGTGTTCGCTCGTCTTCGCACAGCGTCCCGTCATGTACGTGACCGACGCTAGCAAAGTAGCTTATGTGATAAATCTGCTTCGTGGTGAGGCACGCGCTTGGGCTACAGCGCTCTGGGAGCAAAGTTCACGGCTCCTTCTGACATATGATGGGTTTGTGAGGGAGTTCAGAACAGTGTTCGATCACCCTAATAGAGGAGAGACCGCTTCAGCCGTGCTGCTGTCAATGAGACAGGGGCGCCGGAGCGCAGCTGCCTATGCAGTCGACTTCCGCATCGCGGCTGCGAGGTCCGGCTGGAATAACACTGCCCTCCGCGCCGCCTTCGTAAACGGACTGTCATTGGTCCTCAAGGAGCACCTGGTGGCTAAGGACGAACCGCGGGATTTGGATGCGCTTATCGATCTTGTCATACGATTAGACAATCGGTTAAATGAGCGCCGTCGGGAACGAGACGAAGGGCGTGGCCAGGCACACGTCGTCCCTCTCCCTTCCGGTTCCAACCGCGTTCCGCCCTCCCCACGCTCCACGGCCCCTGCGCTCCGTGCGATCACAGCTCCCCCTGCTGACGAAGCTATGGACACGAGTAGGGCAACATTTAGGGCACCGGCCACACAGAGGAGGCTGGCCCGCGGAGCGTGTTTTGTTTGTGGCTCGATTGAGCATCAGGTACGAGACTGCCCCGAGCGGTTAAACACCAACGCCCGCCCCTAGACACTGGGCTAGGGGGGGGCCGAGACGTGCACGTGGGACACACCCACATCGCCACACGACTCCCAGTTACAATCCTTTATGAGGATTTAACCCTGAAGGCCCCAGCACTGGTGGACACGGGCTCAGAAGGGAATTTGCTTGATAGCAAATGGGCCAGGGAGATAGGGTTCCCTCTGGTGGCACTTACCTCGCCTGTGCAGGTACGGGCACTAGATGGCTCCCTACTCCCTCCAATCACTCACAAGACACCACCAGTAACTCTGGTGGTGTCGGGGAATCACCGGGAGGAGATCGAGTTTTTTGTGACTCCGGCCACCTCCCGTGTGATTTTAGGTTTTCCCTGGATGTTGAAACACAATCCCCGGATCGATTGGCCGTCCGGGGTAGTGGTCCAGTGGAGCGAGACCTGCCATCGGGTATGTTTAGGTTCCTCGGTTCCTCCCGGTTCCCAGGCCAGGGAGGAGGTCAGAGCCCCGCCCAATCTAGGGACGGTGCCGGTGCAGTACCATGACCTTGCGGAGGTGTTCAGCAAGGATCTGGCACTCACCCTTCCCCCGCACCGCCCGTATGATTGTGCCATTGATTTGGTTCCAGGCGTTGAGTTCCCGTCCAGCAGGCTGTACAACCTCTCACGACCTGAACGCGAATCAATGGAGACCTACATCCGGGACTCTTTGGCTGCCGGGTTGATCCGGAATTCCACCTCCCCGATGGGTGCGGGTTTCTTTTTTGTGGGGAAAAAGGATGGCGGATTACGTCCATGCATTGATTACAGGGGGCTGAACGAAGTCACGGTTCGTAACCGATACCCCTTACCCTTGTTGGATTCGGTGTTCACGCCCCTGCATGGAGCCAAGATATTCACCAAGCTTGATCTTAGGAATGCGTATCACCTGGTTCGGATCCGGAAGGGAGACGAGTGGAAGACGGCATTTAACACCCCGTTGGGTCATTTTGAGTACCTGGTCATGCCGTTCGGTCTTACAAATGCTCCCGCGACGTTCCAAGCATTGGTTAATGATGTCTTGCGGGACTTCCTGCACCGATTCGTCTTCGTATATCTAGACGACATACTCATCTTTTCTCCGGATCCTGAGACTCATGTCCGACATGTACGTCAGGTCCTGCAGCGGTTATTGGAGAACCGGCTGTTTGTTAAGGGCGAGAAGTGTGGGTTTCACCGCACCTCTTTGTCCTTCCTGGGGTTCATCATCTCCCCCAACTCCGTCGCTCCTGATCCGGCCAAGGTTGCAGCGGTGAGAGACTGGCCCCAACCCACAAGCCGTAGGAAGCTGCAACAGTTCCTCGGCTTTGCAAATTTCTACAGGAGGTTCATTAAGGGCTACAGCCAGGTTGTTAGCCCCCTGACAGCCCTGACCTCACCAAAAGTCCCCTTCACCTGGTCGGATCGTTGCGATGCCGCGTTCAAGGAGTTGAAACGGCGCTTCTCGTCTGCACCCGTTCTGGTGCAGCCCGATCCTAGTCGCCAGTTAGTGGTTGAGGTGGACGCCTCGGACTCAGGGATAGGAGCTGTGCTGTCCCAGAGTGGGAAGACCGATAAGGTCCTTCATCCGTGTGCCTATTTTTCCCGCAGGTTGACCCCGGCTGAACGGAACTATGACGTCGGCAACCGAGAACTCCTTGCGGTGAAAGAGGCTCTTGAAGAGTGGAGACACCTGTTGGAGGGAACGTCCGTGCCATTCACGGTTTTCACTGACCACCGGAACCTGGAATATATCAGGACCGCCAAGCGGCTGAATCCCAGGCAAGCCCGCTGGTCACTGTTCTTCGGCCGTTTTGACTTCCGCATCACCTACCGGCCCGGGACCAAGAACCAGAAGTCGGATGCCTTGTCCCGGGTACACGAAGACGAGGTCAAGGCGGAGTTGTCGGATCCACCGGAACCCATCATCCCGGAGTCCACTATCGTGGCCACCCTCACCTGGGACGTAGAGAGAACCGTCCGGGAGGCCCTGGCACGAAGCCCGGACCCCGGGGCTGGACCAAAGAACAGACTTTACGTCCCACCAGAGGCAAGGGCTGCAGTTCTGGACTTCTGTCACGGCTCTAAGCTCTCCTGTCATCCAGGGGTGCGAAGAACCATGGCAGTTGTCCGGCAGCGCTTCTTGTGGGCGTCCCTGGAGGCCGACGTCCGGGATTATATCCAGGCCTGCACCACCTGTGCCAGGGGCAAGGCCGACCATCGCAAGGCTCCGGGACTGCTACAGCCGCTGCCCGTGCCTCATCGCCCCTGGTCCCACATCGGCCTGGATTTTGTCACGGGCCTCCCGCCGTCCCAGGGAAACACCGTGATCCTCACGATAGTGGACCGATTCTCCAAGGCGGCCCACTTCGTGGCCCTCCCGAAGCTCCCAACGGCCCAGGAGACAGCGGACCTCCTGGTCCACCACGTCGTCCGCCTGCATGGGATACCATCAGACATCGTCTCCGATCGCGGTCCCCAGTTCTCCTCGCATGTCTGGAGGAGCTTTTGCCGGAAACTGGGGGCCACGGTCAGTCTCTCGTCCGGGTATCACCCCCAGACCAACGGGCAAGCAGAGCGGGCCAATCAGGAAATGGAGCAAACACTGCATTGTGTGACAGCCGCGCACCCGGCGGCCTGGAGTACTCATCTGGCCTGGATCGAGTACGCCCACAACAGTCAAGTGTCATCAGCCACCGGCCTCTCCCCCTTTGAGGTGTGTTTGGGGTATCAGCCCCCGTTGTTCCCGGTGGTTGAGGGAGAGGTCGGTGTGCCCTCGGTCCAGGCCCACCTGCGGAAGTGCCGTCGGGTGTGGCGTGCCGCCCGTTCTGCTTTGCTGAAGGCCCGGATGACGGCGGCGGACCCCGGCCCCTACGTATCGCCCCGGGCAGGACGTGTGGTTGTCCACCAAGGACATTCCACTGCAAGTGGCCTCCCCAAAACTCCAAGACAGGTACATAGGTCCGTTTAAAATTCTCAAGGTCATCAATCCCGCCGCAGTGAGGCTTCGGCTTCCAGCCTCACTGCGGATCCATCCAGTATTTCATGTGTCAAAAATCAAGCCCCATCACACCTCGCCCCTCTGTACACCCGGTCCGGCACCACCTCCTGCCCGGATCATCGATGGCGAGCCGGCTTGGACAGTGCGCCGGTTGTTGGACGTCCGACGGATGGGCCGGGGCTTTCCATATCTGGTGGACTGGGAGGGGTACGGTCCCGAAGAACGCTCCTGGGTGAAGAAGAGCTTCATCCTGGACCCGGCCCTCCTGGCCGACTTCTACTGTCGCCACCCGGACAAGCCCGGTCGGGCGCCAGGAGGCGCCCGTTGAGGGGGGGGTCCTGTTGTGTGGGCCGCTGAAGAGGAGGTACTGCTGGCCCACCATCACCAGAGGGCGCCCTGCCTGGAGTGCGGGCTCCAGGCACCAGAGGGCGCCGCTGCCTCACGGGAGCAGCCTCGGTGACAGCTGTCACCCATCACCTGAGACAGCTGACGGCAATCATCAGTGGGGTATATCAGCAGGGCGGCATCTCCACCTCATTGCCGAGATATCGTTTCTACCAGAGAGGTAACATATCAAAGCCTACTGAGTACACAGTTTTGACTGAGCTAGTTATTGGTTTACTGTTCCAACGAGAGGTGGAGGTACCTTTCCTGCCGTTCGGAGTTCTGGGTGCAAACGCGCCCCCATCTAACTGTTCTTTTTCCCTCGCCAGCAGTACCAGGTCCGACACGCGGAGGCAGTGGCCACCTGGGAGTTCGGGACTTGGCGGCTCCAGTATTCCCGGGGTCCTGTGGCGGAGGAAGCCGTGTGGTTCCGGTCTTACCTTGGAGAGGCGTCTCCTATCTTCGAGCCTGCCCACACGACACCTTTGTGTATTGACTTTTGTCCATTTCTGTAATTGGTTGTATTCGTTGTGCACATTCACAACAGTAAAGCGTTGTTATTTTGACTTACTCCATTGTCCGTTCATTTGCGCCCCCTGTTGTGGGTCCGTGTTCCTACACTTTCCCAACAGTATGTACCTGTTTCTCAGAAAAAAAATCATAAATAAAAAATCCACACTTCCTCATCACTTTTTTTCTGATGTCACAAATAGTAAAACTATTTTTTTTCTTTTATCAGTTGATTACGACCAAAGAGCTGGCAAAAAAAAAAAATAATAATAATAAATAAATAAATTATAGTTTATCATCTCCACCTGCATGCCGAAATCGCCTGCATTATTTATTTATTAATTTATTTATTTTATAATCACCATTCTGTGTTCTGAACTCTGCCAATATCATCACTGTTGCCAGACTGAAGGTTTTCCTTCAAGGTTTTGTCTCCCCACAGTCTCACCTGCAGGACACAAGGCTGTGTCCCCCATAGTTTCTTCAAAAACACCTTCAGACTGGACTTAAAAAAAGCTCCACACTAGAAAAAAAAAAAAATCATCTGAAAAACAGCTCGACCACTGCTGTGTTTACAATTGATTTGGGCTTGAATCAGCAGGTGCTGTTCCGGTGATGATGTAGCAACAATATGACTGCAGCTGAGGGCTGAAATAGAGCGCAGGCTTCAGACAGATGCTGTTTATCCTTCACCTGCATACTTATCATCAACTTTTATTGTTCAGGAGTTCTTAAAATATCAACATTTCATCATTTTTAGCGCCTATTTGTGCACATTTTGGTGTCACCTACACTTTAAGACTTTATATTTACTCAGTGTGAATGTTTTTAATATTTGTAGCACTCTGAACTATTCACATGAGGACTGCAGCTTTCAGCCAATCAATGGACAGTATAAATGAACATATTTCCACTTATGAGTAACTTACAAGTAACGTGTCACCAATCGCTTAACTTACCTACACTTATGGTCCGCGTATGCGGGAGGTATGAGACATACGCTGGCATACATCGAAAATGTTGTGCATGCCCAAAGTTTTAGATGTATTCGTCGTATTATGATGCATATCAGCGTGCTTCAACATGCTCTTAACTTACACAAAACGTGCCCATAACTTATTAGATGTATGCTGGCATTTGTAATGCCAAGACTACATCTATATATGTATACATGGGTGATTCTTAGACTACGGGCACGTATTATGTCCTTTGATCATATTGTATGAAAAACTGAAAAAAGGGGAAATTTCACACTTTTATAGTTATCTTTACAATGAAAGTGTTTTAAGAAAGTTGTTCTAGTAGTCTATGATGACTTTTTCACCTTTTTTTCAGCATCATTATATGCAAATATTGCCGTTTTGTGCTTGTCCCACACCCAGACTTTTGATCTTCAATGATAAAAATGAATGGTAAAAAAAGTTTTTTCTAATGTTTTAAAATATCTCTGAATAAAATATCAGTAAAATAATCAAAACATAATTGGGGCATTCAATGTCATACAACTGTTGTGATTTTTTTAAACAAAATGTAGTTGTCCCACATTATTGCCGTAATTTCCACCACAACACTGTAATGTCCCTTTAAACAGTTTGTATGAAAGATTGTTTGGGTAGTTTCTATGGAGATAAACAGTGACATCAGAACACATGTATATAGTGCCAAATCACAACAAACAGTTGCCCCAAGGCGCTTTATATTGTAAGGCAATGGTGTGGTGGAAATTACATTTACAAGGCCAATAGTGCCCGTAGTTAAAGAATCACACACACTTACGTACGTATTACATGCATTATGTACATCAAAATGTACACAAATAATTAAATGAACAAATGAAATTAAAAAGTGCTTTTCATTCAAGATGCAGTTTATTCACAGTACAGAATACATTAAATCAATAAAAAATTAAACTAGAGCACTGCAAACCTCCTCCAACACTAGTTTCCAATTCCACAAAATTTTACCTTGGAAAACATTTTCAAGGTCAAAGTCCTGATCGAAGTGTTTTTTTTGTTGTTTTTTTCAGGATCATGCATTTAGTTAATGCAGATGAATTTAAGTTTTTTGTGGTGTTGTCAGGTTTTTTGTTTGTTTGTTTTTTTTCGGTTTCTGAATTCTTTTTCACAGAACATTGGTTATCTCTACTATGCACAATTTGTCATTGCTTTTTGGCACTTGGTTTCCAAATGATAACTGGAAGATAGACAAACAGACATAAAATTGGAACCTCCATCCACTTTTGGTGGTGTAGGTAAATCTATAACAGAAAAATGAGAGTGATTGAGGCACTTTTGATTGAGATATAATGCAAAATGTACACCAAATGGGCTTTTCAATATTAAATTCAAATGTCTACAAAATACACACTCAAGATCCGGTGTAACAGTATATCTTCCCCCCTGGATATCTCCCCCACCCCCACCCCCTGCTGCTGCAGTATTATCACACATTTATTTTCATTTTTCACTTACAGTAGTGTTCAGAATAATAGTAGTGCTATGTGACTAAAAAGATTAATCCAGGTTTTGAGTATATTTCTCATTGTTACATGGGAAACAAGGTACCAGAAGATTCAGTAGATTCTCACAAATCCAACAAGACCAAGCATTCATGATATGCACACTCTTAAGGCTATGAAATTGGGCTATTAGTAAAAAAAAATAGTAGAAATGGGGGTGTTCACAATAATAGTAGTGTGGCATTCAGTCAGTGAGTTCGTCAATTTTGTGGAACAAACAGGTGTGAATCAGGTGTCCCCTATTTAAGGATGAAGCCAGCACCTGTTGAACATGCTTTTCTCTTTGAAAGCCTGAGGAAAATGGGACGTTCAAGACATTCTTCAGAAGAACAGCGTAACTTGATTAAAAAGTTGATTGGAGAGGGGAAAACTTATACACAGGTGCAAAAAAATTATAGGCTGTTCATGTGCAATGATCTCCAATGCTTTAAAATGGACAAGAAAAAACAGAGACACGTGGAAGAAAATGGAAAACAACCACCAAAATGGATAGAAGAATAACCAGAATGGCAAAGGCTCACCCACTGATCAGCTCCAGGATGATCAAAGACAGTCTGGAGTTACCTGTATGTGCTGTGACAGTTAGAAGACGCCTGTGTGAAGCTAATTTATTTGCAAGAATCTCCCGTAAAGTCCCTCTGTTAAATAAAAGACGTGCAGAAGTGGTTACAATTTGCCGAAGAACACATCAACTGGCCTAAAGAGAAATGGAGGAATATTTTGTGGATAGATGACAGTAAAATTGTTCTTTTTGGGTCCAAGGGCCGCAGACAGTTTGTGAGATGACCCGGAAACTCTGAATTCAAGCCACAGTTCACAGTGAAGACAGTGAAGCATGGTGGTGCAAGCATCATGATATGGGCATGTTTCTCCTACTATGGTGTTGGGCCTATATATCGCATACCAGGTATCATGGATCAGTTTGGATATGTCAAAATACTTGAAGAGGTCACGTGCCTTACGCTGAAGAGGACATGCCCTTGAAATGGGTGTTTCAACAAGACAGTGATCTCAAGCACACTAGTAAACGAGCAAAATCTTGGTTCCAAACCAACAAAATTAATGCCTTGTAGATGTGAAGAAATCATGAAAAACTGTGGTTATACAACTAAATACTAGTTTAGTGATTCACAGGATTGCTAAAAAAGCAGTTTGAACATAATAGTTTTGACTTTGTAGTGTCAACAGCAGATGCTACTATTATTGTGAACACCCCCTTTTCTACTTTTTTACTAAAAGCCCAATTTGTTCACACCGGGCAAGATCAGACGCTACAAATTCGCGTGGGTCGCCAGGCGACGGACACGCCTCCTTCGCCCGGTGTGTTGCTCTGCTTGGGTGGACTTTCGCTGCGAAAATTTGCCCCGGTGCGTCATCAAATAGGAGGAGCTTCCATTCCGCTCGCCGGCTCCGGTTGTCAGTCAAGTTAACACGACGGACCTTGATCACACGGAGCGAGTTGCTGTGGAAAGCTCCCAATACAGAGAGTATCATTATTTGCTGCAGGAGCTGTGTCTGGGTGACGGCCACTTTCAGCGGTCCTTCCACCTCTGCGGGACCCAGTTTGAGGATCAACTGTCCCGTTCGCGCGCGCGCACATGTAAACAATTTAAAAAAAAAAGAAACTCCGCTGCTTGCTGCAGCTGGCTCTTCCCCCAAAAAACTGTCATAATTGTGTTTAGAAACCAGTCACCATTTGTTTTATTATACATCTGTGTAATTAATTAATAAAATATTCTCTACAGATGATTCGCTCGCATGTGCACGTAAAAAAAAGAAAAGGAAAAAGGCTCCGCTCCCGCTGCTGCAAGTAGGGCTGCTGCTCGCTCCAAAAACTCTGTCATAATTGTGTTTAGAAACCAGTCACCATTTGCTTTATTATACAGCTGTGTAGTTAATAAGTAAAATAATCTCCAGGACGATTCGCGCGGCGCGCACGTAAAATAAAAAGAAAAAGAAACTCCGCTCCCCCTGCTGTGGTGCTGCTGTTCGCTCCAAAAACTCTGTCATGATTGTGAAATAAAGGACAAAAGAGACATAAGTCCTGCTCACAGGCTGCTACCAGATACAGGACATGTTCACATCTTCAGTCAAACTCCAGACATCTCCATGTCACTACATATTCAGTCCCTGATTGGTCATCGCAGCGCGACGAGACGAAAAAGTTCAGAATTTTGAACTTGGGGAGGAGGGCAACGCGACGTGACGCGACGCAATATCGCGCCACAAACGCGCAAAACGCTTAAAATCGCTTCATTCGCGTCGCTTCACTCGCGTCGCTTCACTCGCGTCCATCGCGTTGCGCTGCGCGGTTTGGCGCCAAAACGCGTCCTTACATAGGGATTACATGGCAACCTGTGGCTGCAGTCGCTCGCGTCGCGCCCGGTGTGAATGCAGCTGAGTGTGCATATCATGAATGCTTGGTCTTGTTGGATTTGTGAGAATCTACTGAATCTACTGGTACCTTGTTTCCCATGTAACAATAAGAAATATACTCAAAACCTGGATTAATCTTTTTAGTCACATAGCACTACTATTATTCTGAACACTACTGTATATAGCATCAAATCACAACAGAGTTGCCTCACGGTGCTTCACACAAGTAAGGTCTAACCTTACTAACCCCCAGAGCAGCAGTGGTAAGGAAAAACTCCCTCTGAGGAAGAAACCTCAAGCAGACCAGACTCAAAGGGGTGACCCTGTGCTTAGGCCATGCTACAGACACAAATTACAGAAACAATTCACAAAACGAATATACAAGAAATGCTGTTGGTGCACAGGACAGGAGGGTTTTCAGCACAAATACCACACCCATCTCTGGATGGAGCTACACCTTAAACAGAGAGAAAAAACAGAATCAGGCATCAGAACGACCAGAAATAACGTATAATTTGCCTGCATTAAACAACAAGAAAAACAGAAGAAATACTGAGGTGACCGTCGGCCACTAGCCCTAACTTTTTTGAAACGAGTTGCAGGCATCCATTTCAAAATGAGCAAATATTTGCACAAAAACAAAAAAGACTATCAGTTTGAACATTAAATATCTTGTCTTTGTGGTGTATTCAATTTAATATAGGTTGAAGAGGATTTGCAAATCATTGTATTCTGTTTTTATTTACATTTTACACAACGCCCTAACTTCATTGGAATTGTGGTTGTAGTCCACCAACACCCTGCTCAGCGTGCCTCTCTCGTTGGAGCGACATCTCTGCTATTTTGGCATTGTGGGATAGTTCGTGTCCAGGGTTAGGGTTAGGGTTAGGGTTAGCTCGCTGGACTACTTTCGCCTGACCCAGTATCCGGTTGTTTGCAAAATGGCGTTGAATTTGCCGAGAAGAGAAGATGCTGCTGGATGAGTGTGAGTATTGACTTACAATCATTTAGGCATAAAAACACACAAGATACACAAGTTCTTGTGCCAAATATCACAATTATCTGGGAACTACTTTTTGCGCAGGAATTCATCAAGCACGTCGGCCGTGGGTGCGTACTAACACGGAATATACAAAAACTGTATAGAAGTTCGGCCAAAACGACAGCGTCCACTTTTAGCTTGCCATAAGCTAAGCTAGTGGTGCTCATGAGAGTGTGGTCCACAAATAGTTTTCACAGTTAGCTGAAAAGCTACTCCGGTGTCAGGGACTCCCCTAGGCTGAGTGATCCTCTACACTAGTTTGTGCATTAGTGAACCCAGTGTCGCAGTCTGATCGGTCCCCCTGCCTTCACTGCGCATGTGTCATGTTGTAGCATTAGCAGCGATTAACAGACTATCATCTCGTTTCTGCTCAGTGGCGGCACCAAGGGGGGCTTGGGGGGGCTTAAGCCCCACCCCTCAGCCCCTCCAATAATTCTGCCAATAATGTGAATAGCGACTGACATATTTGTCTCAACTGCAGTTTTGCACTGAGAATGTCTCAGTATTGCGTAACTGAGCAAAGTGATGAATGTGTGTGTTCGGTGATCCACCAATGCTAAATCACCCTTCACAAACGGAATTTTCAGTTTTGCAAATAAACATTTATTTGTAAAAACTCACACACGTTACAAATCAGAAATTTGTGTGTGTGGATCACAAAGCACGTGTCAAATCAAAGGATATTTGTAAATCACCCTCTGTGCATTTGCAAGTATTAATGAGACAAATTTAACTCCATACTCCAAAAATTTTGCCTTCCTAAATATTTATTACGGCCACTCTTAAAACTTCACTTATCTTTATTTATACCTATGTGCAAGTTTACTGAACTTGCAATCATTCTAAGTGATGTGTGTGTGCATTGATACCACATTTTAGAGGAGCACGGGTGACTAAAACATATACCTTGGTATTTATAAAGCAATTTACTATATATTGTTCATTTCGATTACATTTTGTGGAGCTCCTCCAACTTTTACCCCAGCCCTCCTTCAGCCCCCCTAACAAAAACTTTCTGGTGCCGCCGCTGTTTCTGCTTAAAACTGACTTTAGAATGACTTAAGAGGTTTTACTTTGTCATCTGATGGTTAATAATAACATTATTCCCTTTGATCGATAGAGAGTCAGACTCAGACACGCCGTCTTTTATTATGAAATAATGGTGAATTTATGTGGAAATGATTGTTGTACAAAAGCTTCAGCGATCTGTTGCTGTGATAGATGATGACTGGAGTGCAGTTTGAAGCAGAAACGAGGCGATAATGGGCGAATCGCTGCTGATGCTCAGAAATGATGCATGCACAGTGAAGGCAAGGGGGACAGATCAGAAGTGGGGACCGTTCTGACTGTGACACCGGTAAGAAAATAGCTGTTAGCTGAAGTGTGCTCAACCCTGGGTAAAGGCCTCCTCTGCAGGACTTCACAGACCTCATTTGGGGGACGGATGAGAACCAGCTGTCCAGCTGTCCTCACTAAAGACCACATTACAAAAGGAACTGGTCAATATTATTATTCTAATGTCATTTTGCCATTTTACCATTTGTTTGATGGCTTTTGGGGAAAGGGTGTGAAAAGGTTCAGCACAAACATGGAAGATAAAAATGGGAACAGCCGGCTGTCACTGCTGCACAGCTGGGCCGGTCAGAAGATGAGACTGGCCCAGCTGTAGAGGTGTGTGTTTTTTTTTAAATTATAGATTTTGTTAAGCACAACCTCCATTCCTTTTATTGAAAACAAAGCTGATTAGGGATTTGAGTTCTCTGACAGACAGAAGACAGGATAGAAAGACAACAAACAAAAAGGGTTATAGGTGTGATTTTGAACTCTTTAAAGTCCTACATTGTCACATCTGTGCTTTGAGAAACTAAAGACACTACCCACTAATAAGCAAAATTTCAGACTGAAATGGCTCATTTTTTATGTGTGTGACATATGCCTTTGAAACTCAAATCTGAGCTTGTTCTTGCTCATTAATATGTGCACACTGAGCCCGTCTTTGTTGTGTGCAACACGGCCACGTGCTCTCAAAGGAGATACGTGGGATTTTTCTACCTGGACCATATTTTTAGATGTTTTGGGGGTAAACTTTTCACTTGAGACAAAAACAATTTTAATCAGTCCAGTCTTGACTTAGAACACAAAACCTGTCAGGGGTTAAACAGCTACACAATGTCAGGCTATGGGGCAAGTTAAAGACCTCACAGTAAAAGCTTTCCTGCCACCAGTAAGTAGCTGAAAATATCATTAGAAATGTCTGCTAGCATGGAGAGGACACTGAGGGACACACTTACCATCTTATGTTCTTCTGTTTCAGCATTAGAAGTCCACTGTCAAAAAATTATAAAATTTTACATTTACTAAAGTACACATGCACAAATGTACTGGGATGCTGTCCGTGCTACTAGACACTTCTTATGACATTTGTTCCTATTCACTGGTGACAAGAAGCGTTTTACTGCGAGGGTTTTAGCTTGTCAGGTAGGCTTACATTGTATACAATCAGGTCCATAAGTAATTGAATTTTTGTAGTTTTTCTTCTATACACCACCACAATGGAGGAGAACAACATAAATAACAACAATAATAATAATAACATAATAATAATAATTCTGTTGTTTATGGAAAATATGGCAGGGGCTGTTGCTGTAAAAAAAACAAACAAAAAAAAAACAGCAAAATTATGTGAATACCTTGACAGAACAACTTGTAAATTTTACGATATAAAGCTGTTTAGTTGTTTACAATAATTTACAATACTTCCTGTGGTGCTCCTGAGCAAAATGGTGTATGTATTTGTTTATATATATATATATATATATATATATATATATATTTATTTATATATATACAGTGTTGCCACAGTTACTTTGAAAAAGTAATCCAATTACTGATTACTGATTACTCCTTGAAAAAGTAACTTAGTTACTTTACTGATTACTCAATTGTAAAAGTAACTAAGTTAGATTACTAGTTACTTTTTTAGTTACTTTCCCCAGCTGCCGACAACAACCCACGTCAACATGACAATGATACCTGTTTTGCCAAAACTCACTTTATAGTCACCCTTTCTTGACTTCAATGAAAATAAATACTTGTTTTATAAAAAGTAAAATAAAGACCTCTTTCTTGACCTCATATTTAACTGTTGACAGCACTGTAACAGTAAAACTTGCAATTTCAAACCTACATTGTTTATAAATGTAACTATTAAATTCTAACATTTTTCTAACATTTAAATTCTGTCTAAACATTTTACTTGTTGAAATTATTATTATTTTAAGCAATATTAGTAGTTGTAGTAAAAAACGGCTTCAAAACTGGACCTTTAATCTAGGGGTGTTGTGGGGGAGGGGGGCACATCCTTGCCCCACGCCCCCATTCCATCTGGATTCGCCCCTGCTTTGGCGTTTGAGCACAAAGAATGGATAACATTTATTTATGCAGAAAACATGACCAGATTTCCAGGTAAGAAAGTTTTATTGCGTTTTCACATCATGTGGTCCTCAGAAAGAGAGTTTAGGTGCATTTGAGTGGAAAATAGTGTTAGTTATTGACGCGTCGCGGAGGATCAGCTGTTTTTAACGAGACGATACAGAGCAGCTCAGCTCAGAATTCTAAATAAAGGAGGAAAAAAGTATAAAAATGTCTTTGTAAAGCTCAGTGCAGGTGTGCTGATCACCGCGCTTTAAGAGGTGAGGACGAGTCGAGCAGCTGCAAAAAACTGTGGATGAAAAGCTCACAGCTCGCTTAAAGTGGGCAGTTCAGTCGAACCCCGACCTCCTGCCCACGGACCAAGTTTAATGCTGCTATCGACCCACAATGAAAAATAATAGTAACGCACAGTGACATGGAGAAGTAACTTTAATCTGATTACTGATTTGGAAAGATTAACGCGTTAGATTACTCGTTACTAAAAAAAGTGGTCAGATTAGAGTAACGCGTTACCGGCGAATGACGCAACCAACAGGCATGAAAAAACTCACGCATGCACACCAAGGTTCAAGCTTCAGGGTCAGCTTCAGGTTTTTGCAAATAAAAGAAAAAAAAAAAAAAAAAAAATATATATATATATATATATATATATATATATATATATATATATATATATATATATATATATATATATATATATATACGAGGTCTGGAGCAGCGCCACATCAAATTTTGCCAGAAACTGGGCGACAGCCAGGTGGAAACCATTCGGATGATTCAGACGGCTTTCGGTGACTTTTCAGTCATGTGACTATCCGAGAAATTGTGGAAGAGGTGGACATGTCACAGCATGTCCTGTGAGACTTCCAACACGGAGGCACTTTTGCGCCGCAGTGAGCAGCAGCATGAATTTCACCACTACTGTTTTCATGACCAAATCTTCTGTCACACTGGAATGTGCAGAAAAAGTGCTGATGTCCACCTCTTCCGCAATTTCTCAGATAGTCATACGACGGTCCCGCATCACCACAGCGTTCACTTTGGAAATGATCTGGTCATTTCAGCATGTTGATGGCCGACCGGAGTGTGGCTCGCTCTCCACTGTTGTGCGGACGTCTTTAAACTGGTTGTACCGCTCCTTAATCTGTGTGATGCTCATAGCATCGTCACCGAAAACCGTCTGAATCATCCGAATGGTTTCCACCTTGCTGTCGCTGAGTTTCTGGCAAAATTTGATGCGGCGCTGCTCCAGTCGTTCCGTCTTTTTCCTTGAAATGAAAATCCACCGAGCGCACAGCACACGTCCCACACAAAGGCTGCTTACCAGGAAATGATGCAATCGACAGGCGTGAAAAAGTTCACGAATGCGCACGAAGGTTCAAGGTTTGCTCATGCAAGCACACATGATTCAAATCCATCAGGTTTTTGCAAAAAATAAAAAGGTCCGATACTTTTCTAACAAATTCAATTTAAATTTATTAATTTATATAGTGCCAAATCACGACAAAGTCGCTCGCCCCAAGGCACTTCACATAATTCACAACAACACAAATTAATCTAAAATCAAAATTAAAAGCAAGAAAAGCACAGTAAAAAGATAAAACAGTAGAATAAAAAGAAATTACAAAGCAAACACAGATTAAAAAATTAATGATAAGACAGTCTAAAAAAGTGGGTTTTCAGTCTTGATTTAAAAATCTCCACCGTGTCAGACTGCCGAATAACAGCAGGTAGATCGTTCCAAAGAGCCAGACCACAAGTAGGAGAAAGCTCTATACCCCACAGACTTTTTGTTCATCCTCGGAACACACAGAAGCCCTGCGCCCTGCGAACGCAAAGGCCTTGCAGGTACGTAGGGCTTAACCAAGTCCGCCAGGTAGGAAGGTGCCAGTCCATGAACAATTTTATAAACCAACAATAAAACTTTAAAATCCGATCTGGCAGAAACCGGTAGCCAATGAAGGGATGCCAGAATGGGAGTAATGTGGTCAGACCTTCTACTTTGTGTCAAAAGTCTGCTAGCAGCATTCTGTACCAACTGAAGTCCTCGAATGCTAGACTGCGGCAGGCCAGACAATAAAGCATTACAATAATCCAATCTAGAAGAGACAAACGCATGAATCAGAGTCTCAGCATCAGCCATAGACAGGATGGGGCGAATCTTTGCTATATTTCTCAGATGAAAGAAAGCGGTCCTCGTAATGTCCCTAATGTGGAGGTCAAAGGACAACGTAGGATCAAAGATTACCCCAAGGTTCCTCACTTTGTCAGTATGATGTATAACACATGAACCTAGGCTAAGCGCCAGCTGATCAAATTGAAGCCGATGTCTTGCTGGACCAAGAACCATCATTTCAGTCTTATCAGAGTTCAAAAGTAGAAAGTTGCTAGACATCCAACTTCTCACTGCTGCAAGACAGTCCTGTAAAGATTTTATGTGGACAGGATTTCCAGCAGCTATCGGCATATACAACTGAGTATCATCAGCATAACAATGAAAAGCAACCCCGAAACACCACAAAATGTTCCCAAGGGGTGCCAAATACAGGGAAAAAAGCAGGGGACCCAGAACGGATCCCTGCGGAACCCCGAACTTCATGCCCTTAAAGTCAGAGGTAGTGTCATTGCACAAAACACAATGGGAACGACCAGACATATAAGACGTCAGCCATGAAAGAGCAGTTCCAGTAATCCCTAAACAGTTTTCTAGCCTATCAAGTAGAATATGATGATCAACTGTGTCAAACGCAGCACTGAGATCCAACAGACCTTGTGTGTATATATATATATATATATATATATATATATATATATATATATATATATATATATATATATATATACAGTAAAATCACCAGTGTAAAACTAACACTGACAGCGTTAAATTAACACTGCCAGTGTACATATGGTCCTACTCTGGTCAGAGAGGGACCATATGTTCCCTGTCATAAGATCCCCATGGGTTCCTCTGTTTTTTAGTGTAGGGGAGCAGAGATCAATCACTAATGATTAAATGCAGAGTGGTGCATACAGAGCAAAAAGAGAAAGAAACACTCAGTGCATCATGGGAACCCCCCAGCAGTCTAAGTCTATAGCAGCATAACTAAGGGATGGTTCAGGGTCACCTGATCCAGCCCTAACTATAAGCTTTAGCAAAAAGGAAAGTTTTAAGCCTAATCTTAAAAGTAGAGAGGGTGTCTGTCTCCCTGATCTGAATTGGGAGCTGGTTCCACAGGAGAGGAGCCTGAAAGCTGAAGGCTCTGCCTCCCATTCTACTCTTACAAACCCTAGGAACTACAAGTAAGCCTGCAGTCTGAGAGCGAAGCGCTCTATTGGGGTGATATGGTACTAAGAGGTCCCTAAGATAAGATGGGACCTGATTATTCAAAACCTTATAAGTAAGAAGAATAATTTTAAATTCTATTCTAGAATTAACAGGAAGCCAATGAAGAGAGGCCAATATGGGTGAGCTATGCTCTCTCCTTCTAGTCCCTGCCAGCACTCTAGCTGCAGCATTTTGAATTAACTGAAGGCTTTTCATGGAACTTTTAGGGCAACCTGATAATAATGAATTACAACAGTCCAGCCTAGAAGAAATAAATACATGAATTAGCTTTTCAGCATCACTCTGAGACAAGACCTTTCTAATTTTAGAGATATTGCGCAAATGCAAAAAAGCAGTCCTACATATTTGTTTAATATGCACATTGAATGACATATCATGATCAAAAATGACTCCAAGATTTCTCACAGTATTACTAGAGGTCAGGGTAATGCCATCCAGAGTAAGGATCTGGTTAGACACCATGTTTCTAAGATTTGTGGGGCCAAGTACAATAACTTCAGTTTTATCTGAGTTTAAAAGCAGGAAATTAGAGGTCATCCATGTCATTATGTCTGTAAGACAATCCTGCAGTTTAGCTAATTGGTGTGTGTCCTCTGGCTTCATGGATAGATAAAGCTGGGTATCATCTGCATAACAATGAAAATTTAAGCAATGCCGTCTAATAATACTGCCTAAGGGAAACGTAGAAAGTGAATAAAATTGGTCCTAGCACAGAACCTTGTGGAACTCCATAATTAACCTTAGTCTGTGAAGAAGATTCCCCATTTACATGAACAAATTGTAATCTATTAGATAAATATGATTCAAACCACCGCAGCGCAGTGCCTTTAATACCTATGGCATGCTCTAATCTCTGTAATAAAATTTTATGGTCAACAGTATCAAAAGCACCACTGAGGTCTAACAGAACAAGCACAGAGATGAGTCCACTGTCTGAAGCCATAAGAAGATCATTTGTAACCTTCACTATTGCTGTTTCTGTACTATGATGAATTCTAAAACCTGAATAATCAAAACATAATTGGGGTATTCAATGTCATACAACTGTTGTGATTTTTTTTAAACAAAATGTAATTGTCCCACACTATTGCTGTAATTTCCACCACAACACTGTAATGTCCCTTTAAACAGTTTGTATGAAAGATTGTTTGGGTAGTTTCTATGGAGATAAACAGTGACATCAGAGCACATGTATATAGCGCCAAATCACAACAAACAGTTGCCCCAAGGCGCTTTATATTGTAAGGCAATGGTGTGGTGGAAATTACATTTACAAGGCCAATAGTGCCCGTAGTTAAAGAATCACCCATAAATTAACCTGGCATGTGGAACAGAGTCAAGTGCTTTGCAAAAATCTAAGTACAAAGCATCAAAGGGTTAGCCCTCATCATATAAGCTAGTCCATTCCTTTAAAGTAGTCAACAAGTTGATTAGGCATGACCTTCCTTTCCTGAAACCATGTTGTTCATCACAAAGGATATTGTTACATTCAAGAAAATTAACAATTTTCTGCCCTATAATCCTCTTGCACAGTTTGCACACTTGCAATGTAATGTAATGCTAACAGGTCTATAGCTTTCAGTGAGTGATTTATCTCCATTCTTGAATATAGGTGTCACATTTGCAACTTTCCATAAATCAGCAACAATCCGTTGCCCAATGATTGCCTAAATATACGTATAATACAAAGGCAAATACACTTAGTCTCCTAGTTCTTTCAGCACTCTGGGGTGTATATCATCAGGGACCATGGCCTTATTAGGATTAATATTTCTTAATACATTTTTAACATCTTCTGGGGTAAAGGTCACATCCTCAATACTCACAGCACTGGGTATCCCCAGGAAACTGAACGGTTCAGGAGCATCGCTATCAAACACACAACGTGCAAAATCCTTAAAATAAATCAGATCCTTGGCATCTTCCTTTACATAAACAGATGGAAAAAATTGTTCAACTCATCAGCAGTCTCAAGCTCATTACTTGTTGCAAAACCGCCTCTACCTTTAACTCTTAATGCAGAAGATTTATCCTTTGTCTTACTGTTGATATACATGTAAAAAGCCTTGGATTTCTTCTTAATTTTCTTGTACAGATTCTTTGCATACTCTTTATTTATCCTTCTTAAACTTTTGGCTACTCTGTTTCTCACTTGAACATAGGTTCTATATCTAGCATAGGATCTCGTTTCCTTATACCCTAACCAAGTGCAATACTTTCTCTTAACACATCTTTGTCTTGTTGGTTTGGTTATGTGCTGACTAAAAAAATAGGTCATTTATTTTGTCAAAAAAGAACCTGAGAGAATGACATACTACAGTCATCCACATAATTATCTTTCCAGTTGATGTTTGCTAAATTAAAATCACCATTAATCAAGACTCTACCATTACTCAGTTTTCCAGCTATTTCTAGTTGCTCCATCAGTCTTCCATTGAGCGCATCATCACTATCACCGTTTCTTTATACCACTCCAAGTAACTTATCAGGAAAATTGTTGCTTTTTAACCATAACCATAAAACGTCTTTCACACCCATGTCATTAATTTCATCACATAACTCAGCATATAAATGGTCTCTGACATCAAACAACACACCTTGTCGAACTTCATCAGTGTCCTTCCTAAAAATATTAAAACCTGGAATATTAATTAAACCATCATCAATTTCAGTTTTCAACCATGTTTCAGAACCAAAAATCACATCCGGTCTGACTTCTTTTACTTTTACTTTAAATTCATCCACCTTATTTAAAATACCTTAAAATTTGTAGCAATGCATTTCAAAGTGTTTTTGTTGATGTAATTTTGTCTTTGGACCGGTATCATGACCTTAATATCATATTGCCATATTAACATATTTTTACTGTATTTATAAAGTATGTTAACACAAGGAGTTCCAAAAAATATGTATTTTAAGAATTTGTATTGTATATATTTTAAAGTTTTGAAAGCAATATCGACCCTTTAAAAAAAAAAAAATCCCCCCACTTGAAATTAGTTACAACCGCCACTGCATGAGCCCAAACATTTTCCCAAACTTTATGTGTAGAAGCAGAAACTGGAAGTTTGTCTTTATAGAATATTAGCACTTTACTTGTAATATCAAATATGGATTTTGACGAAAGGACGTGGAAAGAAATAAAATGTAATGACAGTAAAGTGGAGCGGATGGACTTACTGTAGGTGGCATAATGTAATGGGGCAGACAATAATAGCTGCTACTTATTGGGCTGAAAATCTCAGTGTCAAAGAAGCATTTTTAACATTTAACTGTAGTGACAAGAGGTGTTTCTGTAGCAGTAAACAGATGGATCAGTCCAAGCGCAGACGTCACCTTCCTGCAGCTATTACACCGTAACCACGTCTGACAGCACGTGCTGTAGCACAAGCCGCGCCTCTTCGTCTCTGCAGCCAATCAGCGACTGTTTTAGTGAAGCGCTACGACTTCTCAGCGAATGGCAGCGCTCCTTGTAGCTACACCGTCGTATTCACATACTGAGGCCCCACTGCTGTCCGGAAGGAAGGTAGATATCGCACCGGCTTCCAAAGTTTAAAAAATGTGTCTCCTAACTATATAGTTTCAACACATAGACCTTAAATTGTTGCGTGTATATTTGAGTTCATGATTTAAGTAGAGTTTGAGTTGTTTGTTTACACTGTGTGGATGAAAGGTCGAGCTTTGAATTGGGGGTGGACTGGACAGGATTGTGGCCGGTGAACAGAGAGAATCCACCAGACACCCCATGTGAATAGCTGCATTGTGACATCTCATGGTCAAACCCACTGGCCCCTGGAAGGTCTGTGGTGTTTTTGACCACAAGAGCGTCTGCCCTAGCTGTGCTGAGGCTGACGCAGCGTGTCTCGGCACTGAGGACTAAATTAAAGTGTCCTCTTGTTGACGGTCGCCCCTCGCTGTCGGCCCGCAGTGCAAAAGACTTCCATTTGCTCAGGATGCCGCACACCAACAAATTCAGGAATGTACAGCCCTGTGAGTTTTTGGCCTCTGCACAGTCTGGGACTCCAGAAGATCCAGATCTGCTGTCCCAGAAGGAGAGCCTGGAAGGCGGAGAAGGAGAGGACAATGTAGGAGACAGCGAGATTGTCAAATCACCCAGTGACCCCAAAGAGTACAGGTACAGGAACCCTCCACAAACACACCTTTTGTTGGGTTCTGAAACTAATCCAACCAAAACTGATTTCAGGTGTTGCATAAATTATGCTAAGGTTATTGTTAGACACTGACAGTTGTTAGGCTGTTGTTTTGTTACGTCTGTCTCCCTGTGTTCTCTCTTTCTGTTGCTCCCATCAGATCAGTTGGCAGCAGGATTGTTCTCAGTTTTTGTTAGTTTTACAGTGGCTATAGACACCTGTGCAGCATGGCGGATTAGTGGTAGTACTGTTGTCTCACAGCCAGAAGGTCCCAAGTTTGCTTTCGACCTAGTGTTTTTTGTGTTGAGTTAGCATGTTCTCCCTGTGGTTGTGTGGGTTCCCTTCAGGTGCTCCAGCTTCATCCCACTTCCAAAAACATGCAGGTTAGGTGAGTAAGCCTTTTCAGCATCTCGGGTGCGTGGGGGCTGATGGGAAGGCATCAGGACAAACAAATGCACGTGCTTGACGGCGGACGCGTAATCAACGTAATATCGCTCACTACTGCGTGCGGTAAATGGCATTTCTCATCAAAAGTAAGCATAATAAGTGTTTCCCAAGCACTGACAGCTGCGCACATGGCTTTGTTTGTCCCAATAGCTGCCGACCGGAAGCGTGCGCCGTGCATGCGTAGTGGTGATGCTGAAAAGGCTTATTGGAGACTTTAAAATTTACTGTAAGTGAGAGTGTGGTTGTCTGTCTATATGTGCCCCTGTGATAGGCTGGCAGCTTGTCCAGGGTGTACTCAAGCGGTATATTTCAAGGGGATCAGGTGAAGGCCTACCTGAAGTACAAAAGGTTGCAATTTCTTGAGTGGCTGCTTGAGGCTAGCTCCAAAACAGCACAGTCCCATAGGTCTCCATGTTAAAATGTCCAACTTTAGAGCAGAGAGTTTCAGAGTTTTCATCATGGTACAAAAAACGGTTTTGGTTTCTATAGAGTTTCCTCCTCCATGGCAACTGTATGGGGGGGTGAGATTTTTTTTTCTTATTTCTTAGTTTAAGAGCCAGTTTTTATGAGTCAGGTATGTTTCTATTAGCTAGAGGGTGATTCATGACCCCTTCAGATTTGTACCAGAAAATTTAATGCGTAGATGTATGTTTGAAAGGAACATAAATCATATTTTGTATCCTTAATAGGGTCTGCGCTTTTAGGGGGTCCTGGAAATTGGGGGTCAAAATGAGCCAAAATAGCAAAATCATAAAATTTAGGTTTTCGAATGCTCATATTTCCATGCACCCTGAGTGAGACAAATTTATTTTCATTAGTGTTAGTCTCTCTGGTATGGACTCTCCAAAAACGTCAAAATTTTGGCGGCTGCCTCAAGGCGCAGCCCACAGGCGGCGCTGCAAATCATTATTTTTTGTAATTGAGCACATTTTCACAGGGGCGGTGTGGTCTGCACCCTTAGTCAGCAACGGTCTTTTATGCATATAATGATAGATTAGGACCGCTTACTTTGATTTTGATGAAAATTTTGGTCGCTGACTTTGGGCGCACAAGTATAGGGGCGCTTTTTGTCGCCAAATGTGAAATTACCACCTTTTCGCAAAGTGATTTCTCCATGTGCCCTAAGTCAAAACTGATGAAATATGGTTCATATTGTCACTCAGCATCTCTAGTTTCAGTGGTAAAGAGAGTTTTGTGGCTGGTTTTGGTATTGACCCTTTTTGCACTGTTTTTGTTGGACCACTTCACGAAGAGGCCAAATATGGTCAATTGACAACTTCCTGTGATTTTCATGAAACTTGCAGAATTTGCTCCCATAACAGGGTAAAGGGGCCTCTGTAACTTTGAGTGCGGTGTGGCAATCCATTCTGGCTGTAGGTTGCCACCTGGTGGCCAAACAGGAATTAAACT
Source organism: Thalassophryne amazonica (assembly GCF_902500255.1). Classification (NCBI taxonomy): domain Eukaryota; kingdom Metazoa; phylum Chordata; class Actinopteri; order Batrachoidiformes; family Batrachoididae; genus Thalassophryne; species Thalassophryne amazonica. Next base: position 41,751,839 of record NC_047121.1, read on the forward strand.
GAAACATGGTTTGGTTCTTTTGAAAAATGTACAAATATTTGACAAGAATAGGACAAATGGTTCATGAAATATGGTGATTTGAAAGTGTTTATTTTTGCCAAATTCTGCAATTTTTATGAAAATCTAAGGAAGTTTACCATATTTGGCCTCTTCGTAAAGTGGTCCAACAAAACTCGTGCAAAAAGGGTCAATACCAAAACCAGCCACAAAACTCTCTTTACCACCGAAACTAGACATGCTGAGTGACAATATGAGCCATATTTCATCATTTGTGACTTGGGGTGCGTGGGAAAATCACTGTGCGAAAAAGTGGTAATTTCGCATTTTGGTGGCAAAAAGCGCCCCCTATACCTGTGTGCCCAAAGTCAACTGCCAAAATTTTCATCAAAATCAAAGTAAGAGGTCCTAATCTACCATTATATGCATAAAAGACCTTGGCTGACTAAGGGCGCAGACCACACCGCCCCTGTGAAAATGTGCACAATTACAAAAAAATAGTGATTTGCAGCGCGACCTATGAGCTGCGCCCCGAGTCAGCCGCCAAATTTTTCATATTTTTGGAGAGTCCATACCTGATACAGTAACACAACTGAGAGTCAATTTGGCTCACTCAGGGCGCACGGAAATATGAGCATTCAAAAATCTAAATTTTGTGATTTTTGCCATTTTGGCTCATTTTGACCCCCAATTTCCAGGAGCCCCCTTTGGGGAAAAAAAAAGCGGACCTTATCAAGGGTAAAAAAAAGTGATGTTTGTTCGTTTCTAACATATATCTACCCATAACAAAATTGGGGACAAATCTGAAGGGGTCATAAATCACCACCCACGTGACTCTTATAAATACTGGCTCTTAAGAAGTTTTAAGCCATAAAGTTCTGTAAATTTTGCGGGCATGGTCGATTTGAGTTATATTGTCTGAGCCCAGCGTCTCACTCTGACTATAGCTCAGTGTCCACTTGATGTGACTGCTAGCTGTTGTGAAGGCTGTGTCTGTTTTGTTTGGGTATTTTACTACAAACACTTGTAATAATATGGTTTGCTGTGTGGAGAAATGTCCTAACGGATCATCTAAGACTTCTCTGCAGTATTTACACTGAGTGAAGTTCTCCTCGGCTTTAATGTTGATTGTGACGTATGTTTTTGCAGTCTCTGAGAACTGTGTTTTGTCGCTTTGCACTTATCACACAGAGCAAGACTGACACGCACTGTTGATCTTTGAGAATAAAATAGGCGTGTTGCGTATTTAAAGAGTATGAAATTGCTTTTAAAACACATGCTGTGTCTGTTTAGTGAAACAGAAGGCAGAAATCTTTTTGGCTTGCTGACACTGAGCTTGTAAAGAGAAGCAAAGGGACTGTCTACATACGTATTTGATGATCCAATTTTAATCTGGTTCAGTGAAACCAATGCCAGTCAGGCAAAAAATGTCTTGATCAACCAGTAATGATTGGCGCTTATCAGATCAAGATTTTATTATTTTGTTTACAATGCATTGAACAGTAGAAGTCAGTAAATGCCCTCCAGGCAGAAATCTCTTTTTATGTTGGGAGCATTATGGAGCTTTTTAAAGACTCTGGGTTTTTTGGGTACATTGTTTGAATTAACATTAGACACTTTATCAAATAAAATTGTAGTATGTCAGGTAAATCATATTATTCTCTATATTTGCAAATGTTCTTTTTTAATTTGCAAGACATTTTTGTGATACAACTCGTTGTTGACTTGATGCAGGTGCTTTTATTTATTTTTTTATTTATTGTATTTATGTTTTCTGCATTTGCTAGTGCTCTCTTAATTTGGAAGTGTTGTATTGTTAACAAAATGTGCAAAATATGTGGCAGTGTAGGTAGAGACCCTGCACTAACACACACACTCATCTTCAACCGCTTAGTCCAATTAAGTGTCGCGCACTAATTATAGCTTTTATATATGAAATTAATAATTTGAGATGGATGCATATTCCTGAACCATCCAGTAGGTGCCAGTATTGAGTAGGTTGCTGCACAACATGTGATGTGTTGCTTTCCCTTTGACGCCTGACCATATACAACCCCTGGCAATAATTATGGAATCACAGGCCTCGGAGGATGTTCATTCAGTTGTTTAATTTTGTAGAAAAAAAGTAGATCACAGACATGACACAAAACTAAAGTCATTTCAAATGGCAACTTTCTGGCTTTAAGAAACGCTATAAAAAATCAGGGAAAATAATTGTGGCAGTCAGTAACGGTTACTTTTTTAGACCAAGCAGAGGGGAAAAAAAGTATGGACTCACTCAATTCAGAGGAATAAATTATGGAATCACCTTGTAAATTTTCATCCCCAAAACTAACACCTGCATCAAATCAGATCTGCTCGTTAGTCTGCATCTAAAAAGGAGTGATCACACCTTGGAGAGCTGTTGCACCAAGTGGACTGACATGAATCAACATGAGAGATGTCAATTGAAACAAAGGAGAGGATTATCAAACTCTTAAAAGAGGGTAAATCATCACGCAGTATTGCAAAAGATGTTGGTTGTTCACAGTCAGCTGTGTCTAAACTCTGGACCAAATGCAAACAACATGGGAAGGTTGTTAAAGGCAAACATACTGGTAGATCAAGGAAGACATCAAAGCATCAAGACAGAAAACGTAAAGCAGTATGTCTCAAAAATCGAAAATGCACAACAAAACAAATGAGGAATGAATGGGAGGAAACTGGAGTTAATGTCTGTGACCAAACTGTAAGAAACCGCCTAAAGGAAATGGGATTTACATACAGGAAAGCTAAACAAAAGCCATCATTAACACCTAAACATAAAAAACAAGGTTACAATGGGCTAAGGAAAAGCAGTCGTGGACTGTGGATGACTGGATGAAAGTCATATTCAGTGATGAATCTCGAATCTGCATTGGGCAAGGTGATGATGCTGGAACTTTTGTTTGGTGCCGTTCCAATGAGATTTCTAAAGATGACTGCCTGAAGAGAAATTTCCACAGTCATTGATGATATGGGGCTGCATGTCAGGTAAAGGCACTGGGGAGATGGCTGTCATTACATCATCAATAAATGCACAAGTTTACATTGCTATTTTGGACACTTTTCTTATCCCATCAATTGAAAGTATGTTTGGGGATGATGAAATCATTTTTCAAGATGATAATGCATCTTGCCATAGAGCAAAAACTGTGAAAACATTCCTTGCAAAAAGACACATAGGGTCAATGTCATGGCCTGAAAATAGTCCGGATCTTAATCCAATTGAAAATCTTTGGTGGAAGTTGAAGAAAATGGTTCATGACAAGGCTCCAACCTGCAAAGCTGATCTGGCAACAGCAATCAGAGAAAGTTGGAGCCAGATTGATGAAGAGTACTGTTTGTCACTCATTAAGTCCATGCCTCAGAGACTGCAAGCTGTTATAAAAGCCAGAGGTGGTGCAACAAAATACTAGTGATGTGTTGGAGCGTTCTTTTGTTTTTCATGATTCCATAATTTTTTCCTCAGAATTGATTGATTCCATATTTTTTTTCCCTCTGATTGGTCTAAAAATGTAACCGTTACTGACTGCCACAATTTTTTTTCCTGATTTCTTATAGTGTTTCTTAAAGCCAGAAAGTTGCCATTTGAAATGACTTTAGTTTTGTGTCATGTCTGTGATCTGCTTTTTTTATACAAAATTAAACAACTGAATGAACATCCGCCGAGGCCGGTGACTCCATAATTTTTGCCAGGGGTTGTATATACAGTTTGTGTCTGTGACCAATGTTCAAAACATGGGTGTTTCAGAGGTTGTGTAACAGTGTTCAGAGTTTGCTGTGAGTAATTTGCAGTACTGATTCAAAGTTTTGGCATCATCCAAATTCACACTTTATCCTTTAACTCTGGTTTTGCTTTGCCATTGTCTTGTATATTTTGTCTTGCATTTGGCAAACTAATGGGCTCATGTTTCTCCCCATGATTGCTATCTTAAGTTGTTGACTCATGTAGATAGGCACCCTCATCCAGCAGGTTGCAGACATGTCTATGGGATATTACAGGCTAAACAAAGCTTCTTTTTGAATTGATCTGGTGCATTATGTTGAGGTTAGGTCTGGGAGTATGCACTCTGTGCCGTGTGTCACTGCAGCCACCAAACAATGGAAGTGCCTTGTGTCCTGGATAGGGCTGCAGCTAACAGTTATTTTCATTCTCGTTTAATATGTTGATTATTTTCTCAATTAGTTGTTAGATCTGTAAAATGTGAGACAATAGTGACAAGTGTAGATCAGTGTTTCCCAAAATAAGGTAATGACCTGAAATGTTTTGGGGAAGTTCCGTCCGTGAGACTGTCAGGTCTGTTGCTGCTTTCAGTGATCCAGCTATGCTGTACTCACCCCAGAGAATTGTGGGTTTTCCATTATTTCTTCATCCTATTGAGAATAGGAAGTCTCTGGGATGACAAGATCACAGCAGGACCATTGAAAGTGGTAACAGACTTGACAGTCTCATGGAATTCCCCCGTGTTTTGTCCATAACCCAAATATGTTCAGTTTTTTTTTTTTTTTTTTTGCCAGAGATGAGTAAAGAAAACAGAAAATATTCACATTTAAAAAGGTGAAACGGACTCAAAATTATTTTCTTAATTATCAAAATAGTTGGTGGTTAATTTAAAAATTATTTAATCTTGCAGCTCTATTCCTGGATGTCAACCACCCAAGCAGGTAACTGGTCCATCCCCAGCTGAGAAAATTAAAGTAGACCTGCATTGAAATAAATGTGGTCAGATTTCAGAAAGAAATAGCTGATACGTATTTATAAGACCCTTGTGAATGCAATAAAGTAAATCTGTAAGCCCAAATTTGTAATTCAGCAGAGAAATCTTAGTTTAAAAATGACAAATTTGCAGCTAAAATTTAGCCCTCTGTGAAAACAGTTTGTACAGCCGTATCATTTCCATGGCGTCAGGGACAAGACGACGCGCTCCCGCCTTCAGTCTGATCCCGCATTGAAATTGATTTTATCTGTTAGTAATGTTACTTATACACGTCCTGGTTTCAACATCCAAAAGTAAGCTGCAATGAATATGAGATACAGATCTGTGTGCTTAGATCAGCAACGACATCGACAGCAGGCGCCGTTCTTCCTCTCCCGCTCTCTGCCTCCGCTGCGCTTATTAAGTCTGCGGGCTCGTTAACGAGCTTGTTAACCGCCGACACGGGCCACTCACACCGCCCATGTCTGCTTTGCAGCCGGCGTTGTGCCAGATTCAGCGCACAACACCGGCATCACCTCTCTGTCTACTGAATGGAGCTGCAGCACACTTGGCACAAGTCCTGAGATTACGCTCGCTGTTTTAATGCGAAGCGGCCGGTACACCTGTTGCTGCAAGGACAGACTTCTTGCGGCAAAATCCACAGCACCGCACGTCTCGGCAATCGGAGCCCCAGAGCTCCATGGACGCTGAGAGAGGTTTATATATTTGTAATGACTGGAATTCTTTGCGGGTCTCGCCTCCATATCCCGCGATGGTACCGGAGGGGAAAGACAGTAGATTTTCATTGCGACACCACTCAATCAAACGGGCGTATGAAAAAGTCCCCCAAAATAATTTTCAAGCACAAATAAAAGAAATGTGTACTCACCAAACGTGCCGCAAGACAATATGAAGTTTTAAAAAAAGTAGATCCTTCCGTATAAGACAAAAAAAAGGTGCAGATGCAAACTGACGTAAATCCACAAATTACAATTGGCACAATGCATGCTGGGAGAGGGTCTTGTCCGTGACGTCTCAGCAGCGTCCATGATGAGAGGGACAATTTGCGGAGGGCTAAATGTTAGCTGTAAATTTGTCATTTTCAAATGAAGATTTCTCCGTTGAATGACAGATCTGGGCTTGCAGATTTACTTTACTACATTCAGAAGGATCTCATGTGTAAATGTAAGTCATTTTTTGTTCAAAAAATCTGACTGCATTTTTTTCAATGCAGGTCTCCTTTAACCATGTATCTGCCACAGCCACGTGAAATCTGAAGTTCCACTTGAACTTCTCTAGTTGCTGGTGTCCTTGCCTCTGAGGCTTGTGCAAGTTTGATGATGCACAAGAAACGCCCCACATGGTCAATATGTCATAACTTGCATTCCTGCACAATGCAAGTGATACTCTTCATCTTAGTCTACCTAAGTTAACTATATGTTTGACACAGTCATTCCAATGATACTCAAGTATCCTTTAAAGAGCCCTAATATTAAAAATATCTTGTTTTTGGCTTTGGTCCCTGGTTATCATCCAAGTCTACAGTCTTAAAGTAAGACAGAAAGCACCAGGGCCCTAAAATCAAAGTTCACCAGATTTTGATCACTTTGGAGACATACAAGATTTATTGTATACATTTATTAATTTTTGAGATATTGTTTGCACAAGCAGACTGTGATGGACTAACCCGCTCTATTCACTTACCCACCTACATTTTTGCTGTACATCCCTATGCTTTTACCAGAGAAGGATGATAAATAATGTCGTCAAGAAAAACGTAATACTGGAATTTATTTATTTAAATTGCGATCACCCTTGTCTATAATGAGGTGTAGTCAGGTGACGTATTGGTGCTTTGCTATCAGGATGCAGCAGAAAATTTTTGTTCCATAGACCACCAAAAACCTTCTCCAAAGTCCATGAATTTTATTTTTCGCAATTATACAGCAAAAGTCTCGCATACACCTTGCATATTGGTTGGTTCATGATGCACGTGCACTCTGTTTGTAAACACAACAAAACTGAATTTCAAGCAGTATTCAAATGAGATAAAGAATAAATGTAATAAAAATATAAAAAAATTCACCTTAATGCCTCAGGTTGCTTTGCTATCTGCTTGCGCGATTTGATGTATTGTGCACAGATCTATTAAGTCAGCAGACACCGTCTCAATTGAGTCCACCACCTGAATAGCAAAGCTCCAGGTTCCAGTGCACTCCTACTCTTCATGGGAGTGATGGATGACATGGTATGGCACCAGCGCATGCTCTCAGACCTAACCTGCTACATATCATTTATTTCCTCTGTTTTGTGGAACATTCTCAGATACCATTTTAACATTTCTGTGCCGGGTGGTGGACAAACGGTTCGTATGTTTGTTTCCAGAGCAGAAGGTTCCCTGTTCAAGACCAGACCTACCCATTCACCATGCAATGTGGAAGGGCATCTGGCGTAAAACCAAAACCAAATCAACATACAGATCCACCTCTGATCTGCTGTGGTGACCCTGAGTGGACAAATAGGGGAAGCCAAAGAGACTTACTTTTAACATTTGAACATTTCTGGTGCAGTAATACAAATTGTACTGTTTCTGAAAGCAGAATAAAAGTCATTTTGTGCTGCCAAAATGGCCGAACCTACTAACCCAGATCCAAAAATATGAGCCAGTCTTCCAGGTGTATCACTGCAGGAGTTTGATGAGACAGTTTTACGCTTTATGAGCTTGCACCACTAATTCAGGTCTCTTCTGGGGCCTACAAAAAATATTGCCATGACGGAACAATCAAGTCTCGAGTCTATTTGAAGCCATTTGAAAAGAGATTTTTGAGCTCACTGTTTGAAATGAGATTTTAGGAAGGGAAAAAAGCAATAGAAGGTGTAGTAGTTTATGATAAAACACCATTTCTGGAGTCCTTTGTGCTGTTTGACCTGTGATATTACTCGCTCAGGTATATTGTGCTGGACAACGGGCTGCAAGCACTGCTCATCTCAGACTACAGTGGTCCCACAGCGTCAGATGATGAGGACTCAGATGAAGAAGATGAAGGTGAAGATGAAGAAGAGGCGCAGGATGATGACTCTGGGGAGGAAACTGAGGATGAGTTGGAGGATGAGAAAGGCAGCGACAATGATGATGATGAAGACACGGAGGGTACAAAGAAGAAAGGGAGCTCTGAGAAGCAGGTACACCGAGCAGGTTCTGTTTATATAAAATAACCCGGGTAATGAATGAGTCATGTTAAATCTGAAGAAAGTTGTGTTTCATTCAGATGTTTGCTGTAAGATAAACATTACATTTATTCATGTAAGATGTTTGATGCAACAAGTTGAAACTGTTTATCAAAGTTAAGATTTAATTTATGAACTCTTGCACCTAAAAGCGTCATGCAGGGTTAAACTACTTGAGTGCATTGGAACAGTCACACCTAATCTTCTGTGTATGTCAGTCTGCAGCAGCTCTGTGTGTGGGAGTGGGCAGCTTCAGCGACCCCAATGACCTGCCTGGCCTCGCCCACTTTCTGGAACACAGTAAGTAGGAGTTTAATTGACATGAAAAGGTCAAAGTCGGAGCCCCAGAGTGGCCATAGAGAAAGCAGGGATGAGATTTTTCCATGGATCCTCGGATTTCCGCTGATTTGACAGTCCTGGGGGTCGATTTTGTGAAACGTCCAAATCCGTTGAGAAAATTTGGTGAGGGGGGGGTAAGAATGCAAAAAAATAATTAATGCCAGCTGTACCTTTGTTTAATAAAATTGTCGTCTATTCAGAACACTGAGTGGTCTTTGTTTGTTATCGCCGACGCAGCAAGTTTGATCAGTCCATCAGTCAGCTGAACGCGGAAGTAATGCTGTGCTGATCAGTGACCAGTATGAAGTAGGTCCACAATGAGCATGTAGTGTAAGGGAGGTAACTGTGTAGTCTTTCAACTTCCAATATTCGGTAGTTTTTCCTCCAACAAATTATAAAAACCGAGACGGTATCGAAGCGCAGGCGAAGCTATTACTTACGCACGTTTTCATTGGTTATTACAAAGCTTATGACCAATCAGCGCAAAGGTTAAATATGCGTTTCTCCCGCCCTTTCCTTTCTCCCGCCCTTACATGTATGTTTGTTGACAAGTGTGCCATGCTGAAAGTGGAGAATGCTGAAAATCAAGTAAGTCTAGTTATGAAAAAATATTTTGGTCACAAAAATACACATGTACAGTAGATGGTCTTAGTAAGGGTTTACAGTTTGAATTATAGATATGAACACCTGGCATTTATAGTAGTTTTTAATATCATTTTAGTGCAATTTACATGTTTTAAAACAGCAAAAATGCTTTGGCTCCGCCCTGGACCCGCCGGGGCCTGCGGCCCCTGAACCCTGGCTTATTTTCCTCTGAAAATCGAATTTGCCAATCTCATCCCTGAGAAAGGCGGAATGGAAGGAGACAGTGTTTTACTACAAGATACAATTTGTGTGTACATTTGAATTCATTTGTTCCCATGCTTTGGTTAATTTGTTCACTTGAGAAAAGTGTGCATATGGAGACCAGTTACTGCAATCAAGCCAGTCAGTGATTGATTGTCCATGCGTGTGTTATCATGCATTTATGGCACTTGTGCTTAAAGGGATTCCTATTCAGAGAAATCTGACCAAATGGGGGGTGGAGAATTACCACCAAAATCAAAATGTATAATTTAATTCTGAAGCGGAATTCCTATAAAGCTTCAGCTAGGAAACATTTTTATGAAGGTTTGAATATGGGACAGTTATCCAGACTTTTCAGGGGTGTATGTTGTGTGCACAAATTGATCAAAATGTGTGAAGAAATTGTCGTGTACAAGAATAAATCAAAGTATGGTAATAAATTGTAAGGTAGTGTGCACAAATTAATAATAATGTGGCAGCAGATTGTGTCGTGTGCAAGAATAAATCCAAACATAGGAACAAATTGTATATTAGGTCCAAGAATTAATCAAAATGCTTGAAGAAATTGTATCTTGAGTGCACATATTAATGAAAATATTGGAAAGAATTGTAGCTCCTGTCCACATTGAATCAAAATGTGGGAACAAATTGTATCTTGTGTGCACAAAATTATTGAAAATGTGGGAAAGAATTCTCTTTTGTGCAAAATTAAATTAAAATATGGGAACAATGTGTATCTCATGCACAAATGAATCAAAATGTAGCCAAAAAATTGTATCTTGTGTGCTAGAATTAATCAAAATGTAGGAACAAATTGTATGTTGTGTCCACAAAATTAGTGAAAGCATGGGAAAGAATTGTATCTGTTGTGCAAAAATGAATCAGAAAGTGGGAACAAATTGTGTATTGTGTGCAAAATTTAATTAACCCTTTAAAACCTTTTGGTTTTATTGTTACCTGTTTCTTCAGCTTGGCAAAAATGTTGTCAAAACTTTGTGTTAGAATGGCCTAAGCAGTGGGTCCCCCCTCTGAGTCTGGTCTGCTTGAAGTTTCTTCCTCAACATCATCAGAGGGTGTTTTTCTTTACCACTGTTGCCTCTGTGCTTGCTCAAGGGGATTTGGTAAGATTAGACCTTACTTGTGTGAAGCACCTTGAACCAGGTTTGTTGTGACGTGACTTGGCGCTGCATAAATAAAATAAATTGAAGTGAATTAAATTTATTGGTCAGCTCAACCTTTTGGTAGAAGATATTGATATCTGCTGCATTCTATTGAAATATGTGAGGCCATTAAAGGGTTAAAATGTGGGAACAAGTTTTATCTTGTGCAGTAATTAATGTTGAAACATTTTTCCCTAATCTGGCCATTTTACAGTAGGATTCTACCAATGAGTTTTTGGTAACAGATTTGTCAAAGTTGTGTCCAACCTTTTATACAGTGGGGAAACTAAGTATTTTACCCCCAGTCAGTTTTGCAGGTTTTCCCACCTACAAAGAATGGAGAGGTCTGTAATTTTTATTGTAGTTTCACTTCAACTGTGAGAGACAGAATCTAAAAAAAAAATCAGAAAATCACATTGTATGATTTTTAAATAATTAGTTTGCATTTTATTGCATAAAATAAGTATTTGACCCCCTAGAAAAACAGAGCTTAACAATTGGTACAGAAACATTTGTCTGCCATTACAGAGGTCAGACATTTCCTGTAGTTCTTGACCAAGTTTTCACACACTGCAGCAGGGATTTTGGTCCACTCCTCCATACAGATCTTCTCCAAATCTTTCAGGTTTGGTGTTTCAGCTCCCTCCAAAGATTTTCTATTGAGTTCAGGTCTGGAGACTGGCCAGGTCACTCCAGGACCTTGAAATGCTTCTTACGGAGCCCCTCCTTAGTTGCCCTGGCTGTGTGTTTGGGGTCATTGTCATGCTGGAAGACCCAGCCATGACCCATCTTCAATGCTCTTACTGAGGGAAGGAGGTTGTTTGCCAAAATCTCGCAGTACATGACCTCATCCATCCTCCCTTCAATACGGTGGAGTCATCCTGTCCCCTTTGCAGAAGAGCACCCCCAGAGTATGATGTTTCCACCCCCATGCTTCACGGCTTGGATGGTTTTCTTGGGGTTGTTCTCATCCTCTAAACATGGTAAGTGGAGTTGAATCCAAAAAGCTCTATTTTGGTCTCATCTGACTACATGACCTTCTCCCATGCCTGCTCTGGATCATCCAGTGGTCACTGGTGAACTTCAAACGGGCCTGGACATGTGCTGGCTTGAGCAAGGGGGACCTTGCTGCCTTGCAGGATTTTAAACCTTCTTCAGGTTATTGACCAGGTCCTCCTGTGTAGTTCTGAGCTTTCTCAGAATCATCCTTACCCCACAAAGTGAGATCTTGCATGGAATCCCAGACCGAGGGAGATTGACAGTCATCTTGTGTTTCTTCCACTTTCTAATAAATAATCATAACAGTTGTTGTCTTCTACCAAGCTGCTTGCCTGTTGTCCTGTAGTCCATCCCAGCCTTGTGCAGGTCTACGGTTTTGTCCCTGGTGTCCTTAGACAGCTCTTTGGTCTTGGCTATGGTGGACAGGTTGGAGTGTGATTGATTGAGTGTGTGAACAGATGTCTTTTATACAGGTAACAAATTCAAACAGGTGCAAATAATACAGGTAAAGAGTGCAGAATAAGAGGGCTTCTTAAAGAGAAATTAACAGGTCTGTGAGAGCCAGAATTCTTGCTGGTTGGTAGGAGATCAAATACTTATTTTATGCAATAAAATGCAAACTAATTATTTAAAAATCTTTTTTTTTTTTTAAAGATTCTCTCACAGTTGAAGTGTACCTACAATAAAAATTACAGACATCTCCATGCTTTGTAGGTGGGAAAACCTGCAAAAGTGACAGGGGGTCAAATACTTATTTTCCCCACTGTACATCTTTACATTGTTGTCTTTGACCAGTCTGTACTTTAACAGCTTCTCCAGTTTATTTTCAGTTGTTGTATTCCTTTAACTTTTGTTTACTTCTACTTTGGGTAATGACTTGTAGCATTTCTCACACTGCCCTTCTCAGAGAACTAACTTGGCTTTGAGCCTTCAGCACAGCTACAGCAGTGCAAATTGATCTATTTAGACAATTGTGAGTGGAGAATGTGTTTTGTCTGTCTCTTCATCCAATGTTATTATTAAACACTGTTCAAAATTGATCAGTCTGAAAACCAATCCTCAGTCTTTATTTATTAGAGAAGGTGACTAAAACAGTCAACCAACATTTATACTCAGACATGGTCCTCATATCCTTGTGTTTGGAAATGTTTTGTTTTATGGCATTAGAATAGAATAGAAAGGCTGTTTGTCTTTGTACAACTGGGCATACAATGACATTAGAGAAAGCATCTCCCCTCCATTACAAGAATAAGACACTTCAGAATAAAATTAATAAGATGGAATAAAAACAAACAAACATATATACACTCAACAAAAATATAAAACGCAACACTTTTGGTTTTGCTCCCATTTTGTATGAGATGAACTCAAAGATCTAAAACTTTTTCCACATACACAATATCACCATTTACCTCAAATATTGTTCACAAACCAGTCTAAATCTGTGATAGTGAGCACTTCTCCTTTGCTGAGATAATCCATCCCACCTCACAGGTGTGCCATATCAAGATGCTGATTAGACACCATGATTAGTGCACAGGTGTGCCTTAGACTGCCCACAATAAAAGGCCACTCTGAAAGGTGCAGTTTTATCACACAGCACAATGCCACAGATGTCGCAAGATTTGAGGGAGCGTGCAATTGGCATGCTGACAGCAGGAATGTCAACCAGAGCTGTTGCTCATGTATTGAATGTTCATTTCTCTAGCATAAGCCGTCTCCAAAGGCGTTTCAGAGAATTTGGCAGTACATCCAACCAGCCTCACAACCGCAGACCACGTGTAACCACACTAGCCCAGGACCTCCACATCCAGCATGTTCACCTCCAAGATCGTCTGAGACCAGCCACTTGGACAGCTGCTGAAACAATCGGTTTGCATAACCAAAGAATTTCTGCACAAACTGTCAGAAACCGTCTCAGGGAAGCTCATCTGCATGCTCGTCGTCCTCATCGGGGTCTCAACCTGACTCCAGTTTGTCGTCGTAACCGACTTGAGTGGGCAAATGCTCACATTCGCTGGCGTTTGGCACGTTGGAGAGGTGTTCTCTTCACGGATGAATCCCGGTTCACACTGTTCAGGGCAGATGGCAGACAGCATGTGTGGCATCGTGTGGGTGAGCGGTTTTCTGATGTCAATGTTGTGGATCGAGTGGCCCATGGTGGCGGTGGGGTTATGGTATGGGCAGGCGTCTGTTATGGACAAAACACAGGTGCATTTTATTGATGGCATTTTCAATGCACAGAGATACCGTGACGAGATCCTGAGGCCCATTGTTGTGCCATACACCTCATGTTGCAGCAGGATAATGCACGGCCCCATGTTGCAAGGATCTGTACCCAATTTTTGGTAGCTGAAAATGTCGCAGTTCTTGCATGGCCGGCATACTCACCGGACATGTCACCCATTGAGCATGTTTGGGATGCTCTGGACCGGCGTATACGACAGCGTGTACCAGTTCCTGCCAAAATCCAGCAACTTCGCACAGCCATTGAAGAGGAGTGGACCAACATTCCACAGGCCACAATTGACAACCTGATCAACTCTATGCGAAGGAGATGTGTTGCACTGCATGAGGCAAATGGTGGTCACACCAGATACTAACTGGTATCCCCCCCAATAAAACAGAACTGCACCTTTCAGAGTGGCCTTTTATTGTGGACAGTCTAAGGCACACCTGTGCACTAATCATGGTGTCTAATCAGCATCTTGATATGGCACACCTGTGAGGTGGGATGGATTATCTCAGCAAAGGAGAAGTGCTCACTATCACAGATTTAGACTGGTTTGTGAACAATATTTGAGGGAAATGGTGATATTGTGTATGTGGAAAAAGTTTTAGATCTTTGAGTTCATCTCATACAAAATGGGAGCAAAAGCAAAAGTGTTGCGTTTATATTTTTGTTGAGTGTGTGTGTGTGTGTATATATATATATATATATATATATATATATATATATATATATATATATATATATATATATATATATATATATATACACACCAAAGGGGCTCATTACTTATGCAACCATCATCTTGGCTTTTAGATGTTTTATTAATTTATATCAAGTTGTAGCGATTTGTTTTCAGTTGGAGTTTAAGGAAGATAATTTTCAAAATGTTTATATTAAGAAACCTGATTTACTTTTTGTATTTGAAATGGCATAAATAAATTAAAATGCATGAAATACCAAGGGGCCAAATACTTTTGCAAGCCACGGTTGATGGTGGTGGAAGTTGGATGTTGAGGATGTCTGCCGGAGGAAGCATCTGAGAGAGCTTCTTTTTGGCTCTGGCACAAAAGAGGGCGCAAGCCGGAAGCCTGGAGGAGAGGGGCAGTGACCTGGCCAGTTACTGTAGACCCTCCAACTGAGGGGTGTTGTGGTTAAGGGTCAAAACACCCCAAGGAGGTTGGGGACCACCTGTTGACCTCTCTTCCAGGCCAAGTCTTCACCCATTGGAAATGGGTGTATGCTAGCATCGCTGATGTATTATGCAACTGATCACTGGACTTGAAAGCTGAGTTGTGAGCTCTCAGGAGTGCCCTCACCTCACTTGCTTGTCCACTGTGACAGTGTCAGTGCAGCCCTTGATGTGAAAGAGCACCATCTCTGTGTACTCATTTAGGTACAGGGAATCAAAAAACAGACCAATTTGTGTTGCTAAAGCAGTTCTGCAGTTGGCTGAGTGTTCCTTCTTCATGAAAGGGGAACATCAGAATTTGCCAACTTGGGTCTTACTTTTCAATGTTTTAGAGTTCATTTTTTCACTCAGGATATTCATCCATCCATCCATTTTCTGAATCCACTTATTCTGGTTAAGGGTCACAAGACCTACACATATAGACAGACAAGTTCATTGACACCTGGGTGAAAGCATAGTGAACACCCCAAAATTTGGCCCCTGAGGACTTAAAAGTAAAACTTACAGTAGACACAAGTGTAATATATCAAATGACAGTTGGTGATAAGTATGACCCAAATTTCTCATAAAATATGTGAGGAATACTATATTTTTGACAAAGCTTGCTAGGTTGAATATCAGGCAGAAGGCACATTTTGTGTTGATGTAATGGACAGACATACATTTAGGCTTGCACTCGTGTGTATTATTTACAAAACAACTATAGTTTCACATTTATCAATTGTAAAAGGGCCCTTATCAATTGTATAAGGGCAATAATAGAAAGAGAACTGGGAGCACAGTAAATAACTGCTGCCATATGTTGATTGCCAGCTGAATATTTTTCTCATAGGAATCAAACAAAATATGCACAAAAGAAAAAGGGCCACTGGTGGATAAACGGCATTCAAAGTGCCGCCAGATTTTTGTTTTTAACAGTAGATTGTTGAAACTTTCAGAAATTATACAACATGACGAGTACATCATGTTAAGATAATCATTTTGGATAATTTTTTAACTGAAAAGAAATATTGAGGTCCTAAATTTACTTTCACCATATAAAAATCTAATTGGGGCGTTTGCCATGCTTTCACCCACCTATGGTCAATTCAGAGTTTCTAAATCACTTAACCTGCATGTCTTTGGAAGTCGATAGGTTCCAGCACACCAGCCCGACCTTTAACTGGAATAAGAGGGTATAAGAAATTAATGAATAAATAAATAAAGGCACTGTATTTACAGAAAAAAATTGCACACAGTATTCCACCATAATGTGTGTGCTTAACTATTGATCAGATGGAATAATTGAAAAGTCATAAATTAAGGATTTGGGCTCAGAATTTAAAGATCTAGTCCAGTAGCTGTAGTGGATATTTTGAGTTCAATATCTAATCTATTCTCTTCTTCTCATTGTTCCCGAGTGGTATTCATGGGGAGTGAAAAGTACCCCTCAGAAAACGGCTTTGATGCTGCCCTCAAGAAGCACGGCGGGAGTGACAATGCCTCCACCGACTGTGAACGGACCGTCTTCCAGTTTGACGTCCAAAGGAAAAGCTTCAAAGAGGCTCTTGACAGGTGAGGAAGGATCAGAGGGTTTCATGGATGGTTAGAGAGTCTTGGAATGACTTAGAGATGAAGACAAAGACGGAGGGGTGAGGGGAAATAACAAGATAAAAAAATCCTCCAAACGTGTCCAGAATGGGCTGCTGTTCGACGAAGCCGCAACATAGCAACCAAAGATTCTTCTTTGTGCCTTGATTTGTATTTATTTATTTTAAACACTATGTGAAAGTTAAAGTCCCATTATGTGCTGATGAGTTTTGGTACGAGTTATGAATGCAGTATGGCTTGTCATTTGCTGTCACTCAGTAGAACATCGGTAGATCAGGACTCATATTTATCAGTAAGAGTTGTTTGCAGATTTGCTTTCGAGTCAGTTCAGGAGTTTTCAAAGTTCTTTAATAAAACTGGAGAATGAGACCTATTGATCACGCAGTTCATTCCTGAGTACTACAAAGTGTCGGAGTAAACTTTAAGAGCAGCTCTCATGGGGTTTATTTATGACAGCTGCAGAAAAATAAGTACGACTTCACATGATCAGTCGCGTCAGCATGCAGATAGAAATAACCAGTCGACATCAAGGATTTTGTCTGCATCTCCCTGACTGAGGGCTTTAATGGTGAGAATAAATTTTTAAGTTTTTTAAGTTTTTCCTGAGTGTTGAGAAATTCTGTACAAACACTTGATAATTGTGTCACAACAAGG
The DNA here is from genome assembly GCF_902500255.1 of Thalassophryne amazonica. Lineage (NCBI taxonomy): Eukaryota > Metazoa > Chordata > Actinopteri > Batrachoidiformes > Batrachoididae > Thalassophryne > Thalassophryne amazonica. The sequence continues at coordinate 41,768,792 of NC_047121.1, forward strand.
CAAGACAAATTATATTTATTTAGAGCTTTAATTAGTTAACATGTAAAGCGGATGTGCTCGACTGTGAAACACAAAGCATAGAACAACAGCACAAATTACAACAAACAAAATACAAAAGCATGTTTAGGAGTATAAACTGCAAAGTTCAACAGAGGCAAATGAGTCACGTGTACACAAACACACACTCACTTAGTCATCCTAGCTTAAAAATAACACACTGCGTGTCACGCAGTAAAAGTGGGTGAGCATTCCCATGAAAGTGCATAACACAGTACAACTGATATAGTAACCTAACTAAAGTCAGCAGTGGATAAGTGGGTCAAAGGTGACATACAGAATTTCCTGTCCTGCATTAAATCTGTTTTGGTTGAATGTTATGTCACTTAGATGAACTGTTCATTCTGAGTGAGAGAATAGAAGAGTTTGAGTGTATGATCATGTGTTTTCAGTTTAATATAGTCTTTAATTTGTATTAATTGCTGGCTGTATTTGCCCGTTGGTGTGTCCAGGGCTGATTTAATCACCAGAAAAAAAAAATCACAAATAACTCATGTTTCTGTCCATTTCTGTCCTTTTCTCATTCATTAAATGTGTTCCTTGTAATTTAATTTAATTTCAGGTGGGTGCTTAACCAACTTTATTAAAAAAAATGGGGGGTGGGCTGATGCTTGGCTCTGGGCCCTCTGAGGGGCGAATATGGTATTAAGTAGAATCTGTAGCTACATGTTTGTATGTCTACTCATCAAACTGTGTTTTGTGTACAATCCTGTTTTGTGTTGATGAATGTGTCAAATTGGTCCTAAGTGAAATCTGAAATGCCGTAAAAGTTGTCAACATAATACCCAAAACATATTGTGAATGACATCCGACCTGCCATGAAAGGTGTTGGCATAAAACACAAAACGTATTGGCAGCAACAATACTCAAACAACAAGTACCTCAAGTTACAATTATGTACAGGTCCATTGAATCTATCAGGGAACTAGTCCACTGGTCTGCAGGGGTTTAAATAAATAAATAAATGGCTGGGCGCTAGTTCCCCATGTTTAAACCCCAGCCTCTCTGACTTTTGCTGTCTTTCTTTCCCTGTTTCCTGCTGTGCTTTCATTATCATTGTAATGAAAGTTATTTGGGAAAATGCCAAAAAAAAAAAAAAAACATTTTTTATGGGTTTGTTTGTTTGTTGTTGTTTTAGGCATAATTTATATTTTGAGTTATTCCCTCAATTATGCCTATAATTCTGCCTCAGTGTCAGGTCATCCAGGTCGGTTTGCTCCGAGTGTGGCCTCATTGTAGTTAAGGCTGTAATTGTACTAAATTATCTACAAGGGAAGCAAAACTAAAGCTGTAGCATGGAGGAAATACTGATGCTCAGAGACTGCAGACAATACATCATATATTGTTAAGTATAGTCTCACATTTAAAATTCCTACTATCAAACTTGTCTGTGTAAGTAAAACTGAACAACTTCAACTTCTGTTTTGCACTTGAGTCAGATCTTTCACTTTTAACACTTTGAAAAATTTGGGTTGAGGTCAAATGTGTACTGACAAGCCGCTTTGACGAAAATCACAGTTTGAGTCAGCCATTGTGTGTCTGTGTGTGTGTGCAAGAGAGAGAGAGAGAGAGAGCCTCCATATGACTGTTTGACCTGTGTCCTGTCTCTCTGACGGGCCTCTGATTGTGGCTCTCCCATCTTGCTCTTAGGTGGGCTCAGTTCTTCATCTGCCCCCTGATGATCAGAGACGCTATTGACAGGGAAGTGGAAGCCGTTGATAGCGGTGAGTCCTGGGGTTTTCTTTTGCCCCACCCTCTCTACTAAGAAGTTCCATTTCAGCTGAGATTCCACCAGCTACATTGCTGCCTTTCTTTATTGAATTTTTCTTCTCTCACAGAGTACCAGCTGGCCAAACCATCAGACTCCCACAGGAAAGAGATGCTGTTTGGCAATTTGGCTAAACCTGGACACCCTATGGGCAAGTTCTGCTGGGGTGAGTTAGAGAACACCACCGCTGGGACCGGTAATACACACAGGACCTCCTCGGGCTATGTTCAGCAAGAACAAACAAACTGGACCACAAGACTGAAGCCTACTTTTATTTCTTGCTGATATCACTACATTTGTAAGCCACTCCTCTGTACTGTTTTATAGCTCTGCTAAATTGATTGCTCACTTGTGAAAACACCAGGCAATGCTGAGACCCTGAAGCAGGAGCCAAAGAAGAAGAAGATCAATGTCTACAAGCGTCTGCGAGCCTTCTGGAAGAGACACTACTCTGCTCACTACATGACTCTGGCCGTGCAGTCAAAAGGTCAGGATCACCTGCTGCCTTCATATGGAATTGTTGATGAGTAAACTTAGAGAAAGTTAAATGAGTTCATTACTTGACTGGTTCATTTATATTTATGTAGAATGGGTAGTTCAGTGGGATTGCAGTTGGGCTGCCAATATGTAGACCTGGTTGACAATCCTATTCACAGTATATATTTGTATCCTTGGACAAGACACTTCTGCATTGTTCCAGTCTATCTAGCTGTAAATGGGTACCAGCCTTGGCTGGGGAAATAACCTGTGGTGGACTGGAGTCCCATCCAGGGTAGTCTTAGACCAGTCGTAGTGCCCATACTTATCCGGAGATAAGCATGGGCACTAATGGGTTGATATAAGACTTACTTCTTCTTCTAAATTATTAGTTCATTAATTGAAACATTAATATAATAATTGCTGGATTTTCTGGAGTATATGTTGCACCTGTTAAAAAATGGCTTTTGAAGAAGAAAATCCCATATATAAAATGCACTGGAGTAGCGCCTTCTTTCTGTATTATCAGATTAAATATGTCTGTCTATAAACTGTTATTCTCTATGGACAGACTGATTTAAAATGCATTTAAATAAGCAAATAAAAAAGTAATTACGAATGAGCTGTAATCAACAGTAAATAGTAAAGAGAAAATGGTTTGCTTGCTCAGTTATTTGATGTGTCTTTAGGGTCTTGACATGTGAAAGATGAACTTCTATTTGATAAAATAACCAAATGAATTTGAAAATAAGACATGAATTTTCATGAAAATATTTATTCGCTTTTGTCCTATTCATTAGAAATTTGCGTTGCTCTAATGGGCACCTGTGTCTGTTTCACTGCTTGTATATCTAAAGTACACAGAACATAATCTATCAGAAATCATTTTGCATTGTTTTATACTTCAGGCCTGCACACAGCTAGATTAAAAACAAATAAAAATTCTCATACATTTTTGAGGGTTTCACAGAAAGCACCACACAACCAATTAACTACTACATACAAATAAAATGATGCCTGGTGTCAACATTTTTTGCTAAGAAATGAATTCCTGCAATATCAGCCATCTTTAGAAGTCTAATTAATTCCTGCTGCAACTCCTGTTTTATCCAAACTGTTCATCTAGAATACCAATCAGTGGAAGTGATGCAAATCATGTACCATGGCTATTACTGAATGCAATTTAACATCAATAAAATTTGTATAACAAACTAATAAGGCATTTAAACACTAATGAACAAGAAGTATGAACATAAAGTATATGTATTCGCTGTAGTCTTCTAAATCTGTTGATTGCATAATAATTTAAATTCAGGAGTAAATGTATTCCACAGCTCAGTGTTACATATGAAACCAGTATGGCACTGGATGCTTCCCACACCTAGAAATATTGGTTTTAAGTACTATAATAAGAAGAAACACTAATTTATCCTCCTTAACTTGGTCTGTCCTTCAGAGAAGCTGGACACTCTGGAGGAGTGGGTGAGAGAGATCTTCAGTAAGGTGCCGAACAAGTAAGTAGTGAGAAAGAGCCACTAAGTGGTTGTGATGAAATGCTGTGGTGCTGTAGTTCGCCATGAGTCTGACTGTTCTATGAGAATATGCTGAAATGTAAATATCAACTTTTCATCTGCATTATTCTCTATTGTTTTACATATCCCCATTTTTTTTAACCCATTTTAATTTATTTTTATCAAGCTAAAACAGGAATTGTTTGTTAAACAGTACCCAACAATAGGGCCAACAGTCCTCCGTTTATCTGTTCTTCAACAAGTCTCTTCCCCCCACCACAGCGGCCTGCCCAAACCCGATTTCTCTGACATGCTGGATCCTTTTGACACCCCATCCTTCAACAAGCTGTACAGAGGTACATTTCCATGTGACTGAATGTCTCTGAAAACACTAGCTACGCCTTGTCTGCGCTCTCTCAGTGTGTCCATGTTCGCAGTTGTTCCTGTTCGGAAGGTTCACGCTTTGAATATCGCCTGGGCCCTTCCACCTCAGGGGAAGTACTACAGGTGAGCAGAAGTCATGTAAAATTCAATTATCCACCACATAGCAGGCTTTCTCCAAGCTTGAAAGGAATTGCTACAAATATGTTTGTCTTTTTTTCCGTTCTGTCTTGTCAGAGTGGTGCGTCTTCATATCAACATAGAATTAGGCTTCCAGAAGAATACCATGCTTCTGCTGATTGTAGAAGGATCACAACAGTTTTTTTTCCTGCTTTTTCATGTTCTCCACTCCTCTTTTCAGAGTGAAGCCTCTCCATTACATCTCGTGGCTCATTGGCCACGAAGGCACAGGAAGCATCCTCTCAGTACTCAGAAAGAAGTGAGTGTTATTGCTTTTGTCTGTTTGTTTTGCTGATTTGTGGGCACTCGAAAACCCAATTAAAAGGTCTTCAATTTGCTCAGTATAGATGAGCATTTCTGTCTCTGACGCGGCCCTAAGTGTTGATGCTTAATCTTCCAACTATACACTCTTCTAGCCCACTTGACAATGTGATTCATACATTCTCATTGCTGGATCAAGTTGTAAAGAGCATTTTAGCATGTTGTCGTTAAGTGGCAAAGTGATTTGCCAAAACCTCCTAGAGCTCCATTCAGTAATACCTTTTGCCATCAGTGCCACTTGGATATTTACTAGAATATTCCTGTTTGCTGCGTGTGCTGCCTGCAATTGTTTGTAAATGACGGTCACAAAATTTGAGTGTCCTCAGTCTAACTTCCTTTTTGGAACCAACTGCAGAGGCAGTTGAGGGTTTTTGATTTCAGGCTTGAACTCGGACAATCACAGTGTTATTGGCCAAGAGGATGGTTTGAAATTGGGCCATTGCTGTTCCTGTCAGTGAAATTGAAGAACGAGCTGTCCATTTATATCTCATCACAAACTGATTTTGGCAGTACTGACTGGAAATCACAAAGCTTATAGTCTTTTTGGTGAGCGTATTTTTTATTTATTTATTTTTTTCTCACGGCTATTATTTCCACCCCTGACATCGGGGTGAATGTGAGGCATTATTGTAAAGCGCTTTGAGCATCTGATGCAGATGGAAAAGCGCTATATAAATGCAGTCCTTTTACCATTCCAATCAGAACTGTGTGTGTGTTACGTTATTGCAGGCCAGTGGTTTCAAAACTGGAGATCACGTCCACTCTGGGGCACGTGAAGGTATTTTAGATTGGACACAAACAACTGGAGAAACACTTAAAGTGCAACAAAAGTTTAATCAACTTTATTAATGTAGAAAAATTTAATTACAATAATTAATCAAGATGAACAGGTTTTTGGGTTAACTTTAATACAGCATGAAAATAAAGTTCTAATAATTTGAAACTTATTTGATCAACTTTTTGAAGGTACATCAAGTGATGAGTTTAGGTGGAAATCTGAAGTTGCCATTGGTTGATCTGCCTTGGCTGTTTCATTTGTGTTTTGTGTTGCATTATTTGCTTCATTCTACTACTTAATCGTAAGAGAGGAAGTTTTACACCATTTTTGACTATGATCAGTTAGTATAATTTTCAAATGTAGTGGCTGCCACGGAACTCTCTCTCACCAGCCTCATCTATGTAATTTAAGATCTAATGTGGATGTTTGCATTATAAAAATTTCATATGTTTGGCAAAATGACAGGAATTGGCTTTTGCAAGAATCAGTCATGTGGCTTGGATTGTTTGAGATGACTTTAAAGGGACGTCAGTAAAGTGCTTCATATCAACCAGCAATAAATGTAGGTTTGTTACCACCTTAAAAAAGCAGTCATGATGCTATTTTCCTCTCTTCCTGTTGTTTTTCGACTAAAATATATAAAAATCTGTTTCTGTCCACTCATCAAGAAGAAACCACTTGATGAAGTTGTTATTTCTTCAAATTACTGGTGGTCAGGACAAAAGAAGGGTATACTGTAGAAATGCAATTTGAAATGGACATTCAGAATGAGTGTGTCTCAGGCAAGTTAATTTAAGCATGATTGGGTTTCACCAAGACCCTCTAAAAGCCACTCACTTTGGTGAACAGAGATTTTTCTGCCTGTGGCAACTTATCCTTGCCCGAACCAATCAGCCACAAAAATACAGAAATAAATATTTGGTCAACATGAATTATAAACTTACCATCTTAAATTTAGAGCAGAACTGCCAATGTTCTATTTACCCAAATCCCAATGTAGAGCTGGTTGTTTTTATCTCCAAGTATATTATCAGAACACACAATGCATGCTTCAGTGAATATCTCCTAATTGATCTACCAAAGTGATCAAGCTAACATTAAGCCAACTGAATGCCATAGAACAAATTACTGGGGTTGGAGGGGGGCTGCTTGGTGCACAGTTGTGCCTTCTGTTTAAATGTTGTCTACAGGGAGAACATCAAATGACATTTTCATCTAATTCCCATGGGTGTTTTTGTGTGTCTGTAGGTGCTGGGCCTTAGCTTTATTTGGAGGCAACAGTGAAACGGGTTTTGACCAGAACACCACCTACTCCATCTTCTCCATCTCCATCACCCTCACTGATGAAGGTTTCCAAAATTTCTACCAAGTAAAGAAAACTACCTTTTTATTCTCTTCACTTTATTTATTTGTTTCATTCTGAATCTCTGGTCTGAGACACAGAAAACAGACAGAAAGAACAAAACAAATTGTTTTTTATCCCCCGCTGGGGCCTGAAGCGAAATTATGTCCTGGGGATTTCTGTCCACCGTCTGTCTATCCGTCCATCCATCCGTCCCAAAAAGGGCATAAGCATTCTGAATTCAACTCTTCTCATGCATTTAGGAGGCGTTTTGTAAACCTTGATGCAAGTCGGGCAGCACGGTGGCTTAGTGGTTAGCACTGTTGCCTCACAGCAAGAAGATAATGGGATCGATTCCCACCTGTGGCCTTTCTGTGTGGAGTTTGCATGTTCTCCCCGTGTTTGCGTGGGTTCCCTTGGGGTGCTCCAATTTCCTCCCACATTTAAAAAAGACATGCAGGTTTGGTGAATTGGAGACTTTATAATTGCCCAGGTCTCCCTTGCACAAGAGATCTTGAGCTCAATGGGGCTAACTTGGTTGAATAAAGATTAAATTAAATGAAAGTCCTTGTTATTGTTTGGTAAAGTGCATATTATATCATTCGAGTTGGACCCATGTTACCAGAGTTATGGCCCTTGATTAACAAATTTAGACACTGCCAGTTTCATGAGTTAGTATCTGCATTCTGAAATCAACTATCACATACCTTGAAATGTTTTCAGGATGTAGCCAGCACATGTACCAAAGCAGCATTTGACAGGGGGGATATTGTGCTCTGTTAACCCCCAAAACATGAATCAGCTGCATATCATGAATTATCCGCAAACTGTGAATTGCAAAACGTGAATACTGAAAAAATATCTCCCCAAACGTGAATGCAGGTGTCGAAAAATGTAAGTGGCAAAATGTGAATTTCTTCATGATTTGGTGTATGTGCTTGTCTGAGGAGCCAACATCTGTGGGATTATGACTGCACACCGCTCACTTTCGTTCCACCACGGGGCTTCGTCCCACCCCTCGACTCGCATGTGTGGTGTGTGGGTGAACAATCCAACGTTTGGTGAATTCTGCTTCATGATGATAGGAAGAGTCGACGTCGAAGGATCAAAAAGTGATGTCACTGTGAACGCTTGGCCACGAGCCAGTTATCCCTGTGGTAACTTTTCTGACACACACTGCTTAAAATCCAAAAAGTCAGAATGATCACGAGGCCCGCTTTCACTGACTATATTGATACTGAAAATCAAGATCAAGCAAGCTTTTGCCCTTTTGCTCCATGGGAGGTTTCTGTCCTCCCTGACACCTGCGTTACGTTTGTCAGGTGTACCACCCCAGTCAAACTCGCCATCTGTGACTGTCCCCATAGTGGGTTAGGGTTAGTGGGGCCAGGAGCTTGACACCAGAAGCGAGAGGCCGCTGTAGTACGCCCCCCCCTCCAAAATACATATATTTTTGCGGAGATAGGGTTTGTGATCAAGATTTCCTGAAATAATTGATCCGTAAACTATTTAAACTGAAAGAAAACATATATCGTGAATAGGGAAGGGTATCGAAAACCGGTTCCTTTTAAGAATCGGTAAGAAATGATTTGATCCACTGACATCAGTAGCCTTTTTGTTTAATGATTCCCTCATCGGTTCTTCAGTTCACATTGCACCATAACGAAAATACATTTGGTTTTGTGTTGTACACCCTCCACTGAGGAAACGAGATTAGCTGCACAATTGATGGGTCAGAGTCAGACAATTTACCCAGACTGACAACAGATATGAGTAAATTAAATACTTTTATGCATTTTTTTGTAGTTTCTTGAGGCATTTTGTGAATGCAGAAATGAATGAGTTCTGCCCTTAAAACACGTTCCAGTGATATAAATCAAGCACACCCTCTCTTATGTGGCATTTAATGGCAGCTGGCATCCTTATTGTTGCATTGCTGCCACCTACTGCATCAGTCTGTTATAGCTGTACTAAATCCTCTTGAGTCTAGTGTCTTTCAAGTATTTATAAAGCCAACACTTCCCCCTCCCACTTTAATTTAATCTTTATTTAACCAGGTTAGTCCCATTGAGTTCAAGATCTCTTTTACAAGGGTGACCTGGACAATTATAAAGTTTCCAATTCACCTAACCTGCTGATCCTATGTCTAAAATACTTCCAAGAGAAACTTCTTTCAGGCTATTCTTCTAAATTCTGAGAGAAGCTCTTACCTTTCTCCGGAATATTTATTACAATACATGAGGACATCCCTAATCACCAAAACAATGTCCTAAATAAGGCCTTGCTGACTCCTGAATGAACCTGTCCCAGAGATCAAGGATCCAGTGACCAATTTCATATTTATTTACTTTAAGACTCAATAAAATTTTGTTGACATAGAAAACCTGTAAAGCCTACTTTTTGTACACAGAAAATTTACAGGCGGTATTGATAAGGGACTGGCATCGATATTGATAAAATCTTATCAATACCCGTCCCTAATCATTCACGTTTTGCAAATTATGTTTGGCGAGACCTGCATTCTCTTGTGGCTATATAATACAGAATCAAATGTTTTTATAATTCTTGTCTCTGTTGGGTGACAATTATGTGATACTTCAGTAATAACACATTGCTAAAAGTTATATAGTGGAAGGACCCACCTCGACTATTTTCTCAGTTTTCAGTCAGATGTCAAGTGATTTAACGGAGGCACACAGTTATTAGTTGCTATGACAACACCTGTGTTAAACAGGGACATAGTTGGTTATCTCAACAGGAGGGCTATTTATTGATTCTTAAGCACTTAAAGAAAAATGTTTCAGTCAGCAATCTTGCATTGGTAACTGCTGTATGAATGCTGAATGCAGAAGCCTTGAGGGTGTTGTTTACTGAGATTAAGGGCTCTTCATCATCCACTTCTCCATTCAAACTGGATGAACCTGGAGCTGTTTAACTCAGAGGGAACTAATTTCATGAATCATTGTACAAAATACAACCAAAAACTTTGCACGTTGTGCATTGAGGGTGTGGGTTTGTACTTTTGGTGTTTTTGGTTGCTGGATGTGCACCTGACAGTTGGGTTTGACTGTGATGAATTCATACTGGGTAACAGTAATGGCCAATCACTGTGGCTCTGAGTGAGTGTTATCATGACATGTTGAAATTTGGTAATGGAGTAGAAAGTCACAAAAGTGACACCATGCCAGCCAATTGCTACACCCCTCACTGTGCCTGTGTTTTCACTACAGTGCACCACATGCTGCCAAAATTACAAAGCGGTCCACATGAGGAAACGTCTCATGAAAGTCCTATTTTAAGCATGACCATCGTAAACCTCAGAACCTTTGCAATGGAGCTGTGTTTGTACAGTTTGTTTGTTAACAGGGTAACTTAAAAAAATGTTAACTTAAGAATTTTTTTGAAGAAATATATTGGGAAGGAAATGCTTGAACTGGTTTACCTTTAGGGGAATGACTCAGAAAATGCAAGTATGAGACCTGCCATGGTTTATTAACATCAATGCATTTCAACTGAATGGGAAAGTTTGTCCAAACGTTTGACTGGTACTGTTTGTACAGACCCTCCACTGACTCCAGTCTTTCCATAAGTAACACAATTTTTACTTATTTTGAAGTGTTTATGAATTGGAACACTGCAGTCCTAGTTAATTCACATTTTGTATTTTTATCAGGCCCATTAAAACATTTCTAAATATTTGTTTTGGTGACATAATGAGGCCCCATTCAACACAGCTCATGGTGTCCTCCTTTTGATGCCGACTCTGTTTACACATGGGGGTGTTTAAAAGGTTCAAAATGTTCCAAACAGTGTTTTGAGTTTGTCATCAATAATTTGCAGTACCAGTGCAAAGTTAGGGGAGCTCTGGATTTACTTTCCTGTTATACTATATATTTTGGCCCATATTTGCCCATGTAGTGGGCGTCATGTTTCTCACCATGATTGCTAGCTGATACCCATGTGAAGGCTGGCAGTTTGTAAATTTCCACAATCCATTAAGCATTAACAACGCATCCAACAGTTGGCAGAGACATTTTTGGGATATGAGGCAACACAAAGCTGTTTTTTGGATTGAGCTGGTGCATCAAAGTTAACCACCAACCAAACACTTCATCCTCATTGGCTGCTATTTTGATTTTGTGAGATGATGGCGTTTATTCTGTTTGAGTTATTGTCTACACAGTCTGGCTGGGATGGACTAATCTACTCACCCACTCATCTCCATTTTTGATGTTCAAGCATTCTCAATTTAGAGTCCCCCAAACTCCATTCCCCATTCGCCCCCACTTGCACTGAGACTAAATAGAAGGTGGATAATTGATTGCTTGGAGCGGGCAAGTGGCTACTATTACACTGCAGCTGTTCATCATCAATCAATCAATTTTTTTTTTATATAGCGCCAAATCACAACAAACAGTTGCCCCAAGGCGCTTTATATTGTAAGGCAAGGCCATACAATAATGATGTAAAACCCCAACGGTCAAAACGACCCCCTGTGAGCAAGCACTTGGCTACAGTGGGAAGGAAAAACTCCCTTTTAACAGGAAGAAACCTCCAGCAGAACCAGGCTCAGGGAGGGGCAGTCTTCTGCTGGGACTGGTTGGGGCTGAGGGAGAGAACCAGGAAAAAGACATGCTGTGGAGGGGAGCAGAGATCGATCACTAATGATTAAATGCAGAGTGGTGCATACAGAGCAAAAAGAGAAAGAAAGAGTGCATCATGGGAACCCCCCAGCAGTCTACGTCTATAGCAGCATAACTAAGGGATGGTTCAGGGTCACCTGATCCAGCCCTAACTATAAGCTTTAGCAAAAAGGAAAGTTTTAAGCCTAATCTTAAAAGTAGAGAGGGTGTCTGTCTCCCTGATCTGAATTGGGAGCTGGTTCCACAGGAGAGGAGCCTGAAAGCTGAAGGCTCTGCCTCCCATTCTACTCTTACAAACCCTAGGAACTACAAGTAAGCCTGCAGTCTGAGAGCGAAGCGCTCTATTGGGGTGATATGGTACTACGAGGTCCCTAAGATAAGATGGGACCTGATTATTCAAAACCTTATAAGTAAGAAGAAGAATTTTAAATTCTATTCTAGAATTAACAGGAAGCCAATGAAGAGAGGCCAATATGGGTGAGATATGCTCTCTCCTTCTAGTCCCCGTCAGCACTCTAGCTGCAGCATTTTGAATTAACTGAAGGCTTTTTAGGGAACTTTTAGGACAACCTGATAATAATGAATTACAATAGTCCAGCCTAGAGGAAATAAATGCATGAATTAGTTTTTCAGCATCACTCTGAGACAAGACCTTTCTGATTTTAGAAATATTGCGTAAATGCAAAAAAGCAGTCCTACATATTTGTTTAATATGCGCTTTGAATGACATATCCTGATCAAAAATGACTCCAAGATTTCTCACAGTATTACTAGAGGTCAGGGTAATGCCATCCAGAGTAAGGATCTGGTTAGACACCATGTTTCTAAGATTTGTGGGGCCAAGTACAATAACTTCAGTTTTATCTGAGTTTAAAAGCAGGAAATTAGAGGTCATCCATGTCTTTATGTCTGTAAGACAATCCTGCAGTTTAGCTAATTGGTGTGTGTCCTCTGGCTTCATGGATAGATAAAGCTGGGTATCATCTGCGTAACAATGAAAATGTAAGCAATACCGTCTAATAATACTGCCTAAGGGAAGCATATATAAAGTGAATAAAATTGGTCCTAGCACAGAACCTTGTGGAACTCCATAATTAACTTTAGTCTGTGAAGAAGATTCCCCATTTACATGAACAAATTGTAATCTATTAGACAAATATGATTCAAACCACCGCAGCGCAGTGCCTTTAATACCTATCATCTCACATCTCTTCACAAACAGTGTTAAACCACACCCTCTCCACAAAGTGATGATTACATTATATTTGATGTATGATATCCCAGCATCTTAATCCAGACCCCTCTTAGGGGAGCGGATAATGGAAAAATCATGCAAATAGTGTTACAAGCATAAAATCCAGCACAGTTGTTCTTTGGAACATGGTCTTCAAATCTGCCTGATTTGCCACATGAAATTCCAAGATGGCATCCATTTTTATTCCCCCCCCGGTATGAAATACTGGGGATAGAGTGATCAGCATGCCAGTCCCTCCGTCCATCTGTCCGTCCATCCATTATCGCTTGTTAGCACAATATTTCAAGAACCAGTTGACCAGTTTCATTCATATTTAGCATAAGGGTGTACTTGGATGATCACCCGACACCAGTCGATTATGGTGACCTTGGGGTCAGTTTCAAGGTCATAGTGACATATTCAAGATATTTACATTGCCACCCTTGTTACCATGATATCTCAAGAAGCATTTCACCATTTTCACTCATATGTAGCATAAAAGTGTACTTGAGTGATCCCCCGACACTTTGTATTATTGATTTTTGGGGACAGAGCAGACATGTCATCTCCTAATGGATTTTCAAGCGGCAAATTGGATAAAATTAAAAAGTATCCAATCTACCACTGTGCCAAATTTGGTGCTTGTATCACCATTTGCATGATTTGGGGATATATTCGCCAGTATCTGCTGCACTATCTTTCTCTTCCACTGTTAGAAGAGAGAGAGGGAGCAAAAATAAACACTTGTATTTGGCTTTAGCCACAAACAATACACGAAAACTACAAAGCGTGGAGAACATAGTCATTGATTGCTTGGAAATGCCAAAATTCATTCAGACCCAGGTGACTTATGGATCTTTATAAAAGTAAATTTAATTAACTTTTTTGCACACATTTTACATTTTATTCATTGGGTCATTTTGCAACATTATACAGTGGGTTGGTTTTTATGCTTTATAAAACCTTTTATTGTTAATTGCCCTTGTGAAGGAATTTGTGACTCCTGTGTGGGAAAAGAGTTATAAAAAGGCTTAGTTGCTTCAGTTGTGTAGGTGTTTAAGAAACTGTAGAATTGAGAATGCATGTGTATTCTGCAGAAGATTTGCTCAGTCTTTGTAAAAATATATGACCTTGTTATCATTTGAATTCTGTACTTCTCATTGTAATGCTGAGATACTGTGTGGGACTATCCTATCGCTTTCTTCTTGCAACCTGGACGAAAGCAGCTTTGCAAAACCCTTGCTTTCATACAAAATACAAAATTTAAAGGTTTGTGTTCTAGTCCACATCTTTTTTAGCAGCTTCCACTTAAAAAAGTAATTTACCTTTTAATTAATTCACCCATCTCTCCATTTTCTAAACCTACTTTTTCCAGTATATGAAGAGAATCAAAAAAATAAAAAATGTTTTAGTTGGCTGAAGGAATACAAGTTTAACTTTGGTCTACTGTTCCTAAACTATGCATTCTTAGTCTTGCAATCAGATTAGTCACTGGAGACATTAGCTCTTACACACAAAAGCTGAGGTTGTGCCTGCATTTACTTGTCAGTTGCGCACCCTTTATTTAAATCTGTTAAACATGAATGACTGAGGACCCTCATTTAAATGAGTTTAGTGTTAAACAGATGTCACAGTAATTGCAATAGCTTGATATAATGACTGTAATCAGATAACAATGTCAACACTATTGGCAGCCTCTATCTTACATCAGCATAATTGTTGCACTTTCCCAAAATTAACACACATTTCCTCCAGCAAACTGTAATCCAGATTTGCTGAATAATGGGACCGCGTGGCTCAAAGCACACTTGAGGCTGAGGGAGAATGCCTTTGTTCTTGGTGATGCTCTGTTTTGCAATACTTTATTTAGTAAGTCATTTGAACAACATGCATGAAGATATCAAACCAGGCAATGTATTCATCTCATACGAGAGGTCTCTTAAAGGCTGTGCTGCTTTCAAAATAACATGTCTAATTTGTGTGTCGGTGTCTTTAACAGGTGACACATCTGGTGTTTCAGTATCTGAAGATGCTGCAGACTCTTGGACCACAGCAGAGGCACGTTGCCTTACATGCAATCTCAAACTAAGCCAATTTTTACAATTTAATCTAACATCTGTATTGTATTTTGTAGAAAGGATGTTTACAATTTTGCACGTTTGATTGTAAGTGTATTTTTGAATGTTGTTGTTGTGTGTGTGACTTCAAAAAAGCCCTGTAATTATTAAAGTTGATAATACTGTCTGTTTAGGATATATGAAGAGATTCAGAAGATTGAAGCAAATGAGTTTCGCTATCAGGAGCAGGTAATAATTTTCTTTACTTGATGCATTTTGATTTAAATCGAGTTAATGCGTTATTAATGACTGTGTGCAAGGGTTAACATGTACGTGCATGTGAGATAGGGTTGTGTGGTATGATTATATAAATTTGTATGCTCTAGAATTTATTTCAAGATGTCGCATTCAGTTTAACAAAACATTGTCCTTTTGGTCTGTGTTATAAGATCCATTGCAAATGGTCAACTTATTCTCACTGTGTCACTTATTGCATGTGAGCAGAGTCGTCCGTTTGGCTCTGCACCAAATTTTGGCTCTGTCTTGGTCCAGCACAGAGACACAGATCAGAGAACCTGCAATGGCATTGATAAAGATGGTGTGTATGTGTGGGGGTGGGGACGACAGACCATCTTTCCACATTGATCTTAAAAAATTACATTTATTTTTGTGAAAAATGAGAGTTACGAATGTAACTACGGTTCTATGAATTCCGGATGACCTCCAGAGGGCGGTGCTTTAGCACCTGGATAACTACATGAGCGCAGCACAGAGGTCGAGAATATATACCAACAATGTCACGCCATTGGATGTGACCTGGGTGACGTCACTGGTTGTCTTTATATACCAGACGCACCCAGCGCTTGCTTCTTTTCGGAATGAACTCGCAAGACTCTGAGTGACAAGCAACTCTGGCGGTCATCCGGAATTCATAGAACCGTAGTTATATTCGTAACTCTCGTTCCATTTCATTCCTCTTGACCGCCAGAGGGCAGTGCTTTAGCACCTGGATGACTTAATACCAACAAGGTCACAAAGAGTCACACTCACCTCGCATCAGCAGTGGGGAGTGGAGGCAGACAACACCGCCGAAGTCACCGCAGGAGGAGCAGCCACATTCAGTCTGTAGTAGTGGGCGATGGTACAGGATGAAGCCCACATAGCAGTAGCACAAATCACTCAAAGGGACACCTCTCAGTGCAGCCCAGGAGATGGACACCCCTCTGGTGGAATGACACGTAACCTTAGGAGGCTGAAGACCACTGGACCTGTATACTTGTAAAATGGCATTCACGACCCAATGCGAGACTCGCTGCTTTGAGACAGCACAGCCTCTTGTGATCACCGTAACACACAAACAGGGCATCCATTTTTCAGATCCCGGCAGTCGCACTAATGTACTGCTTCAACATTCGGACAGGGCACAGGGAACCTGAAACAGATAATCCTGGATCAGAATGTGGGGCATACACAGCCAAGGAAACTGGCTGGTTAACATGAAAGGTTGAAATTCTCTTGGGTAAAAAGGACGGATTAGGCCACAGCGTAACCCCAGATCTGTCAGAATTCCATTGCAAACATTCCCCAGCAACTGATAGGGCATGGAGCTCTCCCACCCACTTAGCCGAAGACGGTGCAAGTAGAAAGGCAGTCTTCACAGACACCCATTTAAGATCAGCACTTTCAACTGGTTCGAAAGGGGATAAGCTTTAAACCCTCCAGGACTAGGGGAAGGTCCCATGAAGGTACACGTGCAGGCCTTGGAGGCCGCAAACATAGAGCACCTTTCAAAAAACGACACACTAAGAGATGTGAACCCACTGACTGGCCATCAATGTAGACGTGCCGGGCAGAGATTGCAGCAACATAAACCTTCAAGGTAGCGACAGAAAGTCCTTTCCAGCAGTTCTTGTAAATATTTGAGGAGAATAGGCACAGGGCAACGCTCCGGGTCTAACTTTTGGTTCTCACAACACTGCGCAAACAGCTTCCATCTGTTGTCATACAAAGCCCTGGTAGAAGCAGCACGTGAATTAAAGATAGTCTGAACAACACCCTGGTCAGAAGAACTTAACACAGAGTCCAGCCCCTCAACGGCCACACATACAGTTGAAGGCATTCTGGGTGAGGGTGCTAAATCCTCCCTTGTAGCTGTGACAATAAATCCTTCCTCTCCGGGAGAGCCCAAGGTTCTCCCTCGAGGAGTTTGTAAATCATGGGAAACCAAATCCTCCCCGGCCAGAACGGAGCAACCAGCAGCACCCTGTGGCTGCTCTGGTCTATCCTGTGCAGTGTCAACATTAGCAGCGGGAGAGGAGGGAAGGCATAAAGGAGGCAATCCGGCCACGGGTGAGCCAATGCATCCTGCCCCAGCGGGCTGTTTGGTTCCGAGAGGGAGTACCACCATGGGCAATGTGTCGAGGTGCTTGAAGCGAAAAGGTCCACTTCCGCTACACCATACTTCTGCCAGATCATTTGGACCACAATTGGGTTCAGTCTCCACTCTCCCGGTGGTGGTTTCTGTCTGGAGAGTAAGTCTGCAGTGCTGTTCTGTACGCCAGGCAGATGAACTGCTCTGACACTTTGAAGGCGAGGCAACGCCCATAAGAGAAGCCTCCGAGTTTCTGCCAATGAGTGATTGGACCTGGTGCCCCCCTGATGGTTTATGTGATAGACTGTTGACGTGTTGTCCGACTGGACAAGAACATGTCTTCCTCTCAGGGCCGGGAGGAAATGCTTGACAGCCAGTCGCACAGCGCGAAGCTCCAGCACGTTTATGTGAGTCTCTCCTGAGGACTCCAGACACCCCTCACCATCCTGTGATTCCACACGGCCTCCCAACCTTTGAGTGATGCATCTGTAACAACCACCTCTTGGCGAGAAGGGACGGAGCCTAGAGGGACACCCTTGCAGATGAAGTCCACGTTCCCCCAGGGTCTGAGGTGCAGAAGGCACTGGTTGGAGAGTCGTACAAGCCTGTGCTTATGCAACTTTGAATTGAGGCCTAGGTTGTTGATCCAGATCTGTAGGGGACGTAAAAACAGAAGTCCCAAAGGTATCACTAGCGACACTGCAGTCATTTTGCCCATCAACCGGAGCAGCAAACCAAAGGGCAGCATCACAGCCCGTTGAATGTGTGAGACGAGACGAATTACATCGTCCACTCTCTGTGGGGATGGCAGTGCAGTTATAGTCAGGGAGTTGATGGCAATGCCTATGAAGGTCGTTTGTTGACTGGGAACAAGAGAACTCTTTGCAAAGTTCACTGTGAGTCCTAACTGAGAGACATGGTTCAGTAGGAGAGCTGTGTCGTTGTGCGCCTGCTCCTAAGTTGGAGCGCAGACAAGCCAATCATCTAAGTAGGGTTGGATTCTTAATCCAAGAGCTTGCAGTGGCGCTAGTGCTGCAGCCTGGTAAATGTACGAGGGGCGAGAGAGAGGCTGAAAGGAAGCACCCTGAACTGGTATGCCTGACCTTCGAAAGCAAAGCGGAGAAACTGCCTGTGATGAGGCGCCACTGGCACATGGAAATAGGCGTCCTTTAAGTCGACACTTGTGAACCAGTCTCCTGGTGTAATAGTTTGAAGGACGTCTACTGTGCGGAGCATGTGAAACTGCAGCACTTTGATATAACGATTCAGACGTTGGAGATCAAGGATAGGACGAAAGCCGCCATCCTTCTTTGGAACAAGGAAATAAATTGAATAGAACCCCCTGAGCTGGTCTGAACTGTGAACTGGCTCTATGGCCCCCTTCTCCAGGAGTTCCAAAACTTCCCATTGTAGGGCAGCAGACTGCTCCGAGTCAGAAACAACAGTCATCCTCACCCCATTGAACTTTGGAGGACGACATCTGAACTGAATTCTGTAACCCTCGAACAAGGTTGAAATGACCCATGGGTCTTGAACTTGAGCCTCCCAGTGGCTGAGATGATTTCGTGAAAAACGGCTGGGGCCAAACGTTGGCAGTCAAACCCGACCACCTCTGCCTCGCATCCCCGAGAACCTCTGGGTGCGATTACTGGAAGCCCTGTGAAACCGTTCAGTTCTTGGGGGTCTGCCCGTAGGCTCCCTAAAGGCAGGCCCTTGGGAGAGCTGGCCCTCAACTGCGAAAGCACGTGCAGCTCTGGGAGTCGGCGGAAGCCTGGATGTAGAGTGAAAAGCTATAGCACGTCTGACTGGCTGAGGTCTGGAAGACTGGTGTAGGTCAACAAACTGTTGCCGAGATTTACTAGCCTCAACAGCACTCTTCAAAGTTTGTTGGGCCGCAGGTCCAAATACTTGGCCTGGAAGAACCGGCAGTGAACGGAGTGTGCCTCTGCAAGATTCAGACAGGGGGGACTGCGCAAGCCACACCTGACGTCTAGTGATGGTAAGGGTTGACATCAGTCTGCCAAGCTCTCTGGACATATAAGCAAAGTTTTTTAGTGAGGCATCACATTATCAACCTCTGCCTCCCTCAAAGACTTTGAGAGGGCAAGGGCTAAATGGGACAGTGAGTTGCCTAGGTGACTGATGCGAGCAGCTATGTCATAGCTTTTGGTGAGGAGGTCATCAGTGACCCTACACTGAGGTCGTGGGCAGCGGGCATCCGGCCGAGCAACATCAGCCGGAGCCACAACCAGGTTCGCAATAATGCTGTCAACGGCAGGCATACGGTTCAGACCATACTGCGCCGAATCACACATAGAGCTAAGGGCTCTGCAGTCCTGTGATAGATGGGTCAATGATTTGGGGTTCGCCCAATATCGATGGAGCTCCTCGATATATGGTTGTGAAAGTGGAACGTTGAACTCAGGCTTCTGATTCACTTTGAAAAAGGCACTTGAAGCTGTGGTTTCCGCAGGGGGATTGTCGATCCCAAGCCTGGATAAAGCCAACTGAACAGCTTGCTTGACAAAGGATAGTCCAGGTCCAGTTTGCGGCAGGGACTCTGCCTCAGAGGTGTGAGAGCCCACTAATGAATGGCTTGGAGACAGACCCCTCTCATCCTGATCCTCCACACAGTTTATATCACTTGTCATGTACAAGGAATCAGTCGCAGCAATAGACATGACATCTTCCTCCTGCTGAGTAACTATATTGGTCTGATCAGCCTCATTAGGGACAACAGGAACTGTCACGGCATCCCTTGGCTGTAGATTCAGAAGCAAGGACTTAATCTGAGCAAACTCAGAAGTCAACGTTTCGACCTTTCAGCCAAAGCATGGTCATGAGTAACCTTCTTAGCAGAAGGGGCTTCTGCATGTGGGTGTTTACGGCGCTTTGGTTCCTTCCTGGGGCTGGAGGCCAAAGTTGCACTAGACATTCCACTTTCCAATGCCGCAACTCTAGCAGATCTCTCTGCCAGTGGCATGCTGGCACAATTAAGGCAGGCATCACCAGTCAGGGCTTCCCTCAGGTGTCCGATCCCAAGACACGAGGGGCAAAACATATGTCCATCATCTGGGCCCAAACAGGTGCTACAGCCATGCAACAAAGGCCCTGTCAACATTGTGGACTGCGTGCAGATGGCAAACGCAAGCCCTGACGGTTACAGATAGAAAGACAAAGCGTGAATCACACGCAGTGTAAATAGTAACGCAAGGCACGGAGTGTAAATCACTTACAGCGTAATGCTAACACAAGGCACGAAGCGTGAAGCACTCACAGCCGTGGACTTGACACGAGGCACGGAGCGTGAAGCACTCACAGCCGTGGACTTGACACGAGGCACGGAGCGTGAAGCACTCACAGCCGTGGACTTGACACGAGGCACGGAGCGTGAAGCACTCACAGCCGTCGACTTGACTCAAGGCACGGAGTGTGAAGCACTCACAGCCGTCGACTTGACACGAGGCACGGAGCGTGAAGCACTCACAGCCGTCGACTTGACACGAGGCACGGAGCGTGAAGCACTCACAGCCGTCGACTTGACACTAGGCACGGAGCGTGAAGCACTCACAGCCGTCGACTTGACACTAGGCACGGAGCGTGAAGCACTCCAGCCGCAGACTTGAACGTGAAGCACTCCCAGTGTAAAAGTTAATACAAGGCCCGGAGCGTGAAGCGCTCCCAGTGTAAAAGTTAATACAAGGCCCGGAGCGTGAAGCGCTCACAGTGTAAAAGTTAATACAAGGCATGGAGCGTGAACACTCACAGCCACAGTAATAACACGATGCACACAGCCGAAAAACTCACAGCCCAAGTGCTAAGTCACTTACAGCAACGACGACAACACTAGCTGCTAGCGGAGCTGTTAAACTTAGCAAAATGGCGGCAGCGCAGACGAAGTACTTCAAGGAGTGGAAAACACTCATGGCAAGCCCAACACAGTACTCTATACTGGTTCTGATGCACACACTACCGCGTAGTTAACGGCATTAGTGACACAACTAAACAAATAGCCAGCTTTCGGCGAAACAACACAGCTAATGTGCACAGAGCAAAATACCCAACAGGGCAGCGGTGAAGCGCGCACCCGGCGTTTAGGAAGGTGTACTCACAACAGGCATCAGTCAAAGGATACAAAAACGGTGATGCCGTGTCTCGCAGCCTCTGGAGGACGTGTGCGGTGCACGTAGCTCCAATCGAAGGTGGGTTGCGAGGCTACAAGCGAGAGCGGCAATCGCAGCTAAATGCGTTCTCAACCTCTAAGAATGCGAGAATGTAGAAAAGAAGCGAGCGCTGGGTGCGTCTGGTATATAAAGACAACCAGTGACGTCACCCAGGTCACATCCAATGGCGTGACTTTGTTGGTATATATTCTCAACCTCTGTGCTACGCACATGTAGTTATCCAAGTGCTAAAGCACTGCCCTCTGGCGGTCAGGAGGAAAGAAATAGAACTGCCCTTTCTCTCCGCAGTCACTCTGGCTTGCAACCTTCAACAGGCACTGCCCATTAATGTATTCTGGAGGCGTGGCCTTGGAGGGTTTGGGATTTTTCTTTCCAGTTGTAATTGTTCAAATGATATCTTTCTAGTATTTATATATTTTACTTTTTTTGTTTCTCAGTTGAATGATATTTCAAATTAAAGTTATATGTATAGCTAATCCACTGCTAAAATGAAAGTTTAAATTTAAAAAAGCACCTTCAGTAAATGTAGGATGTTTTGAAGCTTGATTGGTAATTTTTAAACATGCTTAATTATACATTTGTCCAAAGCATCTAAATAAAAGAAAAAAATACCTTAATATAAGTGAATACCTGTTATTTTTTTTATAAAATTAAAATGTAAGTTAATAAGAAACAAGACTTTCCATATAGGTCATTATATATAAACTTCATTGAATTTACAGAAAATGTACTAATCACAATGTACTACGTACTTCCAAAAGTCCAACATTATCTTATCCCATGGAAACAAATGCAGAATGTGAAGTGTTATTTGGTGTGGAAGAGTAGAGAACCTTTTTTGCGCATGTGTGAATTTTTTTTTTTTTCTCATCAGCACCGCACACCAGATGTGAGCACCGAGGCAAAGAATGCAGACATGCACTGTGTCTCCATCGGATTTTACCATGATGGAATTAATTGACACTGAGACTTTTGATGGAGGACTTGGGTATGCAGAGAGTGCATTCAGGTTTTCCTGGTCAAATGCCTCACTCCTTCATTAATGTTCCTACTCTACAAATATGGCTCTCTCTGCTTTTTGGCTGTTCAAAACGACACTAAAAGGGACTCAGTTTGAATTGTGAGAAGACCTCATGCGGAATGTGATGGCCCACCAGGACACCTTTCCAAAGAGAACTTCCATAATTGCTTCTATCATTGGTAGAACTGCTGGGAGAAGTGTGTGTGAGACAGTAGGGAGTCTGAGGAATAACAAGAGTCTTGCATTTGGACACAAAACCCTGAATCAGATGAGTAGAGGAGAAGCTGCAGGACTTCCAGACATAGCCGCTTGTCCTCCACCATCATCTGCTTCGGTATGAATTTTACTGACACTCTCCGTATGCTCAAATCCTCCATTAAAATGAAACCCGTGCTAATCCCCATATCCTCTGCAACTTCTTGTATGGTGACACAATGGTTATACCTCCGTCACACTAGAGCATGAATTGCACAAATGTTGCACAAATTGACATTCAAATGACATTCCTGCGATTTGTACTGCATTTGAACTGCGCTCGAATGCCTCGTAGAGCATTCCTACAGCAGTCGGCACAGTCATATGTCAGTCGTGCTAGAAAACATCTGGCTGGCATTGGAGTTACAGTCGTACTGCATTCTTACTGCCGTACGAATGGACATTCGAACGTCATGCATGCAATACAACTTGCAGTCGAACTGCATTCGAGCTGCATTCAAATTCCTTGGACAGCATTTGTGTGGCACTGAGGGAAATATGCTAAAATAGGCCAGTACAAATGTAGAGAACAGGCACACTGCTGTCGTACTGCATTCAAACTGGGGAATATTTGAATGGCGGTCGAAGGGTAGTCGTGCCGCATTCATGGTGCATTCGAATGGCATTCAGGCACTGATGACATCATGCAAAGCTGACAGCTGCGCGCCATGGGGCGCTGGACTGACCATGAGATGACATGGTTGAAACTGATGCAGTGCACTGCAGTCTGCTTTCGGAATATATTCTACCAGGAGGACAGCTTGTGCTGCTGAGCACTGATGACGTGATAAAAGGCTGCTGGTGCCTAAGCAGTGGGTCACCCCTCTGCGTCTGGGCTGCTTGAGGTTTCTTCCTGAGCATCATCAAAGGGAGTTTTTCCTTACCACTGTCACCTGTGTGCTTGCTCTAGGGGTTGGTAAGGTTATACCTGACTCGTGTGAAGCGCCTTGAGGCAGCTTTATTGGGGTTTGGTGCTGTATCATTGAAATTGAATAATGTGTAGGTTAAGCTCTTTCTATAATATGATGACTGCATCAGAAAAGATCAGCAATATTTAGTGCGTAAAATATAATCTTGTTCAGCAGGAGAAGAATTTGCTGTTTTCTTAGTTGTCTCCACCTGGTTTTACTGTAAACTTGAGGATGTGATCGCAAAAAGGTTTCTATAAGAAGGTTGATGGTGAACAGCTTACAGTAGTGTTCAGAATAATAGTAGTGCAGTATGACTAAAAAGATTAATCCAGGTTTTTAGTATATTTCTTATTGTTACATGGGAAACAAGGCACCAGTAGATTCAGTAGATTCTCACAAATCCAACAAGGCCAAGCATTCATGATATGCACACTCTTAAGGCTATGAAATTGGGCTATTAGTAAAAAAAAGAAAAAAGAAAAGGGGGTGTTCACAGTAATAGTAGTGTGACATTCAGTCAGTGAGTTCGTCAATTTTGTGGAACAAACAGGTGTGAATCAGGTGTCCCCTATGTAAGGATGAAGCCAGCACCTGTTGAACATGCTTTTCTCTTTGAAAGCCTGAGGAAAGTGGGACGTTCAAGACATTGTTCAGAAGAACAGTGTAGTTTGATTAAAAAGTTGATTGGAGAGGGGAAAGCTTATACGCAGGTGCAAAAAATTATAGACTGTTCATCTACAATGATCTCCAATGCTTTAAAATGGACAAAAAAACAGAGACGCGTGGAAGAAAATGGAAAACAACCATCAAAATGGATAGAAGAATAACCAGAATGGCAAAGGCTCACCCATTGATCAGCTCCAGGATGATCAGAGACAGTCTGGAGTTACCTGTAAGTGCTGTGACAGTTAGAAGACGCCTGTGTGAAGCTAATTTATTTGCAAGAATCCCCCGCAAAGTCCCTCTGTTAAATAAAAGGCGTGCAGAAGAGGTTACAATGTGCCAAAGAACACATCAACTGGCATAAAGAGAAATAGAGGAATATTTTGTGGACTGATATGAGATGACCCCCAAACTCTGAATTCAAGCCACGGTTCACAGTGAAGACAGTGAAGCATGGTGGTGCAAGCATCATGATATGAGCATGTTTCTCCTACTATGGTGTTGGGCCTATATATCGAATACCAGGTATCATGGATCAGTTTGGATATGTCAAAATACTTGAAGAGGTCATGTTGCCTTATGCTGAAGAGGACATTCCCTTGAAACGGGTGTTTCAACAAGACAATGACCCCATGCACACTAGTAAACGAGCAAAATCCTGGTTCCAAACCAACAAAATTAATGTTTTGGAGTGGCCTGCCCAATCCCCGGATATAAATCCAATTGAGAACTTGTGGGGTGACATCAAAAAAGCTGTTTCTGAAGCAAAACCAAGAAATGTGAATGAATTGTGGAATGTTGTTAAAGAATCTTGGAGTGGAATAACAGCTGAAAGGTGCCACAAGTTCGTTGACTCCATGCCTCGCAGATGTGAAGAAATCATGAAAAACTGTGGTTATACAACTAAATACTAGTTTAGTGATTCACAGGATTTCTAAAAAAGCAGTTTGAACATAATAGTTTTGAGTTTGTAGCGTCAGCAGCAGACGCTACTATTATTGTGAACACCCCCTTTTCTACTTTTTTTTACTAATAGCCCAATTTCATAGCCTTAAGAGTGTGCATATCATGAATGCTTGGTCTTGTTGGATTTGTGAGAATCTACTGAATCTACTGGTACCTTGTTTCCCATGTAACAATAAGAAATATACTCAAAACCTGGATTAATCTTTTTAGTCACGTAGCACTACTATTATTTTGAACACTACTGTATGATTTGGTCCTTTCAAAAATGAGGTCAGATAGTTTTTGAATGTACTTCTTATATTAATATTGGGTTATGAAATGACCTATACCGGAATATGAGATTTTGCTTGTATTGCACAACCCTAATATATCTCTCTCTGTCAGATTGACCCTATAGAGTTCGTGGAGGACATCTGTGAGAATATGCAGCTGTTTCCTAAAGAAGATTTCCTTACAGGAGATCAGCTGTTGTTTGAGTACAGCCCTGAAGTGAGTACTTCAGCACTTCAGTTCAAAATGTTAGATTTCATGTATTAGAATATTAAACGTTTTTGAGTTTAATATGCAAAAGATATACCAGATAAGTTCAGTGTGTGTTGGAAACATTGATGCTCATCTTGCTAACCCTCCCCATCTTCACTCAAGATATCAGCTGTCTGGTTCAGGATGTTCAGCTTGGAATGATACGGTCATAACTCACATGAATAAACAAACTCAGAATGTAGGCCTTATTCAGCACTAACGCTGATTATGTAAGGAAAAAAATGCTCAGGAAAACTGCTTATCATGACTCGGGTAAGGTGTGTGTGTGTGTGTGTGTGTGTGTGTGTGTGTGTGTGTGTGTGTGTGTGTGTGTGTGTGTGAAATGTGTGTTTTTTTTATAGAAGTAATGCTATTGTGACGTGACACCAGGAACTGCATGTGAGAATCTATAATCTGTGATTGCATTTGGTTGTAATGTCTTTGATTGGTTGGTATCTTTTAGCATCAGGATTTACATTCTGATTGTGACTTTGATTTTTATTCTTTTCATTTTTCAAAATTGTTCTCAAGTGAACAAGTGTGATAGCTTGGAAATAAAAATAAATTAGCCTTCCTCACTTGCTGAGGTGTGTGTGTGCGTGTGTGCGTGTGTGCGTGTGTGCGTGCGTGTGTGTGTGTGTGTGTGTGTGTGTGTGTGTGTGTGTGTGTACCCAGGTGATCAGTACGGCTCTGTCCCTCCTCACCCCACAAAAAGCCAACCTGATGCTGTTGTCACCAGAACATGAGGGCCAGTGTCCCCTGAGGGAGAAATGGTTTGGCACACAATACAGCATGGAGGGTGCGTGTATACGTTTGTCTGCTTGTTTACTTTCATTGTTACAGCTTCTTCCCACTTTGCAGGAATTCAGAGAAATTGCTCTATTCCCCCACCCCCCACCCCGACTTTAGAGGTGACATCATTTACTGTAACTCTGTACTCCAAGAGGACACAACAGTGTCAAGGCACCATTCACAAACATCCACAAAACAATTTTTTTATTTTGAGTTTGGTGTTCACATTAAAAAAAAAAAAGTACTAGAGCACCGCGCCCACACACACTCTCATCTTCAACCGCTTAGTCCATTTAAGGGTCACAGGGGGCCGGAGCCCATCCCAGCAGTCATAGAGCGTGAGGCAGGGTACACCCTGGACAAGATGCCAGTCTGTAAATCCATAACAGAAAAATAAGATTGATTGAGGCACTTTTGATTGAGATATCAAGAAAAATGTACAGCAAATGGGCTTTTCAATATTAAATTCAAATGTCCATAAAATCCACAATATGGATTAGATCCAGATCAAACTTTGTCAGGCGATAGTGAGTGCCAGTCTGCACCTCACTTTCACATATGAGATTGATTGGGGCACGTTTGATTAAGATATAATGTAAAATATACATTAAATGGGGCTTTCAATGTTAAATTTAAATGGCCACAAAATCTGTAATCTGGATCAGATACAGATCAAACTGTCAGTCCATAAAGGATACCATTCTATATAATGCTGTGAAATATGAAATAAATGTGATCTTTTTTGACAGTTATGAATTTTTGAAATTTCGTTTCGACTGTTGAGTTGCAAATAGCCACACACGTGGTGCATGTGTCTCGCACATATCTTGCATGTGTGCGTGTGTGTGTGTCGCACCCCACTCCCCGCTCCCCCCAAGACATCTGGCATGCTGGGGGAGGAGGGGGGGCACACTTGCATAAAATGCTTATATATATGTACAGATCTGATCACATGGGGGCCAGACAGTGAAGTCTGGTTGCACACAGCACGGGGAGGAGCCTGTGAGCTGATCGCATCACATTGACAGCTGGATGGCAGCTCAGTGCACACATTACAAACACAGACACCACAGTTATATAAATAATTACAACAATACCTAGATACATAACAAATAACGAAAATGAATGACCACATACACAGAGTGACACATTGCTCTTGGTACTGAACAGACAGGGGGTGTGTCTGCTCACAGCCACGACTGTAAAGCTCTCTGCTCCTGGACGTCCCAGCTTGAGAATGCGTTCCATGTTTGGAAGGACGCGAACTTACAACATTCTTCCATGAGGCGCGTGTCTCTGCCTGCTGTCTTCATGTGGAAATATATAAAACATCTCTCACCTTTGTGCCGGGCTGCAGCAGCTGCACACAGCAAACCTTGTCCATGTCTTTGTTGATTTTGGGCATTTTTGCGCACTGATTACAGGTCAGCGATGGTAGCACAGTGTTAAAGTTTCCGTCTGGTAATCAGAGCTTAGGGGTTCGAATCCCATGAGTAACATTTTTTTATTTTTTAATTAACCAGGGTTATTTAACCGTGGGGTTCTGTATTGCACCCTCTTTTATGTATTATTTATATCTACCCAGTGATATTCACTAATTATACAGCTGGTTTTTATTTTATTGTTCTCCAGATCAACAGCGTGATGTGGTGCAGCTGCTCGCACCATGTTTCTGCTCGAAAGACACCGTTGCGTGCACGAACCATTGCACTGAGATCATGAACGCCTGCCTGTCGGCTCGATGTATTCGTGGTTCGCTCATACAAAAACTTAGTTTATTCTCAGAGGCATTTTAAAATTTCACATTTATGTCATAATTAAAGGTGGTGGGAAGAAAAAGATGATGACTTTTTAAGTCATTGTTTAAGCTGAAATTTCACTTTATTTGTAATTTTGACTTTTCAATCTTGGAATTGTGACCTGTGGGATTTCTTTGATTCATTTCTATTTTATTCTTATATAATTTTATAA
Source organism: Thalassophryne amazonica (assembly GCF_902500255.1). NCBI lineage: Eukaryota > Metazoa > Chordata > Actinopteri > Batrachoidiformes > Batrachoididae > Thalassophryne > Thalassophryne amazonica. The sequence continues at coordinate 41,797,197 of NC_047121.1, forward strand.
TCAGCTTTCTCTGAGAGAAACAGGCTTCCACAGGACAGAGAATGTCTTGATTTTTATTTTATTTTGTTTTCCATCACACAGACTTCCAGCAGGAGTGGATGGAGCATTGGACAGACAGCCAGCTGAACAGTGACCTCCACCTTCCTGCAGAGAACAACTTCATTGGTGGGTAAACAGACGCACTCTGTAATTATGGTCATATATAGTGATGCTTTATTACAGCACATAATGGTGTCATTTTACTGACCTGTAAGGTGGAAATAGGACTGAATTGAAAGGGGTAGTAATCCTATAAGGTTTGGGCTTGTGGTTATTTTTGGTTACATTTACAATAAATAAATAAATACAAATAAAACAGTCTATATTATAATAGCCAAGTGGCCTGTGTGTGTGTGGCTTTGTTCACGCAGAAACCGGGAAGAAATTACATTTGCCATTTGGTATGCTTATGTATTTTCAAGGATCAAGGGTCAAGGATGAATACTGCAAAAATGGAAAGTTGATAGAACAAATATTTTTCGAGAATTTAGCAATTTTAGGTAACCAGTAAACGGTAAATGTTGTTGCTGCAATGCACCATGGGAGTTCTGGGCTTTGGGGTTTTCAATGTTGTTATTGTGATTCAGGTTAGTTAAACAGTGTTGTTAGTGTTATTGTTTTATTGTAGTTCAATTGGTTTAGTCAGTTTAGTTAAGTGTAATGTTGCCGGTACCATGACCGTAAAGATTATTGCGTTTGATGTCTTCTGCCACCGTCTCTGTTTCTGCATGTCTAAAAATAGAAAGCATCTGCTTGCAGCAAAATGCAGAAAAGACAAAAAGGTCTGTGTGTATGTGTGCATGCATGCATTTGTGTAACTTTGATCACAGAGAAACTGCGGAGAGCTGATATTTGCCGTTTGGTATGCTTATGTATTTTGAGTCAAGGATGAATGCTGCCAAATCAGAACGTTGATAGGACTCATATTTTTGGAGAAGCTGCGGATATCAGCTAACAACACTGAACAATGGACATTAGTAACTACATTCTAGACTCACACGACATTCTAGCAGGGTGCGGTGAAACATCTTTATGTTGAAAGTGTGAGTGAGCGTGATTTCAATGTAAGTTCAATGTAAGTACATAATATAATTGTAAATATGTTAAAAATACATGGATGACACAAGAAAGAAAACACTTTTCTATTGTGGTCTATTTAAAAACCGAATTACAAAATAGAAGAAATAATAAAATAATAATAATAATACTTATTATGATGATAATAATAATAATAATAATAGTGTGTATATGATAACAAGAACCTAAACAATTTATAAATACATTAAGACAGTAAATTAACATTTAAAAATTACATAATTAACTGGAAATAAAATGGTTGAGTTCCTTTTCTAAAAATTGTTGAGGTCTAAAGTTCTAAAAACATTCTGGACTTGCACACCATTCCAACTCATTGTACAAGCTTTGCTTAATTTATTACCACCCTTGAAAAATGTCAGCTATCTGTTTTATAAACACTACCCAATGTAGAGCCTGTGGATCCCCACGGACAACACGCTAGTTACTTATATTTCTGCTGACATGGAAAACTCATTTCTCTGTGCTTCACATAACGATGCAGAACCTTAAGTGTTGGTGACACTAAGTGCTGTGGCAAAGTGACAAGATTGCATTCCTGGAAGAGAATGAGCTGCATCACAATAAATGATCCAGAATTACCACGTTTGCTTGAACAAATAGATGATGGCTGGTGATGATGATGACTCATTTTGTACAATTTAAACGGGTCACTGGTGTGATGAAGGTGAGGTGTATTTTCAGCATGACTTTGTGTAACTTTGACTAAAATTTGATTTGGATGTATTTGTGCATCCCACTTCCTGTCCTAATGGGAGGCAGTTGCAATGAAAGGTAACATTTCCAATTTTACATATCACTGCATTTGGGTGATACAATCTCGTTACACAGTTTTTCTTTGCAGGTTACATTGATTGGGCTTAGTGGGAGGACATGAAGTAAAAGTTAATATTTCTAAGACACCACGTGGATGTTCTGTCTGTGAATTGTGGAGTGCTGCAGCAGTACACAGCCAAGGCCGTTTTGATAAAATGTGTAAATAGGATGCGTCTTTACTTACTTGCCAAAGGGTTCGTGAATCATTTATTGTGGAGCTGCAGCATCTTCCACTGTGCTGACAAGTAACTGCATGATTTTCTGAAATGAGGCATTAAATGGTTCATAATGGCACATTATTGATGAGATTGTACCCAGAATGATGGTCATTTATTGTGATGTGTGTTTGTTCAGCTACTGACTTCACCCTGAAGCCCTCTGACTGCCCCGACACAGAGTATCCTGTCCAGATAGCCAACAGCGACAGGGGCTGCCTGTGGTACAAGAAGGACAATAAATTCAAAATCCCCAAAGGTGCATGTGTGTGCGTGCATACTTGTAGTGCTGAATGCAATATGTTTTCAGAAAGATACTTCATTAAAGCAGTATTGACACTCTGTTATGCTTTGTCCTGTGGCAGCCTACATCCGATTCCATATAATCTCTCCTGTAATCCAGCAATCCGCTAAGAAGTAAGTTCAAGATAACATAGGACCTTGTGGAAAGAGTGTTTTGTTTATTCATTTTTTAAATGTTTTATTTATTTTTGTCATGTAAAACTAATATATGTCTGTCAGCCATGCTTCACTCCTCTCCAATTGTCTCCTCTCTTGTTTCTTCCACCTCCAATCCCATTCACTTTCCCCTCTCATTCCTCATCTTAACTTCCTCCTCAACATCTGTCCCTCCCTGGTTTCATTTAATCTTTCAACTCCTTTCATGCTTTCCCCTCCTTTACTCCTCACTCTTGCTCCTGTTTTCTGCCTGTCTCTGTTCTCCTTCTTTCATTCATTTCTCCCCTTTCTCTCTCTCTCTCTCTCTCTCATCCAGCGTGGTATTGTTTGACCTGCTGGTCAACATTCTGGGCCACAACCTGGCAGAGCCGGCCTACGAGGCTGAAGTCGCACAGTTGGAGTATAAACTTGTTGCCGGTGAACACGGCCTGGTCATCAAGGTTAAAGGGTTTAACCACAAACTGCCTGTGAGTTGATTTGTCTGAATGAGCTCCCCCCAACACACACACACACACACACACACACACACACACACACAGAAATGCACTGTTTGTCCTACTTTCATGCTTCAGGTTATATTTTTCAATGTATTTCTTGTATAAAACGTACGCTAGAGAAGTGCAAATGTGTGAGAAAAAGCCTTGCATTTTTCATGGGTCCACATAATATGTACAATACTGTTTTTGCTTCCTCTGTAGCCTAATAGTTCATGGGTCAATCAGGATTTCGGTACCAATTAAGGGGACTAAACAACACTTACAGTCCAGCCTCAGTATACCGTGGCCTACACAAAAATGTATGATAGTTAGGAAGGGATTAATGAAGATTACACAGGGGTTAACTTTTGAAAATGCTCCAATCATATTGAAAAGTACACCATGTTATTTGTCTGATCATAAAAATTTCAAGAAGGTATAGTTTGGGCTGCCTGTGACTAAACGTTATGGGTAAAAACAGAAGTGGTGACAGAGGTCATGGTCTGTCATGGTAAGTTGGACTTTCTGATTGTATGTGTAGGAACCTTAGTGCTGCAAGATGGGCAACCAAAAGAGAGGAGAAAAAAAGGCATTTCTCACATTGTTCGATTTCTTGCAGAAAAAACTGTTAAAGCTATAGGGCTTTTCAAATTTCGCAAAACAGAAAATTTAGTTTCTACTGAAATCCAAGCATTATAATATAGATTTTGTATAATGGTGCAAAATTACAGCTCATTTTAATGAAGAGGACATATTTATCTGGAGGAAATTCCACAATGAATATTGTCTTTTCCTTCATCGCTGTCATGCAGACTAACTACAGGAGGAAGCGCATATGTTCATGCATGAGGTTTTGAACTTACCTGTGACCCATCTTACAGTGGCTTGCAAAAGTATTCGGCCCCTTGGTATTTCACACATTTTAATTTGTTTATGGGACAGCTGCTGGAACAATCGGTTTGCATAACCAAAGAATTTCTGCACAAACTGTCAGAAACCGTCTCAGGGAAGCTCATCTGCATGCTCGTCGTCCTCATCGGGGTCTCGACCTGAGTGGGCAAATGCTCACATTTGCTGGCATTTGGCACGTTGGAGAGGTGTTCTCTTAACGGATGATGCGAAGGAGATGTGTTGCACTGCATGAGGCAAATGGTGGTCACACCAGATACTGACTGGTATCCCCCCCCAATAAAACAAAACTGCACCTTTCAGAGTGGCCTTTTATTGTGGGCAGTCTAAGGCACACCTGTGCACTAATCATGGTGTCTAATCAGCATCTTGGTATGGCACACCTGTGAGGTGGGATGGATTATCTCAGCAAAGGAGAAGTGCTCACTATCACAGATTTCGACTGGTTTGTGAACAATATTTGAGGGAAATGGTGATATTGTGTATGTGGAAAAAGTTTTAGATCTTTGAGTTCATCTCATACAAAATGGGAGCAAAACCAAAAGTGTTGCGTTTATATTTTTGTTGAGTATACAAAAAGTCAATCAGGTTTCTCTATTTAAAAATAAAAAGTTTAGAAATTTTTATATTTAGACTCAAACTGAAAGCAAATCTCTACAACTTGATATAAATGAATTAAAAATATAAAAGCCATGATGATGGGTTGCATAAGTAATCAGCCCCTTTGGTATAATACCTGTAAATAATCAGTTTAATTGCCAGTTTTCTTCAGACAAGTCAGGGGATGGATACATGGACATTTTCAAGTCACTGAATATGTCTTGAACTTTATTTACATCAGTTATGAAGAAATACAAACAGTATGGCACTCTATGGTAAATCTGTGTGGAGTAGACAGTTCTCAAAACTGAGTGACTGTGCAAGAAGGAAAGTGAGGAAAGCCACCAAGACAACCCAGAAGTTTTAGGCTTCTCGGGCTGTGATTGGAGAAATTGTGCATAGTGAATATTTTGCATTTTGGATCACCTGTTATACAGCTTCATGATGAAGTGTTATAGAGAGGGTTTTATTAAAAAGAAGACCTGAAAGTTCAGCTACAATTTGCCAGAAGGTACATCTGAGATGCAAGCCTAGGTTTAATGTTTTGGTGAAAGAAAACCCTCAGTTTCTCATTATGGGGTGTTGTGAGGAGAATTTTGAGGGAAAAAATAATTTGCTAAATTTTGGAATGAGGCTGTATATGGTAAATTAACTGCATTTTTATCACGCTTTCCCATCTGCATCAGAAGCTCAAAGTGATTGACAATTCTGGCTCGCATTCACACAGGCGCACTCATACACCGATGTTGGGTGACATAAAATGGGTTAAAAGTGAAGCCCTGTGAATACTTTCCGGATGTACAGTAAGTAGAAATTGCCCAAGAAGAAATTGTCCAGTAACAAATCTTTTTTTAATGGGTAAAATTGAAAACAAATATCAGTAACAGAGTTCTCTTCATCACAGAGTACATATAATGAACAAGAGCAATCTGAGATTTCTAATATCCGCCAGTCCAGATCCAGATCACCTCCAAAATTCAGTGGAGTCTTCCATGTCCTAATGTCTATCTGTTGGAAAGTCTGTGCAGTAGTTTTGACATAATCCTGCTAAAACCTAGACAAATTAATAAATAAACGGCAATGATTTTGTTATGTCCTTAGCAGACGTAATAATCTTTTACACCTCTACAAATGGAACAGTTTATTTTATGCAGGTACTCTGAAGGACGTCACTACAGCACTGCCATTGTGTGCACACCTGATCCCACGAGCTGTGTTTCTCTCTGAGTAGAACTGGAGTTGCGTCAGGAAGGACATCCGCCACAGATCCACTGCGGCAGCCCTCGAGCAAAAGGGGGCAGCCGAAAGAAAAAGAAAAAAAAATAAGAAGAGTAAAACTCTGAAGGATGTCGAGTTTAGTTTTTTGCTTTCTCTTTCATAAACACTTAGTGTGGAAAAAAAAATGCCCCCCCCCCCCCCCCCCCCCCACACACACACACGGATCAAATTGAGTTGTGATGCATTATTTTTCCCACATCAGAAACATTTCTGCTGTTAAAATACCCTGCACTATTTTGATGTCATAGTCATCAGCCATTATTTTGGCCAAAAGTCTGTGCATCACAGTCACGGCAGGAATTCTGACAGCATTTTATACGGAGGCAGGGAAGTGTTTCCATGCATCACCCTCCCCATAACATGAATTATTATCTATTTCAGGTAAAAGAGTATGAATAATTTAATGTGCATTCATTCATACTGTGATTGATGTTTCTCCTTCTAAATGCATATTGTGTGTGTGTGTGTGTGTACGCACGCACGCTATTCCCATGATATTTTGCAACCCGAGAGCCTCAAAAGTTATTGCTGTTGGTGGCTTATAACATATCTATAATGGCTAATCTTGCAAGTATTATTGTGATAATGTAAATTATTTTATTAATAACGGTAACTTTATTTATAAAGCTCATTCAGTCAGATATTTCACAGTGCTTTACAATATAGACACATTAAAACAAAAAGTTAAACACAAAAGAATGCCGAGAATAAAGGAGGAAGCAGATAAGAACAGAGAGAATAATTCAACAACTCAGTTAAAACATTAGAATGAGTTCAGTTAAATGAACTGAAACAATCTGCTAATTATAGTTTAAATTTGGATGCTGCAAAAGCAAATAATTGTTGCTTGTTATTATTTATAAATGACAAATTCTCCATCCATTATCATCTGTCTAAATGCACTGTAAAATTTAATTATAACAAACATATTGTTAATGTTGTAAAATTTAAGAAATGATTATAAAATGGTGTTATTATTTGCTTAAAGATGTATCCACTGATGATTTGCTTTCTTGCTTCCTCCCGTATTTGTCTGCGTAGCTGCTGTTCTACCTGATCATCGACTACCTGGCTGATTTCTCTGCCTCCCCTGATGTCTTCAGCATGTTTGTAGAGCAGCTGAAGAAAACCTACTTCAACATCCTCATCAAGCCAGACAAACTCAGCAAGTAAGTATCCATCTTCTCTCAGCCGTGCACGCCTGACTCATCACTGAGCGCTGAGTGCCGTCTAGTGGTGAAAATGGGGCAGCTCCGTATCGTCATCTGTCTGTGTCTGTTCTCCTTGTTTGCAGGGATTTGCGTTTGTTGATCCTGGAGCACTCTCGCTGGTCCATGGTGGAGAAGTACCAGGCCCTGACCGCCGGTCTGACCATGGAGGAGCTCATGGAGTTCAGCCGGTGCTTCAAGGCCGAGCTGTACGCAGAGGGCCTGGTGCAGGGGAACCTCAGCAGTGCTGTGAGTCAACCTGCAGCCAGAACAGAGACAATAAAATAAATGAGCTGATTAATTAATGAGCATGTTCGTGTCTGTACTTGTAGACGTTGAGTGCTCTTGACGTTGCGCTGTGTTTTGTTGGGTGCCTGTTTCCTTATCGCTGCCTATTCGTTATCTTTCTTTGTGTTCTCTCCAAAGGAGTCTGTGCAGTTCTTGCAGTATGTCACAGAGTAAGTTGGCTGTGAAAGTGTTCCATAATGAAAGCAAATACTATACGATCAAACGGATTCACTGCTACACACTGTAATTTGCATTAGCTTCAGTTGTTCAAAGCTGTAATTGCCCTTTCACCTTTTCCCTCTCTGATGGGGTTTTTTTTTTTTTTTTTGGTTTCCTTTCAAACCCTGCTGCATCGTGTTTCCTCTCTTTCCTCCTCTGCTTTTGTTCGCTCGTCCTCTGGCAGTAAGTTGAAGTTCTCTAAGCTGTCAGTGGAGGTGCCGGTAATGTTCAGAGTAGTGGAGCTTCCTCTGAACCACCACATCTGTAAGGTTAAATCACTCAATAAGGGAGATGCCAACTCTGAGGTCACTGTTTACTACCAGGTACACACACTCTCACACACACACGTATGTTTACATCTTTACTGAATGACGTGCATCTTTTTTACAACATAATTACATTCCAGTTTTTTAATGTCTGTACTTTATATCTTAGTCTGGCCCCAGGACCTTGATGGAGCACACGCTGACGGAGCTGTTGGTGGTGAGTAGCACCGTATTCTGCTGCTGGTGCTCCATTCATTTCATTAGTTAGGGTGGACCATCTTTGACCGAGTTGTCGCTGTTTCTCAGATGCACATGGAAGAACCCTGCTTTGACTTTCTCCGGACCAAAGAGACTCTGGGGTGAGTGACCGGAGGATGTTGTTCAGTGAATGATCTCATTTATGTAAGAATATTGTATTTTTTGCATTTATCTACAGTTTAAAGAGTCTTTTTTGCTATTCTTTTTTGCTTTACTTCTGTAGATAACGACAGCACAAGAGGGAGATATTGCTTTATTTTACTAGGAAGTTTTGAATGGATGTCCTGCTCAAGAGAGCAGATGCAACACAACATAAATTTAAAACATTCATATTAACAGTTAAAATAAGAAGCCAGAGTCATCATGCAGATGATATGAAAGAGGCTAAATCATTTTGAAATGTACAACTGTAATTGCACAATGACAGTGAGGGGAAAAAGCTAGAAACCAGCAGTAATGTGTAAAACAGAAAACCCAGACGTCCATCCACATAAAATAGTTTAAGCAGTGATGGATTACCTCTAAATCTTTAACTTTTGGCTGCTCCTGCTTGTTTGGGATCACCACAGCAGATCATGGTCCGAATGAATTGTTTTACAACACATGCCCTTCAGGGTACAGCTCTAGGTCTCAAAGGGCATGGCACCTAATGTATGGGGGGGGTTGCTGGTAACGCACAAGAAACCTGCTTGTTGGATTGATTACCTGGATCTATTCATCCAATCATTTAGTTTGTCCATCACACACTGAGAGGTGCCATTTTTTTCAACACCACAGCTACCAAAGGGATAATATTATTATTATTATTGCGTATCTTTGTACACGCTGTTTGATGCACATTTTCCTCTACTCGCACTCATCTTGTGTGTTTTTTAAGAGCTGACATGTGAATTTCTCCACTGTGAGATCAATAAAGTCTTATCTTATTTTATCTTATCTTATCTTATTTACCTGCAACAACATAGCTTTTTATTCTTGTTGTTGCTGTTTTGGTTTTTATGGTGGGAAGATACATGCACATTCAACACCAAGGTATCTGGGTTGACTTGAACCCAGGACCTTGTTGCTGTGAGGCAGGAGTGCTAACCACAGTGCTATCATGCTACTACCTCCAAATCATTACGGTTGCAACATCATTCAAGGAGATGGTATGTTCATGACCCCAAACGCTGGGGTGTGTGTGTGTGCGCACACACACACACACCACTAACCCTATGATTTCAACATGTTCCAACACTAGACAGCATGCAAGTCTTTTCCACTATGGTATGAAAATATAATGCAATGCTTAAATAATGTATGAGTATTGTCTTCTTTATAATTTGCAGTTGTTTAATTGGTGTATATATGTGTGTGTGTATATATATATATATATATATATATATATATATGCAACCCCAATTCCAATGAAGTTGGGACATTGTGTAAAATGTAAATAAAAACAGAATACAATAATTTGCAAATCCTCTTCAACCTATATTCAATTTAATACACCACAGCGACATTATATTTAATGTTCAAACTGATAAACTTTATTGTTTTTGTGCAAATATTTGCTCATTTTGAAATGGATGCCTGCAACACGTTTCAAAAAAGTTGGGACAGTGGTATGTTTACCACTGTGTTATATCACCTTTCCTTCTAACAACACTCAGTAAGCATTTGGGAACTGAGGACATTATGTACGACTTCAGTTGTTCAACAGTCCGGGGTCTCCGTTGTCGTATTTTGCACTTCATAATGCGCCACACATTTTCAATGGGCGACAGGTCTGGACTGCAGGCAGGCCAGTCGAGTACCCGCACTCTTTTACTACAAAGCCACGCTGTTGTAACACGTGCAGAATGTGGCTTGGCATTGTCTTCCTGAAATAAGCAGGGACGTCCCTGAAAAAGACATTGCTTGGATGGCAGCATGTGTTGCTCCAAAACCTGGATGTACCTTTCAGCATTGATCGTGCCATCACAGATATGTAAGTTAGCCATGCCATGGGCACTAACACACCCCCATACCATCACAGATGCTGGCTTTTGAACTTTGCGCTGGTAACAATCTGGATAGTCTCTTTCCTCTTTTGTCCGGAGGACACGATGTCCATGATTTCCAAAAACAATGTGAAATGTGGACTCATCAGGCCACAGCACACTGTTCCACTTTGCAGCTGTCCATTTCAAATGAGCTCGGGCCCAGAGAAGGCGTTCACTTCAAAATGAACAAATATTTGCACAAAAACAAAAAAGTCTATCAGTTTGAACATTAAATATCTTGTCTATGTGGTGTATTCAATTGAATATAGGTTGAAGAGGATTTGCAAATCATTGTATTCTGCTTTTATTTACATTTCACACAACGCCCCAACTTCATTGGTACTGGGGTTGTAAGGTGGTGTTAAGTTTCACACATATCCCTGGGTGTGATGAACCAAAGAGCTTTAAGACCCACTGAGACTTGTCACCGGCCTCGGAGGATGTTCATTCAGTTGTTTAATTTTGTAGAAAAAAAGCAGATCACAGACATGACACAAAACTAAAGTCATTTCAGATGGCAACTTTCTGGCTTTAAGAAACACTATAAGAAATCAAGAAAAAAAGATTGTGGCAGTCAGTAACGGTTACTTTTTTAGACCAAGCAGAGGAAAAAATATGGACTCACTCAATTCTGAGGAATAAATTATGGAATCACCCTGTAAATTTTCATCCCCAAAACTAACACCTGCATCAAATCAGATCTGCTCGTTAGTCTGCATCTAAAAAGGAGTGATCACACCTTGGAGAGCTGTTGCACCAAGTGGGCTGACATGAATCATGGCTCCAACACGAGAGATGTCAATTGAAACAAAGGAGAGGATTATCAAACTCTTAAAAGAGGGTAAATCATCACGCAATGTTGCAAAAGATGTTGGTTGTTCACAGTCAGCTGTGTCTAAACTCTGGACCAAATACAAACATGGGAAGGTTGTTAAAGGCAAACATATTGGTAGACCAAGGAACACATCAAAGCGTCAAGACAGAAAACTTAAAGCAATATGTCTCAAAAATCAAAAATGCACAACAAAATAAATGAGGAACGAATGGGAGGAAACTGGAGGAGTTCCGCGCGCCGTGATGAAGCCGCGTTCCATGAAAAAAACTCCTGTAACGGTGGAATGTGCCGGAAAAAGTGCTGATGTCCACATCTTCTGCCTTTTTGTGAAAGTCAGACGATGTCCCGGATCAACAAAGCTTTCACGTTGGAAATGATCTGGTTGTTCCAGCGGGGTGTCAGCCTGTCGATGGGGGCTGGGAGCGTGCTGCGTTCTCAGCAGTTGTGGGCCGTCCTTAAAGCGGCAGTAACACCCCGTAATCTGTTTAATCCCCATAAAATCGTCCCTGAAAGCCATATTAATTTTTCGAATGGTGTCCACCTGGAGGTCTCTCACAGT